>NC_056744.1:1041591641-1041761641 GCF_019279795.1 Protopterus annectens | reverse complement strand
TTCTCAGCTGCCTGAATCAAATCTAAATACTTTATTTACTATAAATCTGTTCAGTAAGTAATGTAAAGTTTACACATTGAAGCAGCTGAGGAGTCCCCAGAAAGTAAAAAAAAAACATCCAGCAAGGCGTGCCATGCCATGATAGCTGCCAGAATGAATCATCATTTGCAGGATTTCTGGTTCCTATCCAAATGAACACCAACATTGATCTCAAAGGCACTGGCAACAACTCTGTCCATAGCCTGTGAACATCTTAACACCATAGGATTCACTCTGAAATAAATGTAAATGGATATAAAATGGGGAAAATTCATAGAGCTCATGTCCATTACTGACATCATCAACAACAGCCATTACTATCCAGCAGCTGTATGATCAAAACTGAAATTAACAGCCAGTTCTAAGCATAATCCCTGTAGATTTGGGGAAAAGCCATAATTCAGAACTCAGTGCTCTGGTGGCCATTTAACTAAAACTACTGAGTATTGCTATGTCATATAGAACTATCATTTTTTTTTTGTACCTGGGATCTATGTTGATGTATTAACAGTGTACTTCAGTTTTGCAGGTATCAACAAGCTTATGTTTGAAGTTTTTTCCTAGTAGTACAAGTCAGAAAATGGGATTAATTTGGATTAAATAATATGATGTAGTTTCAGGAACAGATTTTATAGTAGCTCTAATCCATATGTCTGAAAATGCATTCTGGGTAACTAATAATTTAAAAATATGAACAACGGGTACATAACCAAAAATACTATGATTAACTATATAAACTCATGCATTAATGCATTTATAATCTTTATAGATTTTAATACACCATAAACTCTAGCCATCAGATTTAGTGGTACCCATGGTTAGGAATTTGATCAATTACATTAGAAATGGATGGCTGGATATTGGGACAACTATAAATTGTTATACTAGAAGTGGGACAGTGGCTTCAGTGTGCTATAGGTGTATTTTTGTTTTGGAAATAATGGTCACCATGCCATACTATATTTTTATGCGGACTAAGGTTAATTCCGCTTTAATACATTTGATAGTACTTCTAAGATTAGGTAGATGTGAGGGCCATATAGAGTATTAATTTTAGCATTCTGTGTGAATTATTAGACATTTTGAATAAATAAAGACAGTTTCTTTGAAAAGTTTGTTTTTTGAGGTTCACTTGCAATCTATATTGAGGATTAAATGGCAGCAAAGTTAATTAGAAGTGTTGCATCTCTATAAATGTAGACAAGATGAATGGGAATAAGAGAGACAGAGAGTGAGCAGATTGTTAGCTTTCAAATGGATTGCACAGTTTGCTAAGAGACATGTGGGACTTAGCTTTTCTATTACCATTAGAAATGTTGTGTATATCTGAGAAGTGACTACAGCAAGTTAAAGCTGATTCAAATGGAATGTGTTCTGAAGCCTTGTGAAGCCATTTTGCATAAAATTTCAACTGCATTTCCCATAAAATTCTTTTGATATTGCAACAGCCTTCCAGATTTACTATTAAAATCTTCAGCCGAGCTCTATTCTTTAACTATAGTTATCATTTAGTGGTAGTACATGATCTCATCCACTAGAGGTAGAGAGAGGAACGTCCTGAAAAGTCCAAAATAATGGAGATCCTTAGAGTTACAATGTATAAGGACAAAATGAACTGATTATGTTTGTTAGAGTATTAAAAGATTAATCAGACACCAAGACAGAGCATCATTAAATCACCTGTCTGTGCTTTCTAAAGAAAGTATACCCTGGCAAACACTTGGAGTCCAACATAACCTTATTGCCATATACAGTACCAGTTTATACAGTTTTTGAGCCAAAAGACATACTTGCTTTTTTGTTGATGTGTTAATAATCATATTTCCCTGAACATTTTCTTTAAGTTGGGAACTTCTGCCATAACATGAAAGATTGAACCCATAATGCCAAGATACCTAAATTAGTGCATAGGTTACTATATTTCCATGTTATTTGCAGCAACAGGAACATTTTCTTATAGAGAAACAATTTATCAAATATGTCTTGTAGGTGGAAGACCTCATTTTGAGAAACTTGCAGTGCAGTATCTCAGTCAGTTACACCTTCATATGTAATAATTCATGAGTGATATCTTAAAGTTTCAAGCAGAAAATGCATTTACCTTTGCAGAATTCATCCAGCTCTGCATGCTTACAGATTCCACTAGTACAGGAAAGACTGGACAGGGAAAGAAAGGATGGTCAGTGTATGAAACACTGAATGACTGCAGAAGTTCAGTTCAAAACATGAAATTGTATTTATGGAGAAGTGAAATGAAAAAAAATGAGCTTTCAGGTATTGAAGGCCTTCAAAGTACAATATTGAATAAATATGCAGGATTGCCAAAATTAGCCAGAAATTTACTAATCAAGCAGAATATTGACCTGACCTCTAGCAAGATGACAGCATAACTCTCTCTTGCTCTCTATATTGGATTTCATAAATTTAGAAAAGAGAAGCAATTTTTGGAATGGTTAAGATAACACATGTAAAAAAACTATAAATGTTATTCAAGAAATTAACTTTGGTGGTATATGAAAACAACCAAACAGCTTTGAATTATTAGGAACAATTGAATGAAGTATCCATAAGTCATTAACTTGACAAACTTTCTGAAATGACCTGAAGTATTTATAATTCATAAACTTGGTAATCTGCCTGAAATACTCAAGACAATTTTATACCATACATGAATTCTTAGCAAACAAAACAATGGCTTTTAAACTTTATTAAATAAACAATAAGAAAATGGAAAAATGTGGGCATAAAACACTAGATCACATTCTAAAGGAAGCATACCTCTCAACCTTTTAGCTCTAGAAATCTCGATAAAGCCCAAAATAATGGGGGGGGGGGGCAAAAGTCCCAAAATATGGACAGATTTTAAATATTGCACTTATAAACTTACAAATTTGCTAGAATAAATTGATTTGTGTTAGCATGGATTTTGTGAAGGATTATGAGGTTTGAAACTGAAATGCATGTCGTTATTTACTGATGTCAGTCCTTAGTGATTTGCTAGATTTTAAGAGGAACAGACCGAAAATAAGGTAAAAATCTGGACATTCTGCAAAAATATGGACAGTTGAGAGGAGTGAAAGAAAGCTACTCATGCCAGAAAGAAACTGTATCAAGTAAGATAATTTTACAGAAGTAGTAGTCATATGTCTTTTGTTTATCCTGCAACTTTAATGCATAACCAGAACTGACAACACTAGAAAAATGTGTATATAATTGGTTCAATGCCTAAACTGGTTTTGTCCTCTTAGATCAGGAGGTGTCCCTTGATGGTGAGTGCTAGTCAGGTATAAATAGTCCTGCTTGGAGTAATTCTGCCTTATACTCTCTGTGGTACTCTATAATATCTTAGCTGTCAATTATTGAATTCCAAAGAGATTACCTGGAGGAAAAAGAATCACCAAAAATAACTGCAATAGGAATTAAAACAAATAAATGACAGAGATTGTGTGACAGTATAACATAAGAAGACTTGGACAAGACCTAGAGTGCTCAGATTACCAGAGTTAGAGGTAATCATCAAAAACAATACTAAGGAATTTTTCTCATAAGAGTAGATTTATCATTGCAGTTTCCTTTTTACATAATATGGCTTGTGATATAGAAACAAAAAAATAAAAAATACTGATGGATGGAAAAGGGCTTCCAAAATCAAACAGAAGCTTAAAGGGGAAAAAAGGAATCCAGAGGAGAAAGAAATGACTACCCAGGAAGAAAGAAAAATCACTATAAGTCATTGGACAATCTTTATTCAGAAGATTCAGGTGATATGGAAAAATTCTGCATGACTATGTCACTTTTAAGAGAATGTTAAGATCAACTAAGTTAAAGATCTTCCAGGTCAGACCTGACAAAAAAAAGAAATAGCTTTGGCTTCTGCTCTAATGTCCTCATTTCTTTATCTGTTCCATAATACATATGCTATCACTCATCTCTGGCATTTTATTGCCATCACCTCTAGCTTCCTCAATTCATCTGCCTTTACTGCCCAGGTTTCTGTAGCATACAGTAGTACTGATTGCACCACTGTTTGTAAATCTTACTTTTCAGCTTCTTTGGTATTCTTCTGTCATACAATACCGCTGACACTCTTTGCTAGTTGGCTGTAGCCTTTCTGATTCTGACTTAGACATCCTCATTCTGACTTCCCTTCTCCTTAATCACCTCTCCCAGATATGTTAACTTGTTCCAACTATGCTCCCTTATATCTCATTTCTCAGCTTCTTCTGATTTCCCATTTTGCTGCATTATAACGCAGTCAATTTCATTCCTGGTACCTTATGTTTTGCATTCCATTCCCCTATCTTTTGTCGAAGTTCTTGATTAGAGTCTGCCTACAATGTCACATCATCAGAATACAGCAACTTTGTTGAACTGTCTTGTCCAACCTGATCAACACCCATGCTCACTGGGAGCCTCTCTCTTTGAGTTCGAACACTATTCGTATTTGAGTTACAGGGTCCTTATACATAGCATCCACTAATTCTACAAATGTTTCTTGGACTTCAAACCACTGCAGGAATGCCCAAATCAGCCTTCTTGGAGCATTGTCATATGCTTTCTCCAAGTCTAAGAATGCCCATTTGGAATGTTTCCTCATTTCGAGCTTCTTTTCAACTATCTATCTCACTGCAAACATCAAGTCAGTTGTTCTGTATTCTGATCTAAATCCAAGCTGCTCATCTCCCATCTTATTATTAACTTCTCTGAGTACTGGTTTATCAATAATCCTCATCATAACTTTCTTGTAGTGTGACAGGAGTCTGATACCTCTGTACTGCCCACAGTTGTGGATGTCTCCTTTGTTCTTGTACACTGGCATGAGTATGCTTATTTTCCACTCATCTGAGAACTGTTTTTCCCTTCAGACTGCTATGAGTCTCCTTTGAAGCCATTTTCCCCTATCTAATCCAACACCTTCATCATATCTGCCCTGACCTCATCTGAGCCTGCTACTTTCCTTGAACTCATTTTGCTTAGTGCTGTTCTTACTTTTTCTAGGGTGGGCTTCTCCTATTATTTCATTGTAGGCTGTGTTGGAGATGTCCAGTTTTTGTGGGGTTTTCTTCATTCAGAAATTGCTGGAAGTAATTCTTCCATCTGCCTTTAATATCCTGTGGAATGGGGAGCAGGTTGTTGTTGACATCCCTTATGAATAGTGTATGACTATATTTTTAATCTTTCTGTATTTACCTTAAACCATCTGCTTTGTCACTTTCTAGAAGTTGGTAGAATGCATCTGATGCCATTGTCTTTGCTGTTGCAACTGTTCTCTTAGCCTCTTTGTTAGGCAACCCAATATTCCTTTTTAGCCTGGTCTGTCTTTTCTACCACCCACTTTTTCTTGTATGCATTTTCTTTTGATAACTTCCTGGTCTCCTGCATTCCACAAATAGCTTTTTTTTATGTACCTAATTCCATACCTGGCTTGGCAACATATCTGTTCTATAGTCCTCACACATGCTGTTTTGAGGCATTGACATTCTTCTTCAACTCCATCTATTTCCTCTTCTTCCTGAGATGCTAGATCCCTAAGTAGTTCCTTTGTGCTTTCTCTCCAGGTCTTTAGCCTAATATTTCCTGCCCTTAGAGCCTTCTCTGACCACTGCTTGCATCTGATTGTGTCTATGACATCCCTTGCACAGGCCCGGTAATCAAGGAGCCTCAATCCTCACCACTGGCAACA
Source organism: Protopterus annectens (assembly GCF_019279795.1). Lineage (NCBI taxonomy): Eukaryota > Metazoa > Chordata > Ceratodontiformes > Protopteridae > Protopterus > Protopterus annectens. The sequence continues at coordinate 1,041,755,919 of NC_056744.1, read as the reverse complement.
GCTAGGGGACATACACAGTGGGAGGATGACAAGTACACACACACACAGTAAAGTGCAATTTCCCTTAAGAGCACACATAAACCACAGTCAGTCAGGAGCTGGTTTCTTCCTCTTTCTCCAGATCCCAAATAAGACTCCCCACTTGCATAGATATAGAGTTGAGATCTCAGCTGAGTGGGCAAGCTAAGACCTCCAGCACCATCTCTGTCCAACCAGTGCTTCGTGTCCCTTCCCAAGTTAGCTGACACACACACACACTTTGAGATTTGATTTATATACAAGCACAAACACACACCTGGGGAAGGCTGGCACAGGTTTACTAGCTATGCCCCCTTTTGCCCAGACTATAAGGCAGTTCCAGCTGCAACCAGCCACCCTTATCAACTACTATAAGGCCCTTACAAAGGGTGTCCAATCCTACTGTGTAATGTTACTATTAATCCAAATGGTAGTTTTGACCAAGCACCAGGCTATTAGGAGTGGCCTGTACAATGTCACCAAATACATATGCCGGTACTGTAAGAACTTAATATATCTCACAAATATCAGCCACAAAGCTAGGTTTAAATATATTTAATAATAAATAATAAAAGAACAAGACAATGCTCAGTACACCAACATAGTGACTTCAGAGTTCAAAATCACAGGAAATATTTTAAAACAACATTGCAGGACAGTCTCAAATAAATAGAGAAAACATCTAAACTAATCTTTACTATATTCCTATCTATATCTAAGAGAGATACTATGCCCTAAATCTTACTTATAGAACAACATGGAGGCAGAAGTGTAGAAGGTGATGATGATGAGTGGATGTTCTTGCTAGGTCCAAGACAAAATACAAAATGCATATTCTTTTTCTGAGAATGTTCTTAAATCAATATCACATTTTACTGCTGAGAGAGCATAGATGACTTCACTTTTAGTCACCTGACTTCAGTTCCCAGGCTAAAACAGAAACTAACAGAATTTAACAGCTTTGTGTTAAAAAGACATATCTCTCAGATGTTTGCCAGATCATGGAAGTCGTAAAACAATAAAACACTTTACATTTTAAACCTAGTAATTACTTTTCTTCAAGACAATAGAAAAACTTCCAGCTCTAGAGATTGTGTCTGCTTCTGCATTGAAACTGAGAGATAACATCTCTTGTTTATTGCCCAGCTATAAAGTAACTTAACCTCAACTATTCTTAAGTTTTGCAAGTTAATGTTCTATGTTCCTGCAGGGTATTTTCTGGTTACATTCTTGAAGCTCAGTACATAACATACAGTTCTGTCTAAATCATATCAATATTCACAAATGACAAAGAATTATTTACAAAATTCCAGATAGTTGGGCTGGCAGGGTGACAATGTCAACCAGTGGTTTATGCTTTGAGATGACTTTTTCACTGGGAACGACTTTGCAGTCACAGCTTTTATCCCAATGCCATTTCCTTCTGAAGATGAAGTTTAGCTGAATGTGTGTTTCTCAGTAATGTATGTGATTTTATCACTGTCTGTCTTACTGAACCATCTGTTGGCCACCATCAAGCCATTTGCCAGACTGAAGTCTACAATGGTCTCTCCTTCCTTATTCGTGTTGCCACATCCATGTGGACTCAGGCAGTCCTGATATCATATTCTGTCTGTATTGATATATGCATTTAGATCACCCATTATCAACATCAATTCATGTTGTCCTGCTTTTATCAAGTAGGTCCTGCAACTGCTATCTGAGTGCACTTTCGTCCTCACAATCACAATCCTCCTTTGCTGCATTGGATGAGGTTATGAATAGTGCCTCATCCTTACACTGGAATATGATTGCTATGGGTCTATCACTAATTCTAGTAGAGTGCCTGTTCTTTGCTATTGCAACTACTCTCTTAGCCTATTTGTTAGCTAACCTGTATTCATCTTAGCCTTATCTGTCTTTTCTATCTCTCACTTTTCCCTGCACTTCTTCTTTCTTTTGATAAATTCACAGACTTTTGAAGCCTCTCCTTCACCACATTTTCCACCCCATTTCTAGTTTTTCTCCTTCTAAGTAGTAGATGCTGGATCCCAAGCCAAGTGGTTTTGCTACATTACCCTTCAATCTTGTTTCCTGGATATGGATGATGTCCAGCCTCCTCTTTACAGGTTGCATCCTGTTAATGAACCTGCATCCTTAGTTTATTGTTTTTTACAGGTAAGATAAGCTGGGATAGACACTGACTGGCCAGTAGCTTGTTAACTCAGTGTTTCTGGGCTTTATGATGGGCACACACTGGACAATACGGGTAAATATACCCCTCCTACCATTAGCATGGGTCCCTTGTGTAGGTGGAGTCCTCAATCCACGTATGACTATCAAATACCCATGCCCTTTTCTGGCAATACTAATCAACATAGTTGAATCATGTAGAGCAATTTTTTCACCACAGAGAGGCTAGCCCTAACATGGCACACGGTGCTGTCTAGAATACACTGTTTACCACAATTGATGCCCAAAATGTTTGGTCTATACATCTCTTCTCCCTATAGGCACCACCTAGAGTCTGTGTTGCTGTCTATAATTCTCTTCTCATGTGGGTTTGAGGTGGAAACACTAAGCAATTTTTGGGGGGAAATTGAAGGATTCCCAAAGAGACACTGGGAGAGCATACTAACTCCATGCAAGTACTGACCAGAAGTCAGGATCAAACCTTGTACCCTATACATAGGAAGCAAAGACCTTAACCATTATGCTAACTGGTCTCAGGCAGTGTATCATTTTTTGAAAATAACTGATGCTGTTAAATTAACACTAGAAGTGATAAATAAAAATGGCAAAACATATAACAGGGGTCATAATATCCCTTTAGTAAACTTTTGTTTATACATTATTTTAGTCTTTAAAAAAGTTATTTGGTCACCCTGGGTTGTACATATTCATGGCTTCCTTTAAATAAATCAAATTTAATTGAGGGGTACAGAAAATATGTCATATGCTTTCATTTAAACATAACTCATAATAACTACAAATCATTATGAAAGTGTATGCCAATAAGATGTTTGGGAATCTTTGATTATTATTTTATCTTTTAATAGATAACTTTTGTTACTTTGGATTTTATGATTTTTTTTCATGTGAAAATTTAACTAGTCACCCGATGATGTGAACTCTGACTCTAGATGGTGGCCACTATTGATATGACACCCTGACCCCATGTACAAAATGACAAAAAAAAAACAAAAAACGGGGATGATGACAATACTGATAGCACTAATTTTTGATTAAGTTATACATAACTATTAGCTTCTTATTGTGGTTTAGTTGTTATGACAATACTTGATTTGCCAACATGAGCAAACTTCTAATTTAATTTCACCTTTTGCATTTTTTAGTTAAAGTCAATCTGAGTATTCAGAAGTTAAAAGTTTTCTCCTCTGAAGTTGTTTATATCTCAAGCTATCTCTCTTAAGTTCATAGCTTCATAGGTGTTTTCTAGGATAATGATCACAAGGATCTTTCTAATCCTAACCATGCATCCCAAATCCCTGACAAGTTCTGGCATCTTGACAAGTGTAAACAAGGGCTTGGGAAATGAAATATTTAGAAGCAAGGGGCTGGGAGATTAACTATTTAAAGATTGCCTGTGTCCATTAGAGATGTAGGTGTCAAGCCAAATATGAATTTCCTGTTCCCCATCCAATTGTCCAAGTTCCCCTTAAATTGGGTTAGGGAGGAACTCTACTTCACAGATATGAGGAGCCTGTTCCAGAGATGGGGTAGCTCTGGGATACATACCTATCTTTCCTGTAGGTCCTATTTATTATCACAGACAAGGTTTAATTCTTTAGAACAGGTAATTCTGGTGCTGGTTGATCAGAGTGGGGTCTGACAATGCCCTGTATGCCAGACACAGATCTCCCCTCAACATGTAGGAGATGGAATAGAGGGATAGAGCCTTGATGTGGTCTGCATGGGACATTTTACTTACACCATGTATTTTTTTAGTGAGGAACCTCTGTGGACTTTCCAGTTGTTGGATATGCCTGTTGAGATATTTACCAAAGGAGGCATTGTACTCAATAATATGTCTGATTAATACCGAAACAGTGGAACAATCACTTCATTGGACTTAGATGCCATACCTTTGTTTATATGCTGCACAACATAGAATGATTGCCTCACTACTGTGGACACGATAGCCTAAGTGTAGATTACTATCTATGTGTGTCCCTAAGTCCCTGACTGCTGGGTCAACTCTAAGTAGTTTGCTGTCAATATGATAGCTACCAGTGGTGGATGACTTCCCAAAGGATATTATTATGCATTTCCTGACATTTAGTTTTACTCCATGGCTCTGACACCAGCTGTTTGTCTGTGTCAGTCCTTCCTGGAAACATTTTCTATATCATTATTGATAAGTTCCATGATAATTCTTTCCATGGCTTTGCATAAAAGACTAGCCCATAAATAGGTATTGTAATTCAGAAACATGGGTAATGCACCTGTGCAATGGCTAGTTAGCATGACCACAGTAATTTGGTGCAGCTCATAAGTGATTAACAATGTAGTAGGAGCCAGTTAGCCTGACAGCATTTAATTACTTAAGGAATCCACTTGCTAAGATTACCACACTGCACAGGAGAAATGAAAAGAAGGAAAGCAGAGAACAATGTATGTCCTTGAGCAAGCAAATGGGATATTTGAGCTGAGATCAAGAGACTGGTTGGTGTGGAGTAGAATTATTAGCCAGATTTATGCAGAGAAAAAAAAACAGAAATTTCAGAGAGGAAAGAGCGGGTGCATTAGAGGAAGGGGATATAACTTAAGTATGAAAAAAGAAAGACTGGACACACACACACACAGACACACAGACACACACACACACACACTTACATATATAAATATGGGTCTACGTTTGCTCGCAGGAAGCACACCTCTTTGAATCTCACAAAGCTGAACTCTCTTAAGTGAAAATGCAATTTAAGGAAAATGCACTTTTGCGAAATACAAATAAGGGAGTACCTGTTGGCTGTTCGGGGATCCTGTCAAAGTACAGGAGCTGTGTTTATTATTTGTTTTTTATAGGTTTAATTGGAGTGTAAGGTTTAGAGCAGTTGGGGCTTTTTGAAATAGGTCACGATACTATGAGAATAAGGAAATGTAAACTTTTCACCACTGTAGTATGATCTCAGAGATAGTATATAGTATATATAATTAGCGAGGGTGTGGGGGTACAGGGGGGGTGGGGGCTTGTCCCATGTAAAAGCTTGTTTTTAGTGTTTATTTTGATTATTTGTATTTTGCAAAAGTGCATTTTTGTTAAACTATACTTTCCCTTAAGTGTGTTTGGCATTGTGAGATTCGAAGAGGTGTACTTTCGGTCAATGAAAGTAGACCCATATATATATATATATATATATATATATATATATATATATATATATATATATATATATATTTAGGAGAGGAGGAGGGGTAGTAATAAGTATGACCAAGCTCATGGCAAAGTAGATAAAATAACGCAGGAATTGGGAGTATGATGCGCAGCATGGAAAGTGACAGTGACATCTCTAAACATATCAGTGCCTATGGCAGATCAATGTGAGGTTGTTACACTGATCGTGTGAGACCCCTAATATACTATGAGATAAGTACCAGTGAGAATTCCCCAGGTGCTAGAGATGAAAAATACAAGTAGATAATATTTGATCAGAATGAAAACTAATACAGAAAGAATGGCAGAAAATGAAAGCGATATGGATCTTGCTCTATAACAGAGTGGTAAAGGAGATGTAGGTGCTACGTCTATTTAGAGTGGAAAAGGACTTTGCAAAACAATCAAAAGTGAGAACTGTTAGTAGTGTTAGCAAAGCAAAGATAGGGCACGTAGTAGTGAATGAAGGACATAAAAGCTGGGTAAGAAAATTAAAGGCGAAATTGGAGAGTGTCTAGGATTCGTATTATAAATTAATTATACATGTTTACAATGGCTAGATTGTGAGATTAGGAATATAAAAATTATGCAATGTATATGTAGGATATGAGCTGTTATAAATGGATGGTGCAATATATCAACAATTATGTAAACACTTGAGACTTTTTTAAATAAAACAAAAACCACAATGGCAGTGTATGTGAGATCACTAAAACAAGAACTGAAGACTGCAGCAAGCAGATAGGTAAGCACTTTTGTTTGGTAATGAATCCGAACTTCATCAGACCAAGTCAAATAGAAAACAATCACTTTTTAAGGACTCACAAAATAATCACATGTTCAACATTAACAATAAAAATGTTAAAAAGAATATCAGTACCAATTAAATACAAACTGTTTAAAAAACATGTAATATTAACACTTTTGTTTAAGCAAGGAGGTCTATCAGCATTTAATGAAATCTGCCACTTAGATTCCTTGCATTCAAGGATGCTGACTACATCACTTCCTCCATCAACACAATACAGTGTATCTAAAAAAAGTTACATTTTTAAAGGTGTAACACACCAAACTATGTTTAGCTAAGACATTATTTAAATCCTTATTCTTAATAGTTAATACATACTCATGCACCCTCTCTGACAGTTTTTTGATGATTTTACAGGTATAAAATGCCACACAGGTGTCACAACATGCTAAATAGACAATGTTTTTTGACTTACAAATAAATATAGCCCTGTTGTCTATAACCATGCTTGGCAACTGTAAGTGCCATAAGGTCAAGAACTCTCAGTCAGTCATGAGACTGATTAAAATACAAAGCCAAGTTGCAAACCTATTTTATGTAAAAGTAGGATTAATTTCCACTATGTGAACAAGATCATTATTGCCCTGAATGATTTTCTAATTGTCTTCAACAATATGTCAAATGGACTCCATGTCAGTAGTCATAGAAAATGCAAAGGAATGTTGAAAGGGGACTATTCTAGTGAGTACTTTATTTGTATAAGCACAACGCAAAATGAGCTGGAACTTGTTCGACCTACAGCTGTTGACCTAATTATAAATTCTGGATAAAGTTTGAGATGGATAACCTCTATCGACAAACAATGATTTCAAGAAATTTATTTCTTTAATAAAAACATCATCATTACTTAGAACTTTACTCAGTCTAATAAATTTTTCCCTGACTACATTCCATTTAATAAAGTTAGGGTGCATTGTACTAAAATGTAAATAATTATTAAAAAATGTAGATTTCTTGAAGATACTGCTGTAAACGTCTGAATGATCTAAATCTAAGTGAAGGGTCATATCCAAAAAAATGAATACAAGAACTTTTGGCACCTATGCTATTAAAAAAAAATTCGTACTATGGTTAATAGCTTCAAAAATATTACAAAAATCTTCCCAAGTGCCATTCCATAAAAAGATCAAATCATCTATGTATATTCTGTAAAACTGATAAATTGAAACAAAGGATGCTTAATCAAATAATCTAGTTCCCACCAGGACATAACAAGGTTTGAAAACACTAGTGCCACTCTAGCACCCATTGCTATGCCTCTTAAAGCTAGAAAGATATCATTTGAAACATTATCATAGAATCATAGGATCATATGAAGTTACTAGGCTATTGGCCCAAGGCCCTTATAATCCTAGTCAAGGATTTAGCCCATGTTTAGACAAGTCAGCACTCAAAGCCCATGTCCAGCAGGGACACAGGGGTGTATTTTCTGTTTTCCATTCAGTTATCCTAGTTGCACATAAAAAGGGATAATGAGGTACTCTGCTTGACATGGAGAGGGCGTCTATTCCACAGATGGGGGAGTCTGTGGTGCACAAATCTGTCCTTCCAACAAGCCCTGTTGATGTCACAGACCAGGTTAAGGTGGCGCGTGCTGGTTACTCAAGTGGAGCTTGATTTGCGGCATGCAGCAGTCCCATCAAGGTGGGGTCTGAGATTGCTTTTTATGCCAGACAGTGGTTACCTCTGAGGAGTCTGTATGAAACTGAGTAGAGGGGACAGAGCTTTTAGCCTATCTGTGTAGGTTAGATATTTGAGGCCTTGGATTCTCCTGGTGAGGAACCTCTGTGGTCTCTCCAGCTCCTGCATGTTCTTTGAGAAGTACATGCTGAAAGGGACATTGTACTCAATAATTGGTCTTATAAGGGAAGAATACAGGGATGTTATGACCTCCTTGCCCCTGAATGAGATACCCTTACTAATGAGATGGGCCATGTAAAAAGCTTTCTGTAGAATGGAAGCAGCATGGTGGTCAAAAGTCAGGTTGTTATCAACCTGGGTACCCAAATCCCTTACTACTGATTGCTTGCTTAGGAAATTGTTATTAATGTGATAATATGTGGGGACATCACTCTCCCCAAAGAGTATGATTATGCATTTTTTGGCATTCAGCTTGAGGCCATGTTTTTGGCACCAGACATTTGTTTGGGTGAGACGTCCTCTTGGAGGACATCCACATCACTTGGGAAATTTATGACCTCACCCAGTTTACTATCATCTCCAAACTTGGTCAGCCATAGCCCACTGGTTTTTGCCTGCACCTCATTGAAGTATATCCTGAATAACAGAGGCTCCAAGACTGATCCCTGGGATATGCAGCATGTTACGGGTCTACTGCTTGAGGTAGCGCCCTCTATTTTCATCAGGTGGGTTCTATCAGTGAGCCAGTTTGTTACCCATCTGATAACATATGGAGTGATACCTAGTTGGGAGAGTTTATCTATTATGGCCAAGTGGGGAATAGTGTCAAAGGCTTTGGCCAGGTCAAGGTAGGTGGTGTGCACTGTCTTCCCCTCGTCCATGGCTTTGCTGACTGTCTCAAAGAAGTCAGCCAGATTTAACAGACATGACTTCCCATTGACAATGCCAAACTGTGTGAGGTCAAGTGTTTGGAGGTTCCCAATGTCCCTGTTAATGAGGCCCATGATAATCCATTCCATGGCCTTGCAGTTCAGGCAAGTTAGGCTGATGGCTCAACATTTGTGTAAAGAGATGACAATTGTTGTTCTCCACTCAGCTGGGACAAAGCTGGTACTCAGGCTTTGGTTGAATAGGGTGCCTAATGGTGTTGCAAGTTCATGCCTTAGTTCATCTAGGATCCAGCCCTGGGATGTTATTGGGTCCCTTGGAGGCTGTATTTTTTTTACTTTGAGAGGGCAGTGATGACCTGTTCCCTACAGATAAGGGGAGGGGGCATGTACTGGGGATGTCCTGATTTACTGATGGGGAGGACAGAGGGATGAAGTTTTCACTGAATTTGTCAGCCAGTAGGCTGGCTTTATCTACAGCATCTGTGTATGTGGTGTCCTTGACCACCAGTTCTGAAAAGATCTGGGTGCTTCCTTTGAGATTGTGGACATATATGAAGAAGGCCTTAATAATTGTCTCTAGTAGATGCGGCCAATTTGGACTTGAAGTTGGCTTTAGAAGATTTCACTAGTGCTCTTATTTGCTTGTTCAGGCTAAAGTGAGATTGCTTACAGTTGGGCACCTGCTTCTTCTTGGACCTGGACAGCAATTTCTTCCTTTTGTTTCATAGTTTGTTTATTGCAGATGTCCGCCAGACAAGTTTACTCTTCTTTGTGGAGGATGATTTTGTCCTGTTGGGTATTCCTGATTCCGTGCATCTATATAAATGCTTGGGAACACTACTAAATCTCGAACTTTTGAAATCTCGAATTTCTAAAGCTCGAGACCATGTAACCAAAACCCCACATTACCGAAAGACCAGAAGCGTGAAATTCAAAATCCCGATGTTAAGGGATTTTGGGTTAGTGCTTCTAGTGTTGCGGTTCAGGTAAGTATGTGTGTGTAAGAGTGTTTGTGAGGGGTTTTAGTGTGTGTAAGTGTGTGTTGTGACTGTGGTGTGTGTGTGTGTGTGTGTGTGTGTGTGTGTGTGTGTGTGTGTGTGTGTGTGTGTGTGTGTGTGTGTGTGAGGGCTGTAATGTGTGGGTGTGAGTTTGCCTTGTGTGCATGTTTGTGTGATCTCAGAGTTAGAATATTAAAGTAGGGGTGTGTGGGGGGCACAGCCCCTCACATGGGGGGTGCAGGGGACAAAGCCCCCCTGCTTATCTTTAGTGTAGGGTGGTTTGTTTTGTTATGGGGGAAGCTGTGTGTATGTTTGTGTGTGTGCTGTATGTAAGTAGTACTTTCGTGATTTTGAATTTCATGGTATTAATATTTCAGTAATGTGGGGTTTTGGGCTTATAGTCTCGGTATTTTGGGCTTTGGGATTGTGTAATTTCAGGATTCAGTAGTGAATCCAAATTCTCATATAGTACTTTGATGTAGATTTGGACATTGGTTCCAGTTCTTACAGAGGGGGAAGGGGCTGTGAAGCTGTTTATACCATCCCTCAGACGGGTGCAATCAGCTTTGGAGAAATGTTTTTGTTTGATCGTAGCTGGAGGGGGGGGGGTCAGGGAAGATGGTGACTTTGAAAGTGACCACTTTATGGTCGGATCATACCAGGGAGGATGATATTGTAAGGGTGCTGCAGTGCATGTTATGTTGCTTAATACCAAATCCAAAATATTATCACCTCTTGTGGGGTATCGACTAGCTGTTCCAAGGCATTTGCATTGATAAAATTGTGGAATCTCTGAGCATTTGTGTTCTGGCATGAATATTGTTTCCAGTCTATGGTTGGGTAGTTAAATTTGTCCAGGATCAGGATAAAGAGTTGAATCCTGATAGATTCAAAGAGGTACAGATAGGTGGAGTGAGCATCTTGAGTCAAATTTGGGGGCCTGTAGCTAGCTATGATTTGAACAGAGGTATTGTCAATGGTTAACTGCATCTGGAGTGTCTCCTGTGCATCATACTGTTTGGCCAGCCTGGAGGTGTGCATGTGTGTCTTTAATATATATTGAAACTCTACCTTCTTTGGCTTTGCTGCCCACAGTTTGGGGTCTGAATGCATGATAGGATGAGAAACCAGGTAAGGCTGAGGTGCTCTCTGCAGCTATGAAACAGGTTTCTGTGACTGCACAAATGTTAGCATCTTCCACGGTTAAGAATGCTTGCAATGAGTGCAGTTTCATGTTTAGACTCCTAGTGTTTAGCAGCATGACCTTTAATTTGCATTTTGTTGAAAATTTATGTTGGTAGTTTCGACTGTATGACTTTTCCTAAAAAAGGGCCTTTGCCAGAAGTCTGAAGGCCAAGTAAGACAGATGCAGGCCATCTCTAGCAAAGTCATATCTTCCCAGGCTGTCAGGTACTGGATCCCCCTGGAATGACACCAGAAACTAAGCCAATTTTTAAAGTCAATCATTTTCTCTTTGTATTGAGGCATCACTCTGGGTGATGGTTGAATGCTGCTTAAAGCTAGTGACATAACTGCCTGGGACACATATTCAGAGAACTCAATCATGTCTCTCTTCCTATAGTTCAGGGAGGTATGTCTCAAGTCATTCACACCAACATGGACTATGATGTAATCATAACAGTACCTGTTGCTGAGAGACTTACGTGTGTGTGTGATATGGCAATTCTGGCCCTGAAAAACAATTAACTGTGACTTTCTCCTTATCCAACCTGGTGAGAGGTACATCTATATGTCTCACAATTAAGTCTCCTATGACTAACATGTTGGGTTTATGGTTAGGCCTTAGTGGTTGCAAGACACAGGTCTGTGGACTATGCATTGTCTGTGGAGTGGAGGGTTGTGAAGTTTGCATGTATTTTTGCCCCCAAGGTCTAATTTGTTTGGGTTTGTTTTTGTTGAGAACCTACGCATATGTTGGTTTTATTAACCAAAACTACTTCCAACAGTAAACAAATAGTATTAAATTTACAATTTCAAAGTAGCAAATTTGCTAAGATACAAGCAAACAAATTAAATACAACTCTACCAATCAATAACTGTATATAAATAAATAATGTCAATTGTAACAAACATTGTTATATTTCCAATAAAATTATAATTTTTTATTAAAGTTCAACAAATTCAAGAATCCTTTTAGTAAAAAGTGGAACTTTGTACTATTGGATTCAAGACACTATCCAAATAAATGGCTATATACTCAGTGTTATTGCTGTGAGCAGAAACAATCTGTCTAAATGGGGGGGGGGGTGTATTGGTATCCTTATGAATTTTGGGGATGCCAAAAATTCACCCTGACCTTAGGGTGGTCATTTTTTAAGATTTTATAAGTGGCAAAGTCATTAAACCCATGACTAAACAAGATAAAAAACAATATATCAACCTTAGAGAATTGTGACATCAAATACTATTTAGCTACTAACTTATTACATCCAGCATCTAATAACATCAATTTAATACCTTCAATGTATTTTGCATTCTCCATGATCACAACTGCATTACCCTTATCTGCCTTCATGATTCGTATATGTTTATTTTTGAGCTTAATAAGAACATTAAACTCATTTATTCAGATTGTGCAACTTGAAAGAAGGCTTACTGTCTAATAACATCTTAAAATCATTGATACATGCATCTTGAAATGTGCCCAATGTGCTATGCAAAGATGGGTTATAGGTGCTTCCATTACAAAAGAGACTGGGATTACCAATGTTAGAAATAATCAACATAATTCAATATAAATTTTAAGTTAAGTTTCCTAACAAAGACCCTAAAGTCAACTTCTAATTCCCCCACATTTGCACATTTAGCTGGAATGAAAGAAAATCTGTTATTTACTAAACTGACATGATGTTGAGATAAACCGACATTACTTAAATCAAACAGCTGACAATCAATTTTTTCTTCTGTCACTCCTGACCTCATGTCTCATTCCTCCCGTGTGTCTCATCAGAGAAGAAGTTCTTTGACTCAGCCGTCCTGCTGAAAAGAAATGCATTTATACTAGCAATAAAGTTTGTTGAAGCATTTGACAAAATAAAATTGCCATCTGTGTTAGCACTAGCTGTCATGTTTTTTATCAGTTAATGGACGAAATTCAAGCACATAATCTGAAGAGCTAAAGCCAAGCACATCAATATTTACGTGGTTTTTTAACAGCTGAATGTAAGTCATGATAGGATGAGGCAAAGAGTTAGCTTTAGAAGGCAGCAAATACACAGTTTTGTTGGAATAACTTGCATATCTGGCCAACTTCTTTTTCTTCTGTGCAACAATTGTAGCCACGTGCCTATTAACTTTAGCAAAATTGCTGTAATAAAGCGAAGACATTGACTAAACAATTGACTCTGCCTGATGTTAGAGTCTAAGCTCCTAACTTGTGAACATAACACTTAGATTTTACCAGTGTTGTGATCAGTTAGATGTCTCAATAGGGCCAGCCCTGTATTATTACAACAAATGTGTCTCAGCCATATTCCTAGATCTATCAAAAGCATTTGATATGGTCTCCCATAACCTACTCTTAGACACTTTGTCAACCTTATTCTTCACCTCCTCTACAACTTCATGGTTTAGAAGCTATCTCTCTGACAGAAAACAATCAGTTAAATGGCAAAGTACACTATCACCTCTATTACCAGCTACTATAGGGGTCCCACGAGGATCAATACTGAGTCTTCTACTATTCGCCATTTTCACTAACAAACTACATGCTTCCACCCTGCATGCATCACTTATACAGTGCACAGATGACTCCACCCTAATCTGTTCAGCCCTTCCATAACCACTCTTCAAAAGCTTACCCAAGAATCATTCAGCTCCGTGGAACAATGGATTACCGATATCCAACTCATTCTAAACCCCAACAAGACCAAATTACTCCTTTTTACCCCCAATAAATCCAAATCCATGCCTCCTACCTTCATTATCAGCTCCAAAAACTGGACCACAATCTCCCCCTCCCCTCACACAAAGCTGCTTGGGGTTGAAATAGATAACAATCTAAGCTTTAATGTCCATATCTTACAAACCATCACAAAGGTACATAAGAAACTAGGAAACCTATACAAACATAAACAGTTCCTATTGGACCAAGCTAGAATCTCCTTAGTCCAAACCCACCTCTTGTCTATCCTAATGTATGCATCACCAATCCTAATTCATATCAGGAAAACAGACCTAAACAAACTAGAGCCATGTTACAATAAAATTGCAAAATTCACCAACAACTCCACTTTTAGAAGTCATCACTGTATTGCCCTGAAGCAACTACAGTTGTTAGAACTCCCTCAGCTAATTAGCTATCATCAATTAGTCCTCACCCTCAACATAATAAGGAACCCTCAGAAAATCCCAGCCGTAAACCAACTTCTAAACCAATATTCTGTAAATCGCCCTCTACGCTCATCCAACAAAACCCTGCTCTGTATAACCAACGCCAATAGCACTGCAGGGAAAAGTCTGTTCTCCCACAACATTGCTAGGGAATAGAATAACCTCCCCCAAAGTATCTCTTCTGCACCATCCATCTCACTTTTCAAGACATCACTAAAGTCACACCTCTTGCAATCATGTCACTGTCCCTATATCACATAAATTATTTTCTGCTCTCCTAATTTACCACAACTCATCTCCTCACTGCTTACCTCAGCTATTCTGTACTACTCAAATACTCCCTATCAGGAACTGCTATCCTACAAACTATTTCTCACACTATGACATATCTCCTGAATAGTATTATTTTCCAGATTAATTTCCTTCATTTTTATGCTTTGTACTACCAATAGGGAATTCAAAGTCAAGCTAGCTATATACCAAGCTTGCTCAAATCAAACTAAGGTACAAAAAAATCTCCTTGAGTGTATATATGCCACTATATAGAAATTTTCTGTCATTCATGGATTATGTGTTGTCATATAAAGACATGGAGCTCTGACTGTATATATGCCTCTGTACAGAATGTTTTTTGTCATTTGTTGTATTTGTACTGTTATGTTATGGAGCTTTTCTCCCTGGGAGGCCGCTGTAAATGGATCTTGTTCCAGTCGGACTTTCTCTGTAAACAAATGTAAAATAAAATAAATAAATTATTAAATAACTCCACCAGACTGTAATAAAGCCCATCATTAATAGGGATTCCATTAGGAAATTTATGTAAACAAGTCCCATAGGGACTTGTTTGATGTCAATACAATGTTCAAAATAGAAATTCTTGTATTCCCAAGATTTTAACGTAAATAGCTTTGACTATATTAAGTTATATCGATGAGAATGCTGGCTTGTGGTGATGCTCTTTGGGTAAATGTAATATACATTGACTGTGACATGAAGTATTTGATTTTAATAAAAATGATTTAAATGAATAAAGAGGTCTAAGGAAATTTGAGGCAGAGACTACTTGTCTTTAGTGAAAATGGGCTGGGAGTCTTGAGCAGGAGGGAGAGAAAATCATCTGCTATGAAGAAACACACTAGAGGATAGCTAGAAATTCATCATACTAGTGGGAACCAGAGAAAATGAGATAGAGACAGATACAACTTTACACAGCTTATTTTCTATAAGTCTAAACCACAGATATTTGCTCGCTATTTAAAGTCAAGGTACATTAGATTTACCTATACAGCACATAACAATCAATCGTTCTCATGCATATATCTGGTGTGCTGAAAACAGTCCAAAGCTCAATGTCAAAATGTACAACATTGTAGTGTTCAGCAGAAAAGCTGTCCTTATATGTTGTAAGTGGTACTCTTCTTCAAAGAGATACAAACATATGAGTCCTGGGTATTTATATCATCAACCCTTTTTTATTTGAGCATCATTTTTTCAACAATATTAAATACATCCTTCTATCTGGCTCAGTTAATTTCCAAGGGAATATCTCAGAGATTCAAAAAAGTCATCTTACCGCTATCAGCTTCATCATCAAATACAGTGCCCCTTGGTATGGACATACCCAAGCATATGAACTAACTGAAAAAGTTCCAGCAAATTTTATCCCCAAAAAATTAATGTCCTTAAATATAAATACATAAATGAGTGCGTTTATAAACATGGATAAAATTATTTGAATTCTTTTTTTTTTTCTTGTTAAGAGATGTTAGTAAATATAAAAGCATTATTCTTTTATTCTGTACATTTGTTCACCAAAATTGATATTTTTTGCATTGAATGGTGTTACTATTTCAAAAGGCAGCCTAATGTTTGGGTCAATTCATGTCTGATAAATAGAATATCACTTAAATTATAGCACTTTCTTGATAATTAAATAGTTTAAGGAGGGGTACTTTGAATGAGTTATTTATAGCCGTTTATGTTTCATTGGAGTCAAGTAATATTTATTATAATAATATACACATTGTAGTATTAAATTAAAATCTTTAGAGTATAAATAAATCACTGAATGTCTATTTTACTGACAAATGCTTTCATTCTATTAAATGTTTTAAAACTTCTTCAAGTAAAAATCCACCATCGACTCAAACAGTAAATACTAGGCAAATTGAGTATAGGATTATTATTTTACAATGGCAAATCTAGTAATCTGAAAAGTATTTAACTACAACTATATGCCCTCTGTTTCATGATTTTGTTCTTTTATTTATTTTAGAAATTCATGAACATTTGATCCATCTGATAAAGTCATCACTTGATTACTTTATATTATATATTTCAGAGGAGTTAGAGCAAAATGATAAGTAGTTCTAAGAGATATTAGAGGAATAAATTAATATTTTCTTACATTGTAAAATGAGAGGAGATGGTTAGGAAGCTGCTTGCTGTCATATGAATCAGTAAAGTAGAGGGATGAGAGCATAGCTCTTATAGCCAAAAATAATTCTGTACATTATCACTTCAGTATGAGTGGTTTGGAAGAGCAGAGAGGGCAGAAAAGGGAGTGAATAAGTAAAAAAGTTAGCATACCTAAACTTATTTTCTGTAATGAAAAATATAAGGAGTTTGTTAACTTGCAAAAGTAGCAAGTGTTCTCAAAAACATAAATGGGGTAAAGCAATAATATTGTATCAAAAAGTAATATTAACATGAAAAGATGTTAAAGGATTACATATAAAATTGCTCCAAGTAGCTAGATATGAAACTGAGAATTGTGTACAGAAAAGAAGGAGAGTAATCCTTTTTGAGCGAAATTGCAACCGATATTTAATAATAACAGAGAAGGCAAGTATTAAGTTTGATTGCATAAAATAAAAGGTGAGAAATGTGAGGGAATACTTATGATCATTTCAGGGTTTACTGAAATTGTTCTTAGGTGCATAGGTATGTATTAGGCTAGTTGCCCTTGTGGGCCATTTTAAGCCTATCCAGTTTCCCTTTTTGCACTAGAAATAACCTATCCTATTTAGTTATAGATTTGGCCTTACCCATCCCTGTGGTCAGTTATTATAAATTTCCCTAAAGGGAATAAATGAGATCATATCATAGATAATCTGAAGTGACCCATGCATGGCATAAAGTATTTAAGATCTGCAATTGTCCATTAGTAGTACAGGAGGCACTCCTGGGGTAAATATTCTGTTTCCCATCTATAGATCTGAGTTGCACTTGAAAATAGACAGGGATGAACTTTGCTTTATGTGGATGGGGAGTCTGTTCCATAGCAGCAATATCGTCTGCGAAATATACCTGTCTCTATAAACCTTTCTGTTGATGTTGCAGAAGAGGTTTAGATGTCTAGACCAAGTATTTCTTATGCCATTTGTCTTGTTTATATGCAGTTAATGCATTGGTAGTGGGACAGAAGATGCCTTGTATGACTCTTAGCAGTCTGTAGGATACCAAGTATAGTGACAGGACTTTCAGTCAGTCAATGTAGGACATAATGTTCAGGCATTTTCTCCTTTTAGTAAGGTATGTCTGTGGGCATTCCAATTGTTGCATGTGTCTGGACAGATACATGACAAAGGGGGCATTATATTTAATGGCTGGCCTAATCAGGGCTGTATAAAGGAGGACAATGACATCCCTAGATCTAGACACAATCCCTTTGTTTATATGTTGTTTAATATAGAAGAACTTTCTTACAACAATACCCACATGTTGGTCAAAAGTTAGGTCACTGTCCACATAAGTTCCCAATTTCCATACAACTGTGTCACCCCTTAGGGTTGTATTGTCAATCTAGTAGCCCTCTGGGATACATGAATTCCCAAAGGATACAATATAGTATTTTCTGGCATTTAGTTTCAGACCATGATTTTGACCAGTTATTTTATTTGAGACAAACCTTCCTGCAGGATGTCTAAGTCATTTGGGGATTCAATGACTGTTCCTAGCTTGCAGTCATCTGCAAACTTAGTCAGCCAGATCTCTTTGATATTGTCTTTTTCTTCAGAAAAGTAGATGTCAAACAGGAGATGTCCCAACACGGAACCTCTCTTTATGGAGGTAACTTCTTTTATTTTGATTATCTACCTGTGAGCCAGTTGGCAATTCAGAGGGTGACATAGGAGGCTATTCCAAATTTATTCAGCTTTTCTACTATGCCTGAATGGGGAATTGTGTCAAAAGCTTTGGCCAAGTCAAAGTATGGAGTGTGTATCATTTTGCCTTCATACATTGCTTTGGTGACCATTTCAAAAAAAGCATCAGGCTGAGTAAGCATGACCTGCCCTTGATGAATCCAAACTGAGATGGGTCCAGTGATTGAAGGTTCCCTATGTCCTGATTGAATAATTCCAAGATAAGTCTTCCATGGTTCTGTATATGAGGCTGGTCAGACTTATTGGTTTGCAATTGCCTAGGTCTGTGGAAAATCCTCCCTTATGCAAGACAATGACTGTACCTGTTCTCCATTCACTTGGTACAAAACCTGTATGAAGGCATAAATTGAACAGTGTTGTTAGGGGAATGGCTGAATCATGCATCATGCCATTTAAAATGCATTGAGAGACTGATGTAGTATTTTTAGCTTTTGGTAGCACTTTTAGGACTTTGTCTTGTGTGATAGTTGAAGATGAGCCAGTTTCAGGTATATCTTGAGAGCAGACAGAGGGGATAGAGGTATAAAGTTAGAGCTAATTTTCTCAGTCACTAAGTTAGTTACATCTTCGGCCTCAGTGTGGGTAACATCATTCCTAATCAATTCAGTGCATTGGTGTATTGCGCTATTGAGACTAAAAAAATAACTTAAAATTGGCTTGCCATTGATTTTTGTTTGGGTAGCTATTTTGCCTTGTGATTGTGTTTGGCTTGGATAACTGTTTTAGCCTCAGACTTACTTAGCTTTGATGTATTTTATTAAGCTCCTGAGTTGTTTGTTTATTTTAGTGACAAGGGGGGCTCTCATATTCTGGGAATTCCTCTTCTTGCTTTTGATCAAAATTCTTTTCCTTTTATTATACGCTTGTTGATAGTACAGTTCCACCATGTGCATATGTTTCTGGGGTTTAACTGCACTTTATTTTTTGAGGTACAGCAGCATCTCTGAAGCTGTTTACATGCTGGTATAGTGTGGTGGTATATATTTCTGTGGAGTTGTGTGTTTGGTGGGATTTTGAAGCTTGCCAATTTATCAATTAGGAGTATATTTTTAAAGGTACTTTGGGTGGAAGGGATCTCTTGTTTCAGTTTTATTTTGAAGGAAACTGCTTTATGGTCAGAACTAACAAGTGATGAATATACATAAGGGATGGTGCAGAATGCTCCCATATTACTCATTACATCCAAGTGATGCCTCCAGGTGCATCTGTAGTTAACTCCTGTTGATGCCTCTAGGCATCAGATATTGCTTGTTAATTTTGCATCAGTAATTTCAAAACCATGTTATCTACAAGACTATAAAATATTTCATCTTAAAGCTTATACAATGGCAAACTCAATTGCATTAATATTTGACTTCTGTCTAGCACAGGTAAATCAATATTAACTGTTGTTTTATGAGATTAATTTATATAGATATAATTCTCACATTTTCTAAATATCTCAACAACCATGTAACACAGAGAGAAATCCTTAGCCTCATATGAAAGCTTTCATCTAGATGAATAAAATGCTTCTGGCAGTATGTGTGCAACTTGTGTAGTTGCTGAGATATTTTAAGTTGTTTACAAAATATTACAAATGTAATAGTTACTGTGTTTACTGTGACTTATAAAATTCAGTTTAAGACCTAGAACCTAAAGAATACTGTCGTTATGAATATAGTTTGTGCTGGAGTTTGCCATTTATGCCTCTTTCATAGCCCCTATGGTTCCAGAGATATGAACATTTGTTTGAAATGTTAGGATATAATTTGATCTTGTAAAAAGGCTTAGGCTCTGCCCATTGGAAGTTATAGTGCAAACTTTCTGAGCTCCATTGGAGTGAATGGGTTAATAAGGAGAATACCCAAGATGTAATTCTGCCTAGTGGGAAGTCTGACTAATTGTCCCAGTGCATTTGTATTGACAAACTCCAGAAATATCTGTACTTGTGCACTAGTAGTGGTGTTGATTTCCCAGTCTATAGTTGAATAGTGTTGATCGCCTAGGAAAATGGTGTTGGATTTAATACTGAGTGATTCTAGTTCCTGCAGATAGGTATTGTGGATTTCTATTTTCACACATTGAATTCTGTAGCTAGCTAATATATGGCATGAAACATTTCTGATGGTAATTTGGATATGAAGAAGCTCAACTGCATCATGCTGCTTTGCCAGCCTTGATGTGAATCTCTTCAAAATGTAGACTGATACACCTCAGTCTTTTCCCCTATTGCATAGTATACTCAAAAACATATGGAAGGCATTGGAATGTCTCTGCTATCTCAAACCATGGCTCAGTCACTACACAGGTATTAATGTCTTCCAGAGTAAGAAAGGCTTGTAGGGAGTGGAGTTTCTTGTTCACACTCCTAGCATTGAACAGTAACACCTTCATATTTTTCTTTACTTCTTTTCATTATGTTGGTAGGCTTATCAGGTTGGCATTGCCAAAAAGGCATTATGATGGTGGACAATGTCTTTGCCAATAATCAAAACCCTAGAGGGGGTCATATGTAGGCCATCTCTAGCAAAGCAGCATGGTCTGTCAATCATATCCTCCAAGGCTAACAAATATTGTACCCCCCCCCCTTTGAATAACACCAAAAACAAAGCTAATTATTGAAGTCAATTATTTTTTGCTCATTTAGGGGTACCTTGGAGAAGGTAGAATGCCGTTCAGTGCTAGGCTTATATCTGCCTTGGACACATAGTCTGAGAGTTCCACCAAGTCTATCTTTATATAATTCAGGGAGGTAAACCTCAAGTCATTGACATCAGCATGAACTATAACAGAGTCATACTGGTACTTGTTGTTCAAGGACCTGAGTGCATGCACAATCTGACGTGTGAATCCTGGTACCAGAGAAGCAAGTAACACCACTTTTTTCTTGTTCAGTGGGGGGGGGGTGTTGGAACATGATACCATTAGGAATTATTCTGGGGGCAGGGGTAACTATAATTGCTTGGAGTTTGGTTTAAGAATAAAGTTTGGGTTAACTTGCTAATGAGTATTTAAATTTCTATACAAAACAACTAGTTGGAAACCTTCTTTTGCCTCCAGCAAGAACCAGTAAACCAGTTACCTCAAATAAATCACTAATTTGATACTAAAATCAGTGCAAGCAGTGTCACTACTATCAATATTAAGCAATATTATCAAAGTTCTTTTAGCCCGGTGAATAGATTAAGGAGGGAGACTTTGCAAAATGATATTTATGTGTTAATTGTTAACAGCCAATAAATTAGAAGAGGGAGGGAATTTAGTTGTCAAATTGTCATACGGGACAGGCAGCAGTAGAAACACTGGGCTTAATAACACAACTACAACAGGGTGGTTGGCATGGAAAAACAATTAGACACAACTCGGAGCTGACTGGCCTGGAACAAACAAATGCAAACACAAGCCCTGAAATAGCCTGGCATACACTTAGTACACAAGAATGAAACCAGGGTTTAATAACAACAGTTAGGCCAATTAAATCAAGAAAAATGCAGTGACACTATGTACAGAAATCGCTAATATAGGCTTAAAGACCTTAGCTAAAGCAGATACAGACTGTTAAAATTAATTTAAAATCTGATCAAGAAAAGAAAACACTTATTTGTCTTTCTCTGTCTTATAGAACTATTACAATGAAAAGGTAATTAAAAAAAAAGATTACAGCAACTTAGGAATTTCACACACACTTAGCTCTGATCTGACAAGCCTGGAACTGTCCCAATGTAAAGACAAGTGCTGTACTAGCTTGACATACATTCAGTACACAAGAATGAAACCGGGGCTTAATAACAACAGTTTGACCACTTAAAACTGCAAAAATACAGTGCAACTATGTACAGAAATCAGTAATATAGATTCAAAGACCTTCGCCAGGATTTAATAAACTCTGTGTAGGCACTGTGTAAAGTCTTCATGGAATGTATCCATGTACCCAGCCACGGTTCCCCCTCAGCAGTGAGCCATGCATATTAATGATGGCTTGCTGCTGAGGGAGAACATAGGAGTAGGGTTATTGAATCTATGTAGGGAGAAGTGTAGAGGCTACCTGTGCTTGTAGATGGCTTGTACTGCTCCCTGCTACTGTTGAAATGCTGTGAATTGGGTCAAATGTGTAATATTTTATTTGAAAATTGTCTTTTTTGCCATTTTTTGTATGTTTGAGTGGAGTGAAGTACAGCAATGCCAAGCTGTGTTCACATATAGACAGCTGACACCTGCCAGACATCTAAAAATATAAACCAGATGTAATTAATTATCATAATTATGTATTTTTCTTATTTTAAGTGTTTTTGTTTTTTCTTTTTTTTTTTAAATTGATGTTTGTGCGGTGCAGCACAGAGTGCTGCAGAGCTGAGCAGCAGTCATACATACATAGCCAACAGTTGCTAGACATATAAAAACAGAAACCCGATGTAATTAATTATTTATATCTGGGTCTATGTAAGCGTGTTTGCATGATGCTCTGCAGTGCTTAGCAATGCTAACAGATAATCCAGTGGTATATGTGGAGGAATATTACTTTTCATACTATCCAAGTAGCTAAATGGGTAGAGATACAGCCTAATGCTTACTAGGCACTGTGTCCAAGTCCATAGCAGTGATAACATGTCTGTAATTTAAATGTTTATATATGTTTAATTTTAAAAACAAATTTGTGAAATTTGGCACTGCTGTGCTGTACTGAGCACTCCTTAAACATGCCAACAGTTACTGTTGTTTGCACGATGCTAAGCTTAGCTAAAAATTTGGTTGTGCAAGTTTTCACACTGCTTAGCTCTGCTTAGCTGGTTTGCACGATGCTAAGCAACACGGCACTTTTTTGAATGTTGCTCAATGACGTTTAAGGGCAGGAAAACAGCCTATATTAAGCGTAATACATGGAAATTCTGCAACAGTCTTTGGAGTCTGATCAACTCAGAATGTAACCAATACAGCAAGTAACACAGTAGCTACTATAAATGTGAGATATATAGACATATTACCTTGTTGTGTTGCAACATATGTTGGTATTGGCATTCCCTCACCCTCAACTTTTCACAGGTCCATCAGGTATTAGTCAAGGCTGTGGTCCTACTCCTCATCAGCATAACATTGTTTTGTTAAGGAACATTTATATTCTATTAAAGTTAAGAGCCAGAATAATGTCCCATTTAAAGATACTACTGTGTGTAGACAGAGTAGAATGCTTTTATTTTCCAGTCTGGAAGAGGTACCTAAGGATCTAAGAGGGGGTAATCACAGGAGTGTAGTAGAACAAAATGAAACACTTCAGCAATGACAGTTAAGAGCAGATAAGACTCCTGGTTTAAATGAGGCAATTACTCTAAAATGCCTTTTACAAAACAAAAGGTCGAAAGGAAAATAAATTAGGATGTGAAACGTGTATTTAAATATATTTGGTACGATAGGTGCATTGGGTTTTTAAGTGTTGTTTTATCAAATATTTTATCAAGCATAGTCTCATACTGATTAATTAAAAGATAAATTTTACTGGTCACGTTTTACTTGATTTACTTGAAGTGATTGTTATAAAGATCTTGAGTTGAGTGTGTGTATTTTGTTCAGAGGATGTCTTTTTTGGACAAAAGTGGAGAAGAACAATGTTTGACCAGTAATACAGTTGTAGGTCTTTGCTATTATGAGTATTGGTGACATTTTCATACATAATAGTGCAGGTATTCATGTATCACTTTTTTCTTTCTTATCACAGGTGACCGGGGGTTGGTGTCTGTCCCCTACACAACCTGATGTCAGTGTCTATTCACACTCTGATGATGATGGTGGCCACAGTGAGGCACAGGTGGGGGTGCCAGGGGGTGAATCAGTCCCAGAGATAAACAATCCTCTTTTTCCTCCATTGCCACTGCACACAGAGTGCCCACACATACCCAGTCCATAGAGACCGTAGATAATGGCCAGTCAGAGGGTGGAGACATTGAACAGGAAAGTGTGGCAATTATGGCTCCAGTGAGTGATGACACTGGCCATAGCCAGAGAGCTGGTGAGGTCCCACATATGTGGATTGACAGGGGTGCTTCTAGGAGGCCTGCTGCCCATCCACCTCCTGTTGCAGGTGTCACATCACAGGTTACTCAGTGCATGTTTCGGGCCATCATGGTGGCACAGGCACATTCTGAATAGAACACCAGATATATGCTTAAAGTTATTTATTTATTTTACATTTCTTCACTGGGATTGTCCAGCTGAGCTGATAGCGCTTTTTCAGCAGAGACCCAGGGAGAAAAGCTCCACAAAATATACATTTAAAATTTTAACAGTAAAAATGATGTAAACAAGAAGACATTAACAATTCTTAAGTTGGATATATATACAAGAGGAATATTAAAAATTCTAAGTTGGGAAAAGTACAATCATAGAAATTATGAGGGGTGATTAAGTTGACTTTACATTTGAAGTACACACAGAAGCAGTGTGCAAGTTTATGAACAAAAATGCAAAGATTGCAGGTACAGCCAGGTAGTTGCAGTTAGACTGCTTCCACCACATTGGGGACATCCTGGATTGGTTGATTGATGCAGTGGATAGAAGGTGGACTGAGACAGTGTCTGTCATAGCACATTTTCTGTGCTGGAATGTGTGGTTGGAGTTGAGATTTGGACTTGTGGATGTAGGTCAGAAAATCCATCTGTTGAGAGTCCACGTGGCCGTGCACAATAATGCTCCCATAGTGGCAGTACATCTAGTGCTACAGAGAGGAGTGTGCTGTCCACACCACAACATGGAATGGCATGAGGTCATGGTCCTGGGCATCCTGTGGGTGACATGGTCTCAGCAGACAGGAGTCACTATCAGGTACTAGCACTGCTTATGACCTTGGGCATGGAGGTGCCAGTGCAACTCCTGGCTGAGCCAGTTCCCATGCTCAGGGCCGGAGACTGTGAACTGTCAAGTCTACCATGTATGGCCCAAACCTCTCCAACACACACACATGTAGGGCTAGCACTGAGCATGACTGTGTACTCACACACACACTCAACACCACTGTGAAATGCAGGTCATCTACAGACACACACTGCACCTTTCCATGATCCATCTTACCTGCTACCCTTCCTGACTCACACACATGCTGTCAACCATTTGGGTCAGCCTAGGCTTCATGCAGCCCCACACAAACCCCTTTGCAAATGATGAAGCTATGTGTCTGATGCACAGGGTGACTATATTAGTTAACATGTACTTGTGTAATGCAATGTTGTTTTACCATGCCACATGTAGTGGTTAATGACAGCTACTGTATGCTGGCATTTGTCATGAGTACACCACATACTTTTGTGTACCTTAAGTCGAATGATGCAATGGCTGTATAATTAAACAATTACAGGTGTGTTATGGACCTGTTTCTGTTTCTGTTTCAGGAGTCTGTTGGGATAACCTCTGGATACACTGCAGCAATAAAGCAGCACAGGATGGCATGTCAGCACAGCACAGCACAAATATGTCTTCAACAAGGTACACCACTATAAGTGCATGGCTCCATAGATTCATATGTGTATAACAGGCTAACAAGGGCAATGGCGGCATTCAGCATAGTTGTGCATCCCTAATCTGTGAACAGGTCTGCTACCCTTGATAGGTGTCACTGGGTTTTGGGAAGACACACATCTACAAGCTGTCCTCACGGAGATGGCCCATCTATAAATATCCTGTATCCAGTGCAGACAGTTGCCCAACACCAGTTATGATTGGCATGTTCTGCATCCCATTTTGTAACCTGTACATGCTGTGTCAGAGCAGATGCATGATTCACATGCCTGGGGGGGCCTGTTTCATGTAGAGTGTACTGTATGTGTTACATACCTGTCTCTCTAACATGTACTATGTATATCACAGTGATGTTGCAGGTGTGTAGAACAGGTGAGACATGTGTTAGTGCTGTCATAGCTACACCACCTCCAAAGCAGTTAGGAAGCAGACTACACATGTACGGTTGTGACACGGACTGGATAGGACAGGTTACCTACATTGTGTATTGGTGTACCATGGGACCTGTGTGGCTGCTACAAGTGTACACTATGCCTGTCTAGTGACATAGTAAGGGTGGTGACATAGTAAGGGTGCCTTTGCACACAATGATAGGTGTGATGACTGCCACATTCAGTATAGCAGTGACAGTCTGGGGTGTACATCCCAAACCTATCAGTATAGGTTGTACAACAGTCAATGCATCCCCACATCCTACCGACCAGTGAGAGTCAAAGGTTACATTACTATCTGTGTCAATAACCCCATGTGTAATGGCTCAACTGTGTGCAGTGTACAGACACTACAATAATTTGCAGGGGTAGATGATTTGCCACAGGATAGTATTGTGCAGTCGTTGGCAGTTAGTCTTTGTCAGTGGCTCAGAGTACAACTGACTGTGTCTTACACCATCCTGGATAACTGCTGGTTCTGCATGGGATTCTGTAACAGCTCCCAATATGCAATCACCTGCTAATGTACTCAGTCAGAGGTCACTGACAGTGGCTGTGACTACAGAGGGGGAATAGGTAGATGGGGTACACCAATAATGGAGGATGTTGAACTCCAATAGTTACTGGCATCATTGCAGCATAGGTCTCCCAATGCTATCTTCCCACAGTATGACTGTCAGACACTTGCCTATCCACCAGCTGACATAACACTCTGTACATGATGTACATAGTTTCCAGCAAGGCCTGCTGGCCTAATATTGTCATACCCCTTGTCAGGCCATGGTTGGTAGAGTGAGACATATGTCTGACATCCATTGCATAGTGTAACAGTCAATGGACAGCTCTAGTTACAGTCGGTAGGCATGATCTGGCCTGGAGCAAAAGTAACAGTATTTGGTCCAGTGTCAGTAGATGTATGGCAGTGTAAGTTCTCATATCCATGCTAACTCTTATCATGTCATTTCAGGTGACATGACTCAAAGATCTGGGGACACTGCTTGACACTACATGTTAGTTGTCCTCTGTACAAGTAGGTGTTGCATTTACTTCCAGCATGTTGCAAGAAGAGATTCATGGAAAATGTCCTATCAGAGCACAGGCAAATATGTTAGAGAAGTGTTACATGTACACACTGTGTCGCTTAGTCATGCTGTGGCTCACGTGGCCAAAGGATGGTCCAGGTCCTTACGTCCATACGTCATGGTGCCACATATGATGGGTCTATACTCATACCTAACTTGCACACCCACACTGTCTGTGTCAACTACACTCCCTTGTCCCCACTACATGTGATGCATGACATTCCTTCAAACTGTCCAGTAACTTGCATATATACAGAGCATTTTATAACTGGCCTCTCATTGGAAGTTACACAGCATCTAGTGCACATGCTAACATTCCAGGCTGCATCCCAAATGGGATCTGACAAGGATGGCTAACACCACTGAGAAACCCTTGCAATCATACCAGCACTACTGGCTGCACCCCTGCTGAATGGACAATGGGAACTGTTCTACCCTTGCACAGAGTCAGTGAACCCACTGACCAATATAACTATACACCTCTTTGTCTGAGTATCCATATCTGTATGCCTGTAGGAATGATCATCACGGAGCTGATCTGCACACAGTTGACTGTACACAGTTTGGATCCTATTGTCAACAGCAACAGCAGCAGCATTGACTTCAGCATCTAACTCGTACAGATGTAGCAGACCTGCAACAGCCCCTAGTATTCTCTCAGTTAAAATTCCCAAGTTTGTACTTCAGTGGTGCAGAGTATGGGGGAAAATCAGATTATTCATAGATTAGTACTAGACTGACTGCCTTTGTGGGACATTTTAAGCCTAGCCAATTACCCCATGGGAGAATCAAACCCTCCACCTTGGGTCTGTCAGGTAAACACCTTAATCATTATTCCAACCTCCCACCCCAGGGTGGGAGGTTGCGTGTATGAATACTTTATAGTGCTCTGCTGCAGGTGATGACTGTGTGAATGGCTACCTATGATGTATTCCACCTACGTAGTATATCATTAAAATCATTTAATGGCCCTAGTTTGTTAAACAGAGGTCAAAACTAATTAATATGTCACTGGCTTTTAGATACAATCAGCACTGTGGTGCGCCACACAAACACATGCCCCATAGGTAAACAAAGCTTAGCAGTCAATGTACACACCCCCCAGGCTTCCAGACTCAGCATGGTGGTGCACTGCGCAAACATGTTGAAATTCACTCCCCTTAACTAAACAAAGCTTAGAAATGAATGTACACACCTCCCTGCAAGGATACACTCAGCACAGCTGTGCACTGCACAAACAGGCTGAAATATGCTTAGTAGTTACTGGACACACCATCCACTGATGTCAGCTACCTTGTCTATAAACAACAACATGGTTCTCTGTGAAGGGGATATGCGGACACGATTACTTACCCCTTTGTGCTATTCAGTAATTCACCTCATTTGCATAGGGATCCATGCTCACAGCCTGGAAAGTGCATGTTTCAAAACCCTACCATGTTAGAAACAGCACCAGTGCACCACTGGAGCTACTACACACAGGTCCTGTAAAACGTTTCTGTCACATAATATTAATTTTGTTTTTTCCAATTTTTTTTTTTTTATAAAGCATGTTTGCACACTGCTGCATGCTGCACAAACATCTTCAATTAATTTAACGTATTTCCTTTAATTTTTCAGACACACAGAGAATTGTTTTGCTCATCTGTACACGTTATGCCATTTCTGTCCATCTGTCTACATTTTACAGCCCCTTTTGTCTGTCTACATTCCTGCACACGGAATTTTTCCATGTACACTACAAACACTGACATGGGGTCTGCAAAGCTGCCTATCTGCTTGCTGGATTGCATTACCTGCCTCATTTGCATGAGATTCATCTGCTTATGAGGTGATTTGCATGCCATGGAAGTTTCCAGGTTGGCGTGCTCGTGTGCAAAGCTCAGCAGTGTTTACTGAATATAAAACCTGCCTACTTTCATGTAAGCAGCATGGCACGATGCCTACACAGTAAAAAAGGCTGTGTAGGCTTTGTTAAATTCCCCCTTAACTAAAGCAGATACAGACTGCTAAAATAAATTTAAAATAAGATCAAGAAATGAAACCCCTTATCTGCCTTTCTCTGTCTTGTAGAACTATTACAGTTATAATAATAACAATTCTTATTATTGTTATAATATTATTCTCATTTCTGACCAAACCTTTGAAATTTGTGAAACAACATCACGAGAAGAGGAATATATTCAAAAAATAGGTGGTGATTTTAATTCAGCTGTATAATCAGAGGCAGACAGAATGTCAGGAAAGGAGAATATCATAAGAAGCCAAATAATTTCTTAAAAGAAGAAAAGTAGCAGTTGGATGATTAATTGAATATGGATATTCTTGTAAAAGATATATTATGGACTGTATCATCTTAAGAACAGAAATACAAAAGCAAAGGTTATATGAAGAAGAAAACATATTACAAAGAGCCCAAGAACAAGCAATTGAATGATGTGGTTATTCTCAAATTAAACTATAACATCACATGTAAATCCAAATTATAATTTTGATAGTAAGCTAGTGTGAAATGATGCTGCCAACAAGACCAATACATCAAGCAGGACATAATAGAAATAAAGAAATATTTTGGTATTAAAGGATATATTCAACACTTCTTCTTCTGGCTTTTCCCAGTTAGGGGTCACCAGAGTGGATCACCTTGTCCGCTCATGATTGGCAGTGGAGTTTTACGGTGTCGAGTTGCCAGCCCAGCACCCAACCTTCCACAGAAGGCACACAAATGCACTCACTCACTCACACCTAGGGCCAATTTAGAGTGTCCAATCCACCTACAGCATGTCTTTTGGATGTAGGAGGAAATGGGAGCACCTGGAGAAACCCACACGACCACAGGGAGGACATGCAGACTCCAAACAGAAGGCACCCCAGACAAGGATTGAACCAGAGAACCTTTTTGCTATGAGGTGACAACACTAACCACTGCACCACCATGGCCACCCTAAAAGATTTACTCAACGGACTTTATTAAAAACAGAAAACAGCACAAGTAAAAACAATTAGGCTTTCATCACTGACTTTCTCAGATCTACATAATGTACCATACAATCCTTATTTATAAAAAAAATGAGCAATTAGCCAGTTAGTGATTTAATTTTCAAAACACTTTTAATTGACACTGACTCATTTTTCCCATGCATCAGAAATTGACAACTTAGATCTTTCCTTTGTCCCCTGGGTGTTGATGTCATCATGCATCCAGGAAAGGGAAAATCGGGATGCCCTGTTGCCTTTGTCAATGTTCACTGTCAGTCCTTTACAGGATTTAGCCCATTTAAGCTTCTCTGTGGAATGTATTCAAGAGGTATATGAAGTATAGTACATGAAACATATAAGCAAGAAACTGTCTCTTCTAGGACTGTCCTCTAATATGTCTGAGATGCAATAAAGGATCACATCTATTCTACTTATTGTAAGGGAACATATGCAACAAGCCTCAAAGGCAGAAAACAGCTGGAAACAAGAACTAAATTCTGGCAAAATGGCAAGGATGTACAAAGCAAATAAGTGAGTGGGAGATGTAAATTATAAGGCACAACATCCTGACAGGTGAAAGTCTAAACAAATATAACACCTAATGCCTTCAAAACATTTTTAGAGATTAGGAGCTGCTGGTGTCCTGCTTGAACCCAGATAACCTTCAAACCTATGGCCCTGACCTAGAGATATAGATATCTAACAATACAAAAACAGGATGAAAGAATTTATACAAAGGGATAAGGATGCCTTTTTAGTTGTTCCAGGTAGAATCTGTTTGGTTCAGTACAGCCTAATAGTAGCCCAAGGGTGAATGGTTAGGTGTAAAGTCATACAGAATGCTAAAACACGTCTATTAGTTAAGAGACATAAAATAGGTCACAGTTAGGGCTTACCAAAGAGCCTCAATGTAACTGGAAAAGCCCGGCATTACCAGCAGCAAAGCCTTGATGCAGCACCTGTTTCTCTGATAATATCTGCAAAAGCAATTCTTCAAAATTTGATGCAGAACATATATGCCAGTAGATGTGTTATGTCAAAAATGGGTAAAGCAGATTATATCTCTGCTCAGGATCTTATGAAGGGATATTGACAGATTCCCTTGACTGTGTGTGTAAACAAAAGAATTTTTTTTCTTTTTTTTTGTCTCATGGTGGACTGCTCCTGTACAAGGTTGTCTTTTTTTTTATTTCTCCAAGTCTTTTGAGTTTCTAATACAATAATGGGAATGGACCCCCTCCCTAATTCAAAGTATGATTAATGTTCATGAAATTAGTATTGTTTCAATCTTTGATGTTATCCAGAAGTGCTCTTCGCAGCACCTGCAATGTGCCCAGTAATGACTCCTTCTGCAATTCATACAGAGTTACATGTGTTCGTAAAATATCTAAGTACGATTGTAAATTATTTTTTATAAGCTCCGTTGCTCCTACTACTGTTGGAACTGTCTGTGTATGCTTCCTTCACATGACCTCATTTCCGCCTGTAAACCCTGGTATTTTATTACTTTGTGTGTGTCTCTCTGTATGTAAGACACTGTAGTCACTGGGTGTAGCAATTGCAATGGTCAATGCTACTTTTGTCTTCTTTTCATGGACTACTATATCTGGTTTTCTTGCATCTATTTTGTGAACTGTTGGTAATGGATGATCCCACGTAATATAAACTTCACCATTTCTATAATGCTCTGTGGCTCATGTTTCCAGTGCTTTTCAGTTATTTCAGTATTATAATGTTTTCACAATCCCCAATGAAACAGTCTTGCAACATTATTATTATTATGCCTTTTGGTATACAGTCCTTCTGCCATTAGTATATCATAGCCAGCAACAAGATGTGCAACTGTTTCCAATTGTTTTACAAAACCTACATTTGTCTGCTTCTCCCACATTTTCAATAGTTCAATCGAATTTGTAAACCAATGTGTATGTAGTCCACTATCTTGGCCCACCAATATTAACCTTTTGTCTTTTGGTTTAAATTCCTGTGTTCAGTCCCAGTCAACATGAGGTTGCAACTATATTTATGCATTGTCCACACTTCTCTTCTTCTCATCTAATTTTTCTCCTTACATTCTTTCTTTTGTTTTTTGTTGGGCATATTCAGTTGCTACCTGATTTTTATCTTCTTCTGGTTTGATTTTCATTCCTGCTTGACTCCAATATGCTTCTGCTAAACTAAGCAGGGGAGTCATCTTAGGGTTATTTTCCTCGTGTTTCAAAACTTTCACTACATTTGGAACTTGTGAGGTCAGCAAACGTGTATGCAGTCGTATGATTGCAGATCTATACATGCAATCAGTTTTGAGGAGGCCCATACCTCCTTCAGAACAGGGAATATATAGTCTCGGTATGCACTGATTTTTATAAATCATTTGATGAGCATGAAGCATCCTTCTTCTTTTCCTGTCCAACCGATCCAACACCTTTTAGGGCCAGTCAGTCACTCCAAGACTTTAAGTTAGGACAGGAAGAGCAAACTGATTATAGCTTGGGCTTTGTTCCTAGATGTCAATGCTGTTTTCATTATTAGTTTCAATCTTCTAAAATATTCTTTACTAAGTGTCATTCACATCTGTTCATGTTTTAATGTTGATCCTTCATCAATTCTCACTTGCTCAAGTTCTTTTATATCACATTCCTGTCCCAGACTGATGTTTTCTTGGTGCTGCAGCTTTCCTGCTTTAAAGGTTGCTTTTGCACATTTATCAAGACCAAATGACATTCTTATATCATCTGAAAAAGTTTTTACCACTTGCAGTTGTGCCTTCATTTCCTCATCTGATGAACGTATACAGTTTTAAATTATTCACAAAAAGAAGATGAGAAGGCTTTACCCTTTGTTGCTTTCTGGGAACCATATTGTAGCCATGACTTAAGTAAACAGCTTAATGGGTTAAGTTCAAGACAGAAGAGCAGCAGTGACAAAGAGTCACCCCGCAATATCCCCCTTTGAATATTTATCCCTGGAATAATAGCTTGTCTTTTATCATGGCTTAACTGCAAAGTAGTTTACTATTGTTTCATGGTCACTGTAATGTAATCGATCAGCACAGGGTGTATCTTATGCATTTTTAAGCACTCTTTTATCCATGAATGTGGTATAGTACCGAATGCTTTTTTGTAGTCTGTCCATGCCATACCTATATTCTTCCCCTTTTACAGTTCCCCATTATGACTTTAACAACAAATGATCCTTTGTTCCATATGACTTTCTTTTGTTACACTTTTGTTCTATTGCCATGATTGAGTTTTCTTCTAAATGACTACAAAGTTTGTCGGGATCAGTTCCAGTATATATTTTATTGTTAGTCAGAAGGCAAGTTACTAGTCTAGAGATTTTAGGACTTCTTTCAGGTTTGCTCTTAAGTGGGAGTATTCGTTTTTCTCTTGTTAACCAGGTTGGTGTCTATTCAGTGTGTGCATATAAGTAGTTCTTACTCATGGATAAATCCTCATGTAAAGATGTTAATACGTTTAGCTAGAAGTTAGGTACTGCATCTAGGACTGAAGTTTTCAAATTAGGAGCTTTTTTAACTTTGTTTCAATCTCTCTGGCTGTTACTTCATCCCGTTTCATATCCTGAACATTTGAACTTCTTATTATTTCTTTTACTTCTATCCATTTAGCATATCTGTTATGTTCCACAGGATCTTCACAGATATTTCTCTAAAATGTATCTATTTATTCTTTTTTGCTGGTGGTTCAGTTCCTTTTGCCTTGTTTTTCAATTCTCTGTGAATTTTTTTGGGTCATCAATAAATTGCTTATTTTGTACTTTTACTTTATATTACATATAAGGTTGCCACTTTTGGTTTACCTGGTGTCCCTATTACTTTCCAGTACATGGTGGACCACATTTTTGGCCCCCATATCTACTATGACACTTCCAATGTAGATGATGTAGTCATCTTTAGTGAGAACTGGAAAATTCATCTGCCTAAAGTCCATAGATTCTATCAGGGCAGCTAAGTATATAGCTAATCACTGCCAAGTATAAGCTGGGTATAACTGGAGAAAATGTAGGCCATCTAAAACTGGCCTCAGCTACTGACCATGAAAATGTTCACAGCATTCCTTGGTCTAGTTGAATATTTTCAGATGTTAAGTCCAAATTGTACCACCCAAGCATACCCCTTAATTGAGCTTACTACTGCAAATAAGCCCCTGAATCTCCAGTAAACTAATGACTTTCTTTGAAACAGGCCATGATGCAGTCATCCTTTTCTCACCTTGCCTGATTTTTCCTGGGAGATTTAGCTTAAACAGATGTCTCAAATTTGTGCATTGCAGAAGTCATATTCCCAGGAAACAGTAAAAAAAAAAGCATTAGCTAACCTGCTGTCTCCTTAGGGAATTGAATCATCCTGAGGCCAGTCATACCACAGCAGAGACCAACTGCCTGAATATAAGTGGGAACTAACTGTTTTATATTATTTGTTAGATAGAAAATGTAAAGTTGCATCTTTTATGCTCTTCTCCCTTGGATGAGTTAATGTAAAGATAAAAATGACAGGGTGACTCAAAGCTTTTTAAGTTTGTAAGCCTTTTGTTTTAGAATAAGTCACTGTTTAGGAACTTGGAACTGTAATGATATTAACTTGTCCTGGTTACTACAGTTCATAGGTTCATAGGTTCATACTAGGCTATCTGCCCTGGGGCAATTATGAGCCTAGCCCGATTCTGTATGGCTTACGCCACCCCTTGATTTGAGTATACTGTGCCCTTTTTAAGGTTTAGTTTACTGTGCCTCTGTCTAATAGTGACAAGGGAGTAATCCCTGGGACAAACCTATGATCCCCCATCCACCTATCGAGATTCTTCTTGAAGAGATTCAGTGAGGTGCTCTGCCTCACATGAACTGGAATTCTATTCCAGAGCGAAGGGAGCCTCTGGGTTATCAACCTGTCCCTCCAGCAAGTTCTATTTATTTCTGTGCTGAGGTTCAAGTCCCTCGAGCATGTGGCTCTAAGGGATTTAGATTTACTGAGGTGGAGCATGTCCATTAATTCTGGATTTGACATAGCTTTGTATGTCAGGCATTGATCGCCTCGAAGTAGGCGGTATGCAACTGAGTAGAGCTGGAGTTTTTTTAACCGAGCAGCATATGGCATCTGTTTGAGACCCTTGATCCTTTTGGTGAGATACTTTTGTGGTCTTTCTAATTGCTGCAGGTGTCGAGTAAGGTACATCCCAAAAGGGGCATTGTATTCTATGATGGGCCTGATGAGGGATGAATAAAGGGGCACGATTACCTCTCTTGATCTAGATGTGAAACTCTTCGTGATGAAGTGGGCTATGTAGAAGGTCTTTCTAATCACTTTGGCAATGTGGTTTTCAAAGGAGAGATTGCTATCAACTTGGGTCCCCAGGTCCATAATAACTTTCTCTGTACTTAATGGGTTTCCACCTATGTGGTAATTTGTGGGCACATTGTTTTTGCCAAAGGGTATGACTATACATTTTTTGGCATTTAGCTTTAAACCATGGCGCTGGCACCAGTTATCTGTCTCTGTGAGACCTTTTTGAAGGATGTTTGTGTCAGCTG
Source organism: Protopterus annectens (assembly GCF_019279795.1). Taxonomy (NCBI): domain Eukaryota; kingdom Metazoa; phylum Chordata; order Ceratodontiformes; family Protopteridae; genus Protopterus; species Protopterus annectens. The sequence continues at coordinate 1,041,720,144 of NC_056744.1, read as the reverse complement.
GAGAGTCGATTATGGTGCCCAATTTGCAGTCATCTGCGAACTTGGTGAGCCATAGTCCTCCCACATTTGCCTGTACCTCGGAAAAGTATATACCAAATAAGAGTGGTCCCAGGACAGAACCCTGTGGGATGCCACTTGTCACCGGTTTCGAATCTGACATGGCTCCAACAACTCTCACTCTGTGGGTTCTGTCTTTGAGCCAGTTTGCGACCCATCTTGTGACATAGGGGTTTATATTTAAGCTGGATAGCTTATCTATGATGCCTGAGTGGGGTATTTTGTCAAATGCCTTTGCAAGGTCCAGATAGGCTGTGTGGACTACCTTCCCTTCATCTATGGCTTTGGTGACTGTTTCGAAGAAGTCAACCAGGTTCAAAAGGCAGGATCTGCCCTTGACAAAGCCAAACTGGGTAGGATCTAGTGTCTGTAGGTCCCCAATGTCTTTGTTTATGAGCTCCATGATGATCCTCTCCATAGCCTTGCAGACTAAGCTAGTCAGGCTTATGGGGCAATAGTTTCCAGGGTCCATAGAGGCTCCACCTTTGTGGAGTGGGACCACTGTTGCTGTACGCCATTCTGGGGGCACATATCCTGTAGTGAGGCTGAGATTGTATAGCTGTTTTATTTGAGGGATTAGTTCCTCTTGTAGTTCATGTAGGATGCAACCTGGGATGCAATCTGGTCCCATGGAAGCAGTGTTTTTTGCTTTGGAGAGGGCAGCCTTCACCTGAGCATCAGAGATGTTTGGGAGGCAGCCCTCTGCCAGAACAGATACTTGCTCTTTTGGGGGGGAGGGGTTGGAGAAGTTTGCACTGAACCTGTCTGCCAGGATATTGGCGATGTCTGTGGGTTCAGTGTATTTTTTGTCGTTTAGAATCAACTCAGAACAAGTCTGGGAGTTGCATCCCAGGTTCCTAACATAAATGAAAAAAGCCTTATGATTGTCTTTGGTGTCCTGTGCAATTTGTCTCTCGAAGCTGGCCTTGGAGGATTTTATGAGGGATCGTAATTTTTTGCTAGTACTGATCAGAGATGCCTTCCCTATTAGGGATTTTGCTCTATCATGTAGTAGCTTCCTCCTTCTGTTGTACAGTTTATTTATGGCAGGGGTCCACCAGACTGGACACCTGCCTTTGGATGATTGGGTCTTGGTTTTGTTTGGGATAGCATGATCCATGCATTCCTGGAGATGTCAGTAGAATGTGTTTATATAGGATTCTGCAGTTTGGGCCATAGTTTCCACTGGCCCTGGGGCCTTGAAGGATTCCACTTCAGTTTTGAGAAGTGAGAAGTTTGCTTTTGAGAAGTTTTTCACTGTGGTTTTCTGGGCTGGGGGTGGGGTCGGGATGTGGACATCCAGTGAAATAAATTTATGGTCTGATCTTACCAATGAGGGATATACTTCTGGTGTGGAGCACGGAGTCCCCATGTTGGTAATGATCAGGTCTAGTATGCTGTCCCCTCTTGTGGGAGTGGTGACTAGTTGTTCCATAGCATTTGAGTTTATAATTTCCAGGAACCTTTGGGCTAAGGTGCTGGGGCTTGAGTAGTGCTCCCAGTCAATGTTTGGGTAGTTGAAGTCGCCCAATATAATGGTGTTCGGAGAGATCTTCATGTTCTCCAATGTTTTTAGGAAAGCCGAGTGGGATTCCTGACTTTGAGAGGGTGGTCTGTAGGATGCTATAAACTGAAAAGCAGTCTTGCCCACTGTTAGTTGCACATGGATGGTCTCCGATACTTCATGCAATGCCACTAACCTGGAGGTGTGGATATCCTTGATAAATATGGAAACTCCCCCTCCTTTTGTGGTTCGGTCCGGGTTTTGGGGCCGAAAAGCATGATATGAGGTATAGCCTGGTAGTGCTGGGGTGCTCTCTGGAGCCTTGAACCAGGTTTCTGTCACTGCACAGATATCGATGTTCTCCATACTGAGGAAAGCTTCGAGTGCATGCATCTTGAGGTTAAGACTTCTGGCGTTAAGCAGCATTACCCTTAGTTTTTTGTTCCTTGTGCTGTCTATGGGGGTGAGTTTGACTTTTGAGCCTTGCCTAAAAAAGGCACTATGGGGGTTGCAAGAGCCTTTGCCAATATCTGAAAGGCCAGTGGTGACAGGTGCAAGCTGTCCCTAGCAAAGCAACATGGCTTGTCGAGCATGTCATCCCAGGCTGACAGACACTGGTTGTGTGGCATGTGTCTATTTCCTGGCTTCTGTGATTGCTCACTCTACTAGGTCTGTTCTTGGAGGATGGCTATGTGATAGACCAAGGGATCTGATGCAATGAGCAGTTATTTCAGCCCTGACTAGTCTGCTTTTATGTATAATTTTTTATTGGATTGCCTTTTAGAGGGTTAAAAGTTATTTGAAGGAAATCTGGATAATATAATGTGATCACAAGTTGCTGTTTTTTTTCTAGAGGTCTCAGTTATAACTGAACTACTTGAAAAGCCAGACAGAGACTACTGGGGAGGCAGTCCATGGTAATTATGTCTGTAAAATTTAAAACATATAGCAGTTTTGGGAAATATTAATAACTGCTGGAATTTTGGTGGAAGTTGACTAGGCCATTATAGGAACCAATGATGAATGTTTCTATATTTGTGTAGATTTCCTTACCAATAACTAGTACATTATGTTACTATTCTATAAATATATGTGCTCTTTTAAACAAGCAGATGAAATTAGAGATTTTTGACTTATCACAGCTGACTAATAGAGAGGTAACGCAAGTGTATGATTTACTATCTTAACAGAGAAGTATACTGACAGGTGATTTTCTTTCTGAGGTTTTTCTCTGTCATAATAGCCTGTCTTCAAACTTTAGATTGTATTATTTTTGCCTGCAGCTGCTTACTCATTAACATACAGAGAAAACTCTACAAGCAGGAAGATAGTACATTTGAAAAAATATTTAGTTGTATAGAAAAAGACTGCATAAAACCTTGTTTTTCTTGTTATATTGTCATAAATTAACTCAGTTCTAAGGTTTGGAATTTTTATGTTCCAGAAAATAGACATTTATAGCCCTTGCTACTAAACCACAAGACTGCAGACTTGTCTTGTGAAATAAAGGACACTTTGTTACTTACATATATTTATATATATATATATATATATATATATATATATATATATATATATATATATATATATATATATATATACTATATATATATATATATATATATATATATATATATATACACACACACACACACACACACACACACACACACACACAAACACACATACACATACAGACACACACACACACACACACACACACACACACACACACACACATATATATATATATATATATATCAAGAGAGAGTGGAAAGTGTATGCATATGTACACGTATGCTCAAATAGGGACACACAAAAGTACATGCATGCAGCAAGAGAGAAAGGGATAAAATTGTAAACATTGAAAAACTCCAGTATTGCAAACTCTCAGGGGGAGGGCATGTCCCTCATCCAAAATGTGATATTGCAATTAGAACAGGTAAACACTTGAAATGCCAGCACCCACTAGAGTGAGTCCTGAAACACACAGACTGAATGGCTGAAAAACAGACTTAAATGTACTAAGTCCAAGATGGACATTTCTTGGAATATTTTTTTCAAGGTATAGTGAGCTTTGTTTTAGTCTATATAAGTTTGGGGGGTTGCTTGCTGCCCGCATTGGTGGGTGCAGAGTGGCTTGCTCCCCCAGCAAAAAAGAACTTTAAAGGAGAAGAGCGATGTTCATGATTCACTCTTCTGCATTTTCCATCTTTTTTTCCAAGTGACGGCACTCAGCAAGTTTATGCTGACATTTCAATATGGAGTCATTAGAATACATTGCAAGGTTGTGGGCACTGATCATTGACTTAGTGAAGTTGATGAAGCAGTCGATAGTTGCACATTCGGTTTTGCAATCCTACCTTACTGGCCAGTACTATTAATTGGTTTTTATATGTAAATTAACACATATCACAAAATGCAATGAGAGTACAGGTGCTTACACATTCATTTATATGCACAATCAATAGTTGCCTGTAAACTTTATGGATATATAAACTTTATTTCCATTTTTATGGCCAGTCAATAACTTTATTAATAACTTTGGTAGTCTTAACCATTTCTTCTATCCTAACAACTACTTTATCAATAATTAATATGTTTTCTAGATAATCTACTCTGCTCTCATCATTAGGATGTTAACTTTATAGTTTCATAGGTATGGGACGACTTGCATTCAAGCCTAGGGGCCAAATACAGAGCATAGACTTCAATATATTAGTCTCATTAGCCATCAGGCCATTCCATACATGAAGCATGTTTTAAATAGGCTTAAAGTGAATCATGCCCAGAGTCACAAAGGATAAAGCTGACTATCAACTGAACAATCTGGGACTGATTTGGTGCTCATGTGACTAACAGAGCTAGCAGAGTGAGATGGTCATGCATGCCTATTGTGGTGTGTTGGGAAGAGCCAGTCAGGTACTACAAAAATCAGTCAGATGAGGGTCTGAAATACGAGTACATGGCTTGGTGGTGGGCATTGGGTTCATTAATCAAACAATTGTGGGTGGCCTTACAATATATGTGTAAAGGAACACTCACTCATGCTAGGAAGGTTTATTATGGCAGTGTGGAGACAGACATGACATATTCCTTCATCTGGGAGTTGCAGTTAGGCTGTTAAATATGGCTTCAATTGTTAGGATACTGGCGAGATCATAAACCATCTTCATAGTTTGTGATCTACTCTCAAAAGTTGTCACTGTGACAACTGGGGGGCAGAGTGCAATTGTACAGGGAATAAATAGGTCATGTACAGTTGGATGGAGGTTTACTGGCTAGCAAGTGAGAGGACAAAAATGGCTTAAAATGCATTTACAGATTATGATTTTCCAACAGGCAGGGGTAACCTATTTCACAAAACTGGAGTTGTCTGAGGCAAACATTTTTTAAATGTGGTTGTCTTAGGGAAATAATGTAAAGCGAGTTTTCTTGCCTGAATGTTTCTGCTCTGTCACTCATACCACAGAGCCTTATTATTTCACACCATAGACCCCTATACATCAAGAAAAGCATCCCCCAATATATTGATTACTTGCATTATAATGTTTTAGAGACCTAGTAATGTAATCCATGTCCCTACAAGATAGAATTATTTTTCGCAAATTTTCTTTAAACCTGTTCTAACAAATGTAATTTACTCTTTGTATAAAAACAAGCATTTTATTCCAGTATTGGATATTTCAGGGTTTTGCAGTGGCCAGTGAAAACTGAAGGCTCCCTTGTTGATATCATCTAATACAGAGTCCTCAATGGCTGAAGTTTTCTACCTTAAACACACACTACATTTTCTCTGAAAGAAAATGTTTTTGACATCATGATATCAGGATCCCTCATTACCTTAATTTCCTCTAAGACAGTTTTTATTAAGCTTGGTTAACATTTCATTACTACAAAGGATAGAATTAAAAGTCATATTTTAAGTCAAGATTTTGCTTTAATACGTTACTAACAAAATTCATGTGAAATATTTCATAGACTTTTGAGTTTGGCATGTGTAACAGGAAACATACATCTCAACCTCTTAAAGCAAGAATCTGGACAAAGCCATAAATAAAAGTGGAACAAAGGCCCAAAAATAGGGACAATTTTTAAATATTGCCCTTACAAGCTTAGAAAGTTGACAGGATAACAGGTTTTGCATTTGCATGAATTTTCTGAAGGGTATGAAGTCTGAAACTCAAATGTCTGTCATTATTTTCTAACTTCAATCTTTAATGATTTGCCACTAATTTGCAAGAAAACCACAATTTTATGAAACATGAACCAAAAATATGAGGAAATAATCTGGACATTCTTTGAAAATTTGTACAGTTGAGAGGTATGACAGGAAATAATGTTAAGGCAAATGATTGAGGAGCCATTCAGTACAGCAGTGAGTAAAAGAGATGAGGTCTTGATGCTCTCATCCCCAGAGTTAGGTTACAGACTGAATAAATGTATTCACTTTGCTAGAACAGAGTTTAGTTAAGTCTCAAGAGTTGAAGTAAACTAAATGACAAAATAAAGAGAAAGGCTATTCAAACTAGTCATTAAGGGGCATTAGGAAAAGTACTGACATCATCGATTGTACAGATCACTGAACGAGAGCCAACTAAGCAGATTCTGGGGGAAAGAGAAGAGGAAACTCCAGGGATGTCTTAAATGCAGGAGAAAATGGTAAAGATATTTATTTAACATTTGTTAACCAGGAAAGTCCGACTTGGAACAAAGCCAATTTTCAACAGAGGCCCAGAGAGAAACACTCCAGATGTATGTCTTTGTAATGTGGGAGGAAACATGAGCAGCCAGAGGAAACCCACACAAACACAGGGAGAATATGCAGACTCGACACAGAAGGCACTCCAGCCAAGAATCAAACTGGAGAACCTCTCGCTGTGAGGCAACAGTACTACTGCTGCACCACTACGCCATCCATATATAATATATAATATATAATATCTAATATATAATATATAATAGGTTCATAGGTTCATAGGTTCATACTAGGCTATCTGCCCTAGGGCATTTATAAGCCTAGCCAGAGTGTGTTTGGCTTTCGCCACCCATTTTAAATTAATTTTGCCATGCCCTTTTTCTAGGTTCGTATACTGTGCCTCTGTCTAACAGTGACACAGAAGTGATACCCAGGGTAAACCTATGATTCCTCTTGAAGAGAGTCAATGAGGGACTCTGCCTAACCTGGACTGGGATTTTATTCCAGAGTGAAGGGAGCCTCTGGGTTATGAATCTGTCCCTCCAGCATGTCCTATTTATTTCAGTGCTGAGGTTCAAGTCTCTCGAGTGCGTAGCTCGATGGGATTTGGATTTTCTGAGGTGCAGCATTTCCATTAATTACGGGTTGGACATGGCTTTATACGTCAGGCACAGATTGCCTCTGAGCAGGCGGTATGCCACTGAGTAGAGCTGGAGTTTCTTTAACCGGGCAGCATATGGCATCTGTCTGAGCCCTTTGATCCTCTTGGTGAGGTACTTTTGGGGTCTTTCCAGTTGCTGCAGGTGTCTGGTAAGGTACATCCCAAAAGGGGCATTGTACTCAATTATGGGCCTTATTATTATTATTATTTATAATGAAATAATATATGATAATAATCATGAAAAAATCAAAAAATCATAGCAAATAATAATATAATATATAATATATAATGAAATTATAAAAATGAATGATTCCCTGCTGGAATATATAAAAATGACAAACACCAGGTAGTATGAAATGAAGAATGTAATATCTAGCCAGTCAGATGATATCCTAGTGATGAAGAGAGTAGACGGAAAACATACCAGGAGGATGGCAGAGCTTGATGCAGCCCAGAAAGAAATGCAAGATAAGCTATGGGTGACAGAAGACTGAGAAAGACTGGAGAATTTAAAATGTGTCAATATACCAGGAGTAGAAGGTACTGACTGTAAGGGCTGTATGATTAAGTTGTTGAATAAATGGACAGGAATACCCCAAGGAAATGCTAATGTTTGATAAAGCATATAGAAATTTTCTGTCAGATGGCTTGACCATTAGTTTTCTGAAACCCATATTATTCAAGGTACAAACATACTAGCTAAAAAACAGTTTCTGCGTAGCCTGTGCAAAAGGACAAAATGTTAATGTTGGCGTGAAAATAGATTTTTTTTTTAACAGTGGCTTCTCATTGAGCACGAAGTAACAATGACTTGTACAGCATATCAGATTGTGCAGAAATCTCAATTTAAGATTTCAGAGTGGATGAGAGTTGTTGACTGCAACAGTTAGCTGAGATATATAGGTATCCTGTTTTTTTTTCGATTATTTATACAGGTTATTGTTTCTAACAATTAATATATAGCACTTTTATTGTCTGTTTTTCAGTTTTTGAGTATATTTTATTGCTATTAACTAATCTGCACAAGTAACTGATTTGTCTGCAGTTAAAAGCATTCTGTATCTTTACAAATCTTTATCTGTTTAAAAACTTTCATTTGTGGCTTTTATCTGTTTAAAACTTTCATTTGTGGCTTTCTGTAGTGCTTTCTGTCTGTAGACTATTTTGTTCCCACCCTCCCAGTTGGTGTCTTGCTCTTATACATCGTGGCTTTGCAGTTGCCCGCCCCTACTGTAAATCTGTTCTGTGATACTCCTCCCAGTCTAGTGTCATTAGCTCATTCTACCTAATACAGGGAGAACATTTGATAAGGTCTTCTGTTTCTCCCTTTTCCCTTTCAAAAAGAAAGGGAAAAAAGAAAAAAAAAAACTTTTTTTTTTTTTTTGCTTTTTTTTGCCTGAACCTCCTTGTGTTCTGACTGTGCTTCTCAAACATTTTGGAAATATAGAGTATATTTCAGAGCATTTATTATAACTGCAATTGCCTTAATATTGCTACAACTCAAGTGCTCTAGGTTGCACTGCATCTGAAGTGTTTGTGTGTTTTAGCTGCTTTTCTGTATATATAGACTTCTCTGTTTCTTTAACTAAATACGCTCTGCAAAGTTGCTTTGTTGCATTCCTGCCTGTATTTCTGAGTTTTTTGCACTTTTAAAGTTTGTTTTTGCTTAGTTTAACTGGTAGGCTACACACTCAAGTGTGCTAGCTGAATTAAAGCATTCACTGTGTTTCTGTACCTAATTTCTGCTACTTTGTAAAAAAATAAAATAAAAAATAAAAAATCCTTGTTTTCCACCTTTACTGAACTAGAATAGTCCAGTCTTCAGGTATTGCTGATCTCTGGGCTGTGTCATAGTGCCTGTGTTGCCCATATCCTTATTTGGATAGGAGGAAGCTTCTTTTTTCACCAGTGAGAGTGGGGAGCTCTGAGCAGCCTATCTGTCCCTTGAGGAGAGGTTCCAGCCCAGTGACCTGTATTATTGACCGTTTTGGGCCATTTCCTATCTCTTCTAACCCCCTGCTTTAAAGCCAGCTTTAGCTCGATTTTGCGCTTGAAATTTAAGTTTTGTCCTGTTTGTTGCATTTACCTGTTGAGGATACACACTCAAGTGTGCTAGCCTGTGTTACATATTTATTGCATTTTCCTGCTGTTTGCTGCAAAAAAAAAAAAAAAATTATCCTTGTTTCCCGCCTTTCCTGACCTAGAGTAGTCCAAATACAGGCTTTGCTGTATTCTGGACTTTTGGAAAGTGCCTGTGTTGCCCATTTCCTTTCTTGGATAGAGGGAGGCTTCTTTGTTCACCAGTGGCAGTGGGGAGGTTAGAGCAGCCTATCTATCCCTGGAGGAGTGTTCCCAGCACAAGAATCTGGTAGTCTATTGGCCGTTTTGGGCCAATTTCTAGCTCTTTCAAGTCCCCCTGTATAAAACCCACTTTGGCGCGTTTTTTGCGCTTGTTACTACTCAGCCAAGCTCCTCGTGGTCCTGCAGAGTAGTGCTAGCAGCAGAGAGGCCAAAATAGTGACTGCTAACCTGATAAAAGTGGTTTTTTTCCTGCTACTATCTGGGCGACTGTCCGATCTAGCTAAACTGCAAGTATTTCTTCTTCTTGAACTGTTTTAAACTGTTTAAAGTTGTTTTTGCACCTGCAGTTTTAAAGTTTGTCCCGTTTGTTGCATTTGCCTGTTGAGGCTACACACTCAAGTGTGCTAGCCTGTGTTACATATTTATTGCATTTTCCTGCTGTTTGTTGCAAAAAAGAAAAAAATTATCCTTGTTTCCCATCTTTCCTGACCTAGAGTAGTCCAAATACAGGCTTTGCTGTATTCTGGACTTTTGGAAAGTTCCTGTGTTGCCCATTTCCTTTCTTGGATAAAGGAAGGCTTCTTTGTTCACCAGTGGCAGTGTGGAGCTTAGAGCAGCCTATCTATCCCTGGAGGAGTGTTCCCAGCACAAGAATCTGGTAGTCTATTAGCCGTTTTGGGCCAATTTCTAGCTCTTTCAAGTCCCCCTGTATAAAACCCACTCTGGCACGGTTTTTGCGCTTGTTACTACTCAGCCAAGCTCCTTGTGGTCCTGCAGAGTGGTGCTAGCAGCAGAGAGGCCAAAAGAGCAGCTGCTAACCTGATAAAAGTGTTTTTTTCCTGCTACAATCTGAGTGACTGTCCGATCTCGCTAAACTGCAAGTATTTCTGCTTCTTGAACTGTTTTAAACTGTTTAAAGCTGTTTTGCACCTGCACTTTTAAAGTTTGTCCTGTTTGTTGCATTTACCTGTTGAGGCACACACATAAGTGCGCTAGCCTGTGTTACATATTTATTGCATTTTCCTGCTGTTTGTTGCAAAAAAGAAAAAAAAAATATCCTTGTTTCCAATCTTTCCTGACCTAGAGTAGTCCAAATTCAGGCTTTGCTGTATTCTGGACTTTTGGAAAGTTCCTGTGTTGCCCATTTCCTTTCTTGGATAAAGGTAGGCTTCTTTGTTCACCAGTGGCAATGAGGAGCTTAGAGCAGCCTATCTATCCCTGGAGGAGTGTTCCCAGCACAAGAATCTGGTAGTCTATTGGCTGTTTTGGGCCAATTTCTAGCTCTTTCAAGTCCCCCTGTATAAAACCCACTTTGGCACGGTTTTTGTGCTTGTTACTACTCAGCCAAGCTCCTCGTGATCCTGCAGAGTGGTGCTAGCAGCAGAGAGGCCAAAAGAGCAGCTGATAACCTGATAAAAGTGTTTTTTTTCCTGCTACTATCTGGGCGACTGTCCGATCTAGCTAAACTGCAAGTATTTCTACTTCTTGAACTGTTTTAAACTGTTTAAAGTTGTTTTTGCACCTGCACTTTTAAAGTTTGTCCTGTTTGTTGCATTTACCTGTTGAGGCTACACACTCAAGTGTGCTAGCCTGTGTTACACATTTATTGCATTTTCCTGCTGTTTGTTGCAAAAAAGAAAAAAAAATTATCCTTGTTTCCAATCTTTCCTGACCTAGAGTAGTCCAAATACAGGCTTTGCTGTATTCTGGACTTTTGGAAAGTTCCTGTGTTGCCCATTTCCTTTATTGGATAAAGGGAGGCTTCTTTGTTCACCAGTGGCAGTGGGGAGCTTAGAGCAGCCTATCTATCCCTGGAGGAGTGTTCCCAGCACAAGAATCTGGTAGTCTATTGGCCGTTTTGGGCCAGTTTCTAGCTCTTTCAAGTCCCCCTGTATAAAACCCGCTTAAGCATGGCTTTGCGCAATTTTGCGCATAGCGCAGAATCTGGCAACGCCGCTTAATTGGGTTTAGACCATTCTCGGCTCCACAAGGTCTGCTCTTCACTTTTTCCCTTAGAACTGATCTAGTTCTCATAATAAACACACTATTCCTACTCTAAAGCCTGGCACTTGCTCACTAAAGCAATTATATAAGTCAGCACTAAAAAATTAAAAGCACTACACCCTCACAAACTCCCCTTGAGTACCTTGTTCCCCATTGGCCCTTTTCTTCAATTATAAAGGAATTCCCAATACTATTCTAGCTTGTCCAAAGGTCAGTTGTCAATCTCCTCTCCGGTCCAGCTGGTGAATCTGGGAATCTTGAGGCAATGTTACAACTGCCTCATGTACACAGACAACCCTCTCCTCCCAACAAATTCCAACACATGTGAGAGATGCAACCATATAGCCAAACTGGAGGCTAAGTGCTCTCAACTCAGTACTGGCATAACCAGTCAGGAGAAGGAAACCACACTCACTACACTTCCAGTCTCACATAGACCTACCACGACAACAAACCAAACACATAAACACACAAAAACATACTTGGAGGCTCTAAATAAAAATCTGCCTAAGCATCAGAGACCTCCAAAGCAGATACCCAAGCAACCGTTACCCCAAAACAAAACACATGCAACACATAGCTCACAAAGCCAGTGTGCCGAACAGTCACAGCCCTTAAGGCTAAACAACACACCTGATACACTTGTAATAGGTGACTCTATCATCAGGCACACTGACGTCCCGCTCACCAGGCTGAACAAGGAGAAGGTCACGGTGAGCTGCCTGTTGGACGCTAGGATCCGTCACATAACACAAGCACTCAGGTCCCTCCAAGGCAAGTACAAATATGACTCAGTCATTGTCCATGCTGTTGTGAATGACCTGAGACGTACCTCCCTGGACTACATGAAAAGAGACATAGAGGAGCTCTCTGAGCATGTAGCCCAGGCCGGTATGACCCTGACCTTGAGTAGCATCTTACCATCACCAAGAATGATGCCACAATATGAAGACAAGATGATCAATTTCAACAATTGGCTTATGTATTGGTGTCATTCAAAGAGGATCCAATGCCTGTCAGCCTGGGATGACATGGTCGATAAGCCACGATGCTTCGCTAGTGACGGCTTGCACCTGTCACCCCTGGGCTTTCGGATATTGGCAAAGGCTCTTGCCACCCCCATAGTGCCTTTTTTAGGCAAGGCTCAAAAGACAAACCCACCTCCATAGGTATCACAAGGGATAAGCAACTAAGAGTAATGCTACTCAATGCCAGAAGTCTAAACCTCAAGATGCACGCACTCGAAACTCTCCTGGAGAACATCGATATCTGTGCAATAACAGAAACCTGGTTCAAGGCTCCCGAGAGCACCCCGGCACTACCAAGTTATACCTCATACCATGTTTTACGGCCCCAAAACTTGGAACGAACCACAAAAGGAGGGGGAGTATCAATATTCATCAAAGATACCCACACCTCCAGGTTGGTGGCACTGCACGAAGCATCAGAGACTATCCATGTGCAACTAACATTGGGCAAAACTGCCTTCCAGTTTATAGCCTGCTACAGACCACCCTCCCAAACCCAGGAACCCCATTCGACCTTCCTGAGAACACTGGAAAATATGAAGGTCTCTCCAGACACCATCATATTGGGTGACTTCAACTACCCAAACATAGACTGGGAGCATTACTCTAGCTCCAAAACCCTAGCCCAAAGCTTCCTAGAATTTGTAAAATCAAATGCTATGGAAAACTTGTTACCACTCCCACAAGAGGGGAAAACATACTGGACCTGATCATCACCAACATGGGGACTCTATGCTCCAGACCAGAAGTGTATCCCTCACTGGTAAGATCAGACCATAAACTAATCTCACTAGATATTCACATCCCGACCCCAGCCCCTGCCCAGAAAACCACAGTGGAAAACTTCTCTAAAGCAAATTTCACACTCCTCAAAACTGAGGTGGAATCCTTCAAAGCCCCCGGGCCTGTGGAAAATACGGCCCAGACCGCAGAATCCTTTATAAACGCATTCTATGAACACCTTCAGGAATGCATGGATCATGCAATCCCAAATAAAACCAAGACCCAATCCTCCAAAGGCAGGCGTCCTGTCTGGTGGACCCCAGCCATAAACAATCTATACAATAGAAGGAGGAAGCTACTACATGATAGAGTAAAATCCCAAAAAGGGAAGGCATCTCTGATCAGTATTAGCAAAAAACTATGGGCACTCATAAAATCGTCTAAGGCCAGCTTTGAGAGAAAAATTGCACAGGACACTAGGGATAATCACAAGGCTTTCTTTAGTTATGTTAGGAACCTGGGTGGGAATTCCCAGATATGCTCAGAATTAGTCCAAAATGACAAAAAATACACCAAACCAACATCCTAACTGACAGGTTCAGCGCAAACTTCTCCCCCTCCTTCCCCCTGACATCTCAGATGCTCAGGTAAGAGACGCCCTCTCCAAAGCAAAAAGCACAGCATCTATGGGACCAGACGGTGTCCTGGGCTGCATCCTACATGAACTCCAAGAAGAACTAAAACCAAACATAAAACTACTGTTCAATCTCAGCCTTACTACAGGATATGTACCCAAAGAGTGGCGTACAGCAACAGTGGTCCCTCTTCACAATGGTGGTGCCTCAATGGATCCAGGAAATTATCGCCCCATAAGCCTGACTAGCTTGGTCTGCAAAGCTATGGAAAGCATCATCATGGACCTCATAAATAAAGATATTGGGGACCTACAGACACTGGATCCTACCCATTTCGGCTTTGTTAAGGGCAGATCTTGCCTCTTAAACCTGGTCAATTTCTTTGAAACAGTCACCAAGGCCATTGACGAGGGTAAGGTGGTCCACACAGCCTACCTGGACCTCGCAAAAGCCTTCGATACAATACCCCACTCGGGCATTATAGATAAGCTCACCAGCTTAAATATAAACCCCTATGTCACTAGATGGGTTGCAAACTGACTCAAGGACAGAACCCACATAGTTAGAATTGCTGGAGCCATGACAGACTCCAAACCAGTTACAAGTGGCATCCCACAAGGCTCAGTCCTGGGATCTCTCTTGTTCAGTATATATTTCTCGGAGGTACAGGCCAACATGGAAGGACTGTGGCTGACCAAGTTCACAGATGACTGCAAACTGGGCACCATAATCGACTCTCCAGCTGGCACAAACATCCTACAAAAGGGCCTCATAGAAACAGACAACTGGTGCCAGAGCCATGGCCTCAAGCTAAATGCAAAAAAGTGTATAGTCATCCCCTTTGGTAAAAACAAAGTGCCCACAAATTACCACATAGGTGGTAATCCATTAAGTACGGAAGAAGTAATTAGGGTCCTGGGGACCCAAGTTGATAGCAATCTCTCATTTGACAACCACGTGGCCAAAGTGGTTAGAAAAACATTTTATATAGCCCACCTAATCATGAAGGGATTCACATCTAGATCAGGAGAGGTCATTGTGCCTCTTTACTCATCCCTCATCCGGCCCATAATTGAGTACAGTGCCCCTTTTGGGATGTACCTTACCAGACACCTCCAGCAACTGGAAAGACCCCAAAAGTACCTCACCAAGAGGATCAAAGGGCTCAAACAGATGCCATATGCTGCCCGGTTAAAGAAACTCCAGCTCTACTCAGTGGCATACCGCCTGCTCAGAGGCAATCTGTGCCTGACGTATAAAGCCATGTTCAATCCGGAATTAATGGACATGCTGCACCTCAGAAAATCCAAATCCCATCGAGCTACGTGCTCGAGAGACTTGAACCTCAGCACTGAAATAAATAGGACATGCTGGAGGGACAGATTCATAACCCAGAGGCTCCCTTTACTCTGGAATAAAATCCCAGTAAAGGTTAGGCAGAGTCCCTCATTGACTCTCTTCAAGAGGAATCTTGATGAGTGGATGGGAGATCGTAGATTTTCCCCAGGTATCACTTCTGTGTCACTGTTAGACAGAGGCACAGTATACTAACCTCGAAAAAGGGTATAGCAAAATTAATGTAAAATGGGTGGCGAAAGCCAAACATACTCTGGCTAGGCTTGTAAATGCCCTAGGGCAGATAGCCTAGTATCAACCTATGAACCTATGAACTTCACTCTCCATTAGTAAGATGCTTTTGCCAAATGGGACAAAATCCTTTCTTCATCTGCAGGCTGCATTAACTAAGCTGGAGATATACAAACAACTATGACAGCAAGGAAGCTAAGCAGATATGTGAAAAGGACTGACAGCAGAAAGTACCTGCAAAGTCTGAGAGAAAAGACACAGATAGCCATTTAAACCATTTTTGCTCTTTTGCAGGAAGATGAAAGAAAGGCAGAAATATATGCTAAGAAATTTGAAATCAGTAAAAAACAGCTTAAAGGGCATTATCCAATAAACAACAGATCAACAGCAGCTAATGAGTCCAAAGGAAGAATTACAATCAGGAAAAGATTGTGGATGGTGGAGAAACTGATTTAAAAAGGACAGTGATCTCTAAAATGGACAAAGTGAATTAAATAATTTAAAATTTGTTCTAAAAATGAAAAATAAATATATGTTTTCATTTGATTGATAAAACAAATACAAAATGTAAAATATAACTATATAAAATATAACTAAGTAAAAGTTAACTCTTATGAACAGAGGAAGTAGTGAAGGGGGGCAGAGCATGCTGACCCGAGAAACTGAGATAAATAAAAAAAAAAGATTTAAGAATAGTGTAATTTATTTTTGAAGGGTAGTAGTACAATGATTAAGACTACCTGAAAGAGGGTTGGGGTAAGAACAAATAGTGAAATGAGGAAACAGCAAGGAAGAAAATTAACAGAATGAGTAAATAGACATCAGAAGAGCCAGACAATGGGAAAAATTCATGTGCCCATATTAAAGAGAGGATTAATATTTTTTTTTTCCTGATTTTATATTCATTAGCCATGGAAGGGGAAAAAGCATAAGGGATAAATAGGGGAAAATTAAACATGGAGAAAGGGAGGAAATCATGGTGAAAATATGCAACAGAAGAGGGGGACAGTGAAACAAACAAAAACATAGTGTCTAAGAAATAAAAAGAAGAAACAGACATGCAAGACGTGTCTAAAAATTAAAAGAATACCTCAGTAAGGGAGATAATGAAGACACAGAAAAATAAACCATAAGTAAAGAGAAGGCTATGATAAGAGAAGTCTTTCAAGAAGATGTACAGCAATATGGAAAACAGGCATGGGATGGAAAATCGAATAAAAAGGAAAGTAAGGACATGAGTATGTAGTGGAATAATAGAGGCAGGAAATACAGAAGGGGAGAGTGGGGACCTACGAATCTCAAAACAAGAGAGTCAAAAAGAGAAATAGGAAATAGGTAATTTTGTACATAAATAATTACTTAACTATGCTGGAGTTATAATTTAGTAAGACTTTTAAAGCTGATAAAAAGAAGAAAAATGAATAAAATGAACACAGCTGAACAGGACATATGATAGAGTATCATATAAGTTCTATAACTGTAGAAAAGATGGAGAAAATGAAAAAGTAGGACTATAGGGCATATCCAAAGAGAAAAGACCGTGGTCATAACTTGGAATATAAATGGTCTCACAGATACAAGTAAGGCATGCAATATCATACAGTAGGTTACGCAGTACAAACTGGACATAATAATATTACAGGAAACACATTTTGAGTAAGAGTGAAAATGAAGGATGAATAAAGAGGAGAACCAAGGAGGAGTATTATGCAAATGCACCTGAAGAGAGAAGAAGAAGAAGAAGAAGGTTAATAAACCTAATTAGGACGAGGACTCTTTTGCTTATAGAATTAGAGAAAGTGGGCGATCAGAGGAGATATAGTTTAGTTAGGGGAAACTGGAGAGGTGAATGAGGCATGCTGAAAAATCTTTATATTGCCCTGAAATTAAGAAAGAAGAAAGGAACTAAAAGATATAATTATGGATAAAATGTAATTCCAAGAGGAAATGCTTACAATAGCTGGAGTGTGACATCTTATTATATGTAATGACGGTGCAAGTAGTGGCCCAAAGGCAGAAAGGTTACTAGTAGAAGGGAAAATAGAAAAAATATGAAAGTCTATAAATTGAAAGATTTGTTAGAATGTCAGAGGAGAAAGGGATGGAGATTTATATGTTTCTCAGAACAATATGGAACCACATCAAGACTACAGAGAGTATATATATATATATATATATATATATATATATATATATCTAGAAAAACAGATACAGAATCTCTATAATATTGTTAGATCATGCATTAGTGAGGACAGATATAAGGATGTCAACAAAGGAAGTGGAAATGCAGTGTGGGAGATCTAACGAAAGTTAACTAAAAATAAACAAAAAGTGAGGACATGCAGGATCTACTATGAAATAAACTAAAGGGAGAATATCAGGAGTCTTGAGGTGCCATTGGAAATTAGGATTCAGTTAAAGACAAGCTAAGAGGCAGGATTAAACAGCAGGAAAAGCTACAATGAAGCAGAAAGAAGGAATTTGTGAGGGAAGGGTTATAAAAAATAAAGAGCTCCAGGAATGGAAAGAGATATTAAATGCTACAGAACATCTTTAATTGAGAGAATTACAGAAAAAAAGTAGAGGAAGGCCCAGGATGAAATAATACAGAAAACAAAGGTAGCACATAAAATACAATATTATAAGACTACACAAAATTTGCAAAAAAAATTCATCCTAAAGATAAAGGCGGCACAATATATAGAGAAGTGTGAGTAAAGTGAGGAATAACAATATAGTAAAGGTGATGAAGGATCCATTGGAAATAATAATAAGACTATTTGAGCAATAGTATAGTGGTCTATATAGGAAGCAGAGGGTGGGTAATAATTGGGGGAGAGAAACTGGAAATTCCTGAAAGACATCAAGTTGCCAAGAATAACAGAATACAACAATTTAAAACTTGTTGGGTCCATATGGGGAGGGGGGATAGAAAACCAAACACAAAAGCAAGTAATAAGAAAATCCAAAGGGAGGGATAGCTCTGCATTTGAAATGTGGAAGGAGTTATGTAGTAAACGTCTCCAACAGTGAAAATGCAAAAATGATAATGCCATTAGAGAGAGTGGGTTTAGTTTAGCTGAATCTGAGTACTTCATAAATACACAGTTGAGGTTAATTTATTATCTCCAGGGGATGTAGAAAGCTAAATAGAAAGAGACAGTGCTAAGAGAGTGGAGAGATAGGGAAGGGGTAGGTATGTTAAATATCTGGACACAACTGGTTGTAAAAGAATAAGGGCCAGAATTGCAGGATTTATGAAGTATGATGGAAGTGTTGAAGACTAAAGAAGAGCAGACATGAACATTTGACTTGTGGCCCATAGGTCTGGCAAAACAGAGCTTTGCTATCAATAAGACAATAACTAGGGAATAATGAGATAGAGAGAGAAAGCAAAGTCTATTTTTGGGAAAAGCTGATGGGAGAAAAAAGATTAGAACTGGAATAATTATGCGAATAATGTCAACTACAAAGTAATAATCAATATGGGGGTTGTATGGACTTTCAGGGAAATATTAAGCAAAGATTAGTAGAAAAACATTAGAGAGACCAGATTTAATAAAGATCCCAAAAGAAGCTAGAACAAAGGAGCTAACACACAAAAGAGTTGTGATCAGAATTTAGAGAGCATTAATCAAAGACAGGTGGAGTAGAAAAAACAGTAAAATTTAGGTCTGACATGAGAAATAGGAAAACAGAATTATGGATGCCAGTTACGAAAAAATTTGCAGAGCTACATGAATAGCCACTAAATGTCAAAAATTTAGAATATTTGGATGGAAGCATTTGAATAAAAATGTTTATACTCCAGATAGGTTGTGTGAAATGTTCACAGGGATAAGAGAAACAGGCTGGAGATGTGAACAAAACCAGAGAGTGGATTGGAGCCATATTACTTTAGGAAAAAAAATAATTAAGGAATTCATTTAAATATTATTAGAAAAAAGAATGGGAAATGAGAGAGATTTTTTCTTTTATGTTAGCTGGAATAAAAGGAAAAACAAAACAAAAATAAAAGGCTTTTTTAATATAAAAAACATCTTTATTAAATTATTACGTATGACATAGGCTTAGACTCTGATTTCCATTTTCTAGAAATTGCTATTTTGGCAGCCACCATAATTAGACCCACCAAGACCTTTCTATGTCTTGGTAATTCTAATTCAGTATCGTAGCTCAAAAAAATAATTTCCTTAGTTACACCAACTTGCTACCCAGTATCTCTGACAGAGCAGTCTGCAGACAATCTTCAAAGTCTGTCAACTCATTGCACTCCCCGAAAATATGTTTCCAGTTATCTCTTTCTTCCCAATCACACCTCCAATGTTTACTGTCTACCTGATGAAACATTTTTTGGAGTCTACTTGGGATATAAAAATACCTAATTAAACACTTCCAAGCAAAGATCCTAAATCTTTGGACTTTGTTGCATATTTGGGAGACATACTTATATCCTCCCCCTTGTTTTTTTTTTGTTTTTTTTGAAAATTTCTTATCTAGTCTCGTTTCCCAATCCTTTCTAACTTCCTCTGATTGATTCTTTTAGTTATCATGCAATATTTTGTACGCTCTGCTAATAATTTTTTAACAGCAGCTTTTGTTCTAGATTCTGTGAGAACACTAAGACTATATTTGACAAAAAGTCATAACAAGACATGAGAAAACAATCCTGAGCTAAAGATCAAGGAAGTTAGGAAAATAATGGAGGAAAGAAAAGTAATGGAAAAGAAAATAATGAACTGTAAACCTAGTAAACTGCACAATAAAAATGGAAACTTTGGGAGAGGAAAATGGAAGATTAATGAGGCAAGACAATATTGCAAATATAATAAAAGTGATGACTGTTTTTATTTTACAACAATGACATTGAGACAGAAAGAAAAATAAAGGTAGCAGTCATTATTTAGATAAAGTATTACCAGTAAAAGGGATATGAATATAAAAAGAAAAAAAGGATGGAAGAGGAGGAAATAAAATAGAAAATAATGTGTTTAAGATAGTGGTCCATATTCCAAAAAAGTTGATCTCAGTGTAAGTGACTTACTTCGATGTAAGGCCTGAGTACTGGGACCAGATTGCAAAAGACTTTCTCTCAGTGAAAGTAATCACTTACACTGAGAGCAAGTCTTTTGGAATCAGAGCCTATCAATCCTTAGAAAATGTTACTTATGACAGTGGCCTGTGTCTGTTGTGTACATGAATATAAAAGGGATAAAGTTGTGTATAAAGAAAATTAAATAAATATTTTTGAACAGGCACATGAAGGGAATGGCACAGTGTGCATGAGAGCTGTATCAAAGTTTGAAAAGACTGGTAATGTGTTTTTTCCCTAGATAGATGATTGATGTTACAGTAATTGAATTGCAAAAAACATATATCAAATGGACTATGGACTTCTGCAACATCCTACCCCTTAGTAACTGAAGTAATAAAGAAACATTTGCTTAGAACACTTACACTTAAGTGATAAAGAATTACATTTCACATGCCCCAATATGTAAAGAAAAATTTGACAATGCAGCCATTACAATAAATTAATAAATAAATACATTTTTCGCTGTGAAAGCCAAACCTTGCAGTAGTTGTACTCTTCCCTTAGATGTGGCATACAATTGTGATATCTAGAAAGCTTCATCTGTTTACCAGAAAAGATATACATTTTCAGCATCAAGATAATAATACCTCTGTAGAGAATGGCCAAAATGGTGGCATGACATCAGACTTTAATAGAAGGTTTTTGCCAGGAATTTACTATTACATGTGATTCAATCAATGCCAAATGTGAAGAAAATGTGTATTTTGTTTGAGGATCAAATTGTATTAGACATAAATTAATAATTCAAAAAAATGATGTCAGAAGATATCTCTCATCAAATGAAACAACAATTCAGAGGACAAATAAAGTCTACCAAAGCCAAATTTGAGGGAAGTCTGGTTGCCCACAACCACAAGGCATTCTTTAGATATGTTTGCAACATCAAAGCCAATACACAATTATGTCCAAAGTTCATTGTTAATAGAGCCACCTACACTGAGCCATAAGGTATTGCAAGCTACCTGGCAGACAAATTTAACTCTAACTTTACCTCTTTCTACCCAGCTTCCTCTCAGGACAAATCTTCAAATATAACCCCCCACACACACACAAACAGACACACACTATCCGTAGGAAACAGGTCCTCAATGCTCTATCTAAGGCCAACAGCATTGCAATGATGGGCCCCAGTAATATTCCAGACTGCCTTCTAAATAGCATTAAACATGAACCAGCAGGTCTTCTAGAATTGCTATTTAACTATAGCCTCCAAACAGGCTTCATGCCTCATGAATGGAGAATATTAATCATCATCCCTCTTCACAAAAAATGGGCCATCTACAAACCTTGGAAACTACAGACCCATGGGTCTCGTTAGTTTCATATGCAAAGTAATGCAGACAATTATTATGGAAATGATCAATGATGGCATTGTAAACCTTTAAACACTGGACACAGTCCAGTTTTGATTCATCAATTGAAGGCCGTGCCTGTTCATCCTGGTGTAGTTCTTTGAAAAGGTCACCAAAGCAATGGGCAAGGGAAAAATGGTTCCTACTGCTTACCTTGACCTGGCCAAGGTATTTTACACAATATCTCATTTGGACATTGTTGATGAACTCCAGAGGTGGGTAGTCAGCTGGCTCACAGACAGGACCCAGGAAGTTAGAATTTGGGAGTCTACCTTTGCAAAGAGGTCAGTCACTAGTGGAATCCATCAAAAATTGTTCCTGGGACCACCCCATTTTGGAATCTACTTTTCTGAAGTCAGGGCCAATGTCAAGGGCCTCTAGCTGACAAAATTTGCAGATGATTGCAAATTAAAAGCAATTGTAGAATCCCCCACTGACACTAGTGTTCTCCAAGAAGAGCTGACATATGCAAATAACTGGTATCAGAGCCACAGACTAAAACTAAATGCCAAGAAATGCATAATAGTGTCCTTCCAGAAGTACCCCTGGTGACTACCATATTAAAAATACAGACCTAAGAGTCATCCCAATAGTCAGGGACTTGGGGATACACATAAACAGTAATCTACCTTTTGATCATCAGACCTATCAGCTACAATGCCCCCTTTGGTATGTATCTAACTAGGCACATCCACAGAGGTTCCTCTCCAAAAGAATACAGGGTGTAAATAACATGTCCTATGCAGACTGCTTCAAAGCCTTATCCATGTAGTCTGTCTTCTACAGACTGTTGAGGGGAGATCTGTGCCTGGCAAACAAGGCATCTTCAGACCCAACTATGATGGACCTCCTACATATCAACAACACAAAAAGCACCAACATTACCAGTTTTTGCCTGTGATATAAATAGCATTTGCTGGAGAGACAGTTATGCATGCCAGAGACTACCTCTATCTCAAACAGACTGCCCTTCCATCTGAAGGAGGGTTCCACCCTAATCCATTTCAAGTTGTACTTGGAAAACTGGATGGGGAACCAAAAATTCACCCATGATTTGTCACCTAAGTCTCAAATGGACCACAAAAGTATGAATGATAAGGAGGAAGATGCCAAATAAAATATAACCACAAAAGCACACAAAGGCAACCTAGGTCGACAGTCTGGATGAGAATATCACAACCAAGCTCTAAATAAACATTTTATTGCACACCAAGTATACTAGAAGTTGTCAGGGGTTTTGGATGCATGGCTAGACTTAAAAAAGGCCCTACTGGTCATTAGCTTAGTACACACCTGTGATGGAAGTCAGTTTCCAAAAATACTGTGTAAGAGACAATTACTTCAAGGAAGGATTACCAAAAGACATTGTCATCAATGTAAGAAATATGATTAAAAACAGACAGTATGAATAAGAAGGTAGACTATATTACAAGAGAATCGCAACAAACAGTTTGAACTCCTAAAACTACGTTTCAACTAAAAAAGTTCATAAAAAATGCTGCTGAAAATAATTGTCTTATTAAACATCAAATACTTATGCACTAACTTAAGACTAGGATCCATTCCCATCAAGGTATATAAAAATATCTAAGCATTTGGAGAAATTAAACAAAGACAATATAGAAACAAGTGTAAATGACATTGAGGGAATACTGGGTAAATGAGAAAACCACACTAAATTTTGTTAAAGCAACTGAAACTATTTACAAGAAAGCTCTTTCACACATACCAGTTGTGAATGGTGGCTTGAGTAATTAACTGTCATCATTATTTCAAATCGGATATGACTGGTTTCTGAACAGAAGTCGACTGAGAAGTGTTGGACAGTAGTCAACATTTAATATTTTGTAGGGGAGTATATTGAGCAATAAAGTAACTCTAGCTGGGAGTAGTGTAGCAATGTTCCTGCTTCTTAGCTAGGTGAATGAAATGAAGCATTTTATTCTCAGGTGATTGAGTGGAAGCAGTATTGTGAATAGAGAGAAAGAGCGAACTTAAAGGAAGGCAGTATTCCAGGCTGGGAAAAGTGTACATTTATTGTAATTACCTTGTCTAGCTTCAGTGGTCAACAAGTTAGATATTTTGCATGAGACTTTAATCTGAGTTAATTCCTTGTTGACCTGAGCTGTGTGCACTAGTTATATCGAAGGTTTTGGTCTAAAATTAGTCCTAGATACAAAATTCCAAGTGATTTAAATAGGGCAGCTTTGTACATCCTGTTACAGAGAAATTATATAAGACAGTTCACTATTTTGACTGTAATATTGCACATGTTATATACTATGCTGTGTCTGAAGAGTGCTAATTCTTTGATGTGGGTAAAATGGTAGGAAATAGAAGGGTATAAGCCAGCCCCTGTATGAAATAAGAAAAAAAGTGGACACTAACATATTATAAAACCACACACGTAAGAATGCTAAACATGTTTTCAAATGTCAAGTTGCTGAAAGTATAGTAAACAATAAGAAGTATGAAGCATTAAACCCTGGTGGAAATGAAAGGGTTATGCTGGCAGATAATACTGTATGCAACTTCATCACCAGAGCTAAATAACAGCAAGTCAAGAAAAATGTTTTCATGAATTAAGGCCACTGATTGGTAGATTAACCGATGACTTCTTATAAATATAGATTATCTTTTACTGATGAAGTCAATTGTGAAGAACACTTATCTTTTTGCTTGAATTGCTTTTATTATTTTACTTCAGATACATTATCTTATTCAGGCCCTTTGATGTTTGGCTTTTGGAGTTATTAGTTCTAATTCTTGCAAGTGAATTTGTATGCAGTTCAGCCGCGGTGGTGCAGCGGTTAGCGTTGTCACCTCACAGCAAGAGATTCTCCAGTTTGATTCTCGGATGGAGTGGCTTCTGTGTGGAGTCTGCATGTCCTCCCCACGGCCGAGTGATGTTAAAGACATGCAGGTAGGTGTGAGCGTGAATGGGCATGCCTTTGTTGAAGGTTGGGCGTCGGGCTGGCAACTCGGCACCATAAAATCCACTGCCAATCATGAGCAGAACGGAGTTCCGCTGTGGTGACCCCTAAACGGGAAAAGCCGAAAGTCTTTTTATTAATCTTAGGTAACACTCCTGTGTACTGATAGCAAAAAAGGGTATCTAGAAGGTCTCTCCAATATATCTTCAAAATCCTTTCAAAGTTCACTGCTTAGAATGTCTAACTTTCTGCTACACCTGGTCAGGACAATGCCATCTGTTCACATGCAGTTAATCTGATGCAGATCCCAGTATAGATCATTAATGTGCAGTAAGAATAACAAAGGGCCCAGGACTCAATATTGTGGAATCCCTCATGTTATATGTCTGGTTTGACTGGCATTTTTTATTTTTTTGTAAGGGTATACATATGTACACGTATTAAAATATACTCAAATGATCAACTAAAAATGGACCCCTGCCCTCAAAAAAAAAAAAAATATATATATATATATATATATATATATATATATATATATATATATATATATATATATATATATATATATATATGACTTTACTATATTTTAATAACTTTCTCCTTTGTATATTGTACTTTCTTTATTGTCTCTAGATATTTCTGTTAAATGCTATGTAAAACTGACACTGTACCTGTCAATATTGTTCTTGTTTTATTGGAGCTTTTCTCCCCGGGCCTCCACTGAAAAAGGGCTCACACCCACATGGACTACCCCAGTCAACAAATGTAAAATAAATAAAATTAAATAAATAAATTTTAATTTCCAGTCACTCAGAAAATTCTGTTTTAAGATGGTTCCCAAACCACTGTTCCATGTCCATGCAGAAACCTGTGTCTAGTGGATTATAAAGCAATATAATATGGCAAAAGTATCAAAAGCTGTGTTAAGTTGTAAAATTTATGGTTTCTGTAACTCTACCTTACTCAATGCTTGTAAATATGTGGTCTGTCAGTGAATATATAGCTGTTAGAGTCCTAAAGTTTCACCAATAAACAAGATACTTACGTGTGAGGTTTCCATCTTTTAAGTGGTACTCAAAAATTTGATAATAAGCTATTTGTTCTAGTATTTTACCTATTGAACACAGGTTAGCAATAAAAATCATCACTCGCAGGGACTGGGAAAGGTAATTTTGCCAGGGGGGAATAATCACAGCATTTTTAAAGCAATAAGGGATGATATTTGTTGTTAAGTGGCAGATTAAAAATATTTGCCAAAGGCGAACTGGGTATATGACTAGCTAATTTTAGAATTCAGGAGAGTAAAGTGTGAAACTCAGAGTTGCTGCTTATGTCGAAGTTATAAAGGAAGGGAGTGTTTGTTTTAATAGAAATTGATACTCTCTAGCATTAGCTACTATGTCATAAAACTGATTAGTACATCTAGTTTTCCTATATAACTTCCAAGTACAAGTTGCCTAATGATTCTCTACTTCTCTTTGACAACCCAAAACATTCACAAAGGTATTTGTCTCTAAACACCCTGTAAACTTCATTAAGGTTTACTCCTATATGAGACACCATACAAGTTCAGATATTTTAATGTTTCATAATAACTTGACCCCAGTCATATATAACAGGCTGCTTATCAGATAGCCTCAGTGATCACTCCCCAACATTCCTACTCAAAAAATACCTATACCAAGCTAAACCTGTCATTTACTGTCAAATACGTAAAAAAACTAAACTTTAACCCACTCACATTCATCTCATCCCTCAAAGAATATAACCGGCATCCTCTAAAGTACCTCTGTCTTGATGACGCAGTTGAATTTTTTAATACTACCTTCCTGAGCATCCTTAATTACCATGCCCCCATAAGACTTTCCAGAACCAAAGCACAACCCTCCCCATGACTACAGAAAACCACTAAGTCAGAAATGAAAAACAGGGATAAGGCCTGTGAGCACTGGTGCAAAACCAAAACCCCCTCAACTAGACAGAAATTCCTAGAACTACGCAATAGAGTCAAAAAGCTAATAAAACAGGACAAATTCCAATACTACCAGTCTGCCCTAGACTCCTCACAACACAACCCCAAACAATTCTGGTCCTCCGTAATCTCCATCCTCCACCCAGGTAAAGTCATTACCCCTTCTCCTGACATCCCTCACTCCTCAGAAAATATTGCTACCTCATTCAACACACACTTCACACAAACCATACTATCACTAGGTAAACAACACATCCCCCTCCTCCAACTCACACCTTCAACTAGTAATCTCCCCACTGCCTTCTCTTTTTCTCCTGTACCTACATCCAACATAAAAAAAAACTCTTAACTAAACTCAAGCCCACCAAATTAGCAGCAGACAACCTCCCAAGTGAATACCTACAAATCGCAGCTGATGCTCTGGCCTACCCAGTATCCATCTTGATTAACCAATCTGTCAGAAAGTTATGTTCCCACACTGTGGAAAGTATCACATATAATTCCCTCCACAAAGGCAAATCCTCCATAGAACTAACCAATTACAGCCCCATAGCTATTCTCTCTCCACTCTCCAAAATACTAGAAAGATGCATTCACTTTCAGGTCTCAGACTACCTCCTTACTAACAACCTCCTTTAAAATACTCAGCATGGTTTCTGACCAAACCATAGTACCACCACTGCCTTACTCTCCTTTACTATCACTATCCTTCAGCATAAAAACAATGGCTATCTCTCCTCTGCTACTTTCCCAGACCTATCTAAAGCATTTGACATGATCCCACACTAACAACGTATCTCTGTCCTCAGTAACCTATCCTTCTCTCAATCAGTCACCAACTGGTTTCAAAGTTACCTGTCTGACTGTCAACAATCCGTTGTATGGCAGAATGACATATCTCCCCAACTACCTGTCTCCATAGCGGTTCCCCAAGGATCCATCCTTGGACTCCTACTCTTTTCTGTTTTCACCAATAATGTAGCCTCTGCCACCAAACATGGCAGACTCATACAATACGCAGATGACTCAACCTTTATCTGCTCAGCCCAGTCCCTACCCAAACTGCAAAAAGTCACACAGGAAGCCTTTTCCTCTGTTGAAACTTGGTTATCCAATGCCCAATTAATAATCAACCCAAGCAAAACTAAACTACTCATCTTCCAACCCACCAAACATACTCAAAATAACTCTCACTTTAACATCACAGCAAAAGACAACACCACTATATACCCAACTGAACACACCAAATTGCTAGGAGTGGAAATAGACAATAAACTAAAATTTGACATTCACATATCCATGACCATAAAAAAAGTCCACCAAAAACTTGGAGCGTTATACAGAAATAAGCAATTTCTCACCAAAGCAGCAAAGATTTCAATAGCAAATTCCCACCTTATCTCTTTCCTGCTTTATGCCTCTCTAATATATACCAACCTAAGGCAATGCGATCTAAACAAGCTAGAGACCTGCTACAACAAAATCGCCAAATTTGCCATAGGGGCATCCTACCATAGTCACCACTGTCTCTCACTTGCTGAACTGGCCTGGCTTGAATTCCCTCACCTCCTTCAATGGTATCAACTCTCACTCACCCACAAACTAGTAAACCATCCACTAAATGTCCCATCCCTCCAGAATCTACTCCAACCCTATCACACCACCAGACCACTAAGATCCAGCAACTAAAATCACTTGCCGATCACTAAAGCCAATAACTCTGCTGGTGAAGCACTTTTCTCTTGCACCATAGCCAAATTATGGAACTCCCTCCCACCCACAATTACCTCCATACCATCATGCACCCACTTCAAAACTTTACTAAAAGTGCACCTAAAAACATGCTGGCTATGCCCTTGCAACTCCCACTCTAATATCACCCACCCCATCCAACCATTACATTTCTTTCTACTCCACTAACTACCTTGATTATAGCAAGCTCAGATGCTCATAAGCCTAGTACTTATTATACAGCAGGAACTTCTTATTGTAACATTTGTTAATGTCCGTTATGTACTTCACAGATAAAGATTCTAATTGTCTACTGATGTACTATGTTCTTCATCTGTAAATATGTTGTAAGTAATTGCTATGTTAAATTGTTAATCGCTATGTAATCCAATGTAACTACTGTCTGTTTATTTTAACTGTGAAGCTTTTCTCCCTGGGCATCCGCTGAAAATGGACCTACATCCAGTCGGATACTCCCGGTCAACAAATGTAAATAAATAAATAAATAAACTTACATTTTTATAACCATGGAGGCCCTTGGCCTTCACCCTCATGATTAAACCATGCCAACTGTGGGTAAATCTTCAATATACTACACTCACATCATTGGTTATTGCTATATTCACCCGTCAGTCTATGTCTTTCAATGCTCATATGTTTGATTTTTGATTTATTTATCAGCATGTTATTCTCCTCTTCCCAAATGTCTAATTTAGTAAAGCTCTTTTTGCAGCTATATTTTATCTGTTGCATATATAATCAGTTTTCCCATTTTTAAGACCATAGCATGCAGAGTATGGAACATCTCAGATGAAATAGATAGATATGAAAGATAAAAAACATGAGTACAGACTTTGTAGAGAGCCCTGTGGGACACCCTGACTATAACTTAAATTTTCAACTGCTGTATACTTGTCATGTCCTATATGTAAGCCATACAGTTAGTTATCCATCTTTCCAAGATTACACTAATACTTAACTGTCCTAATTTATTGATAGCTATTGTATGTATTACCCTCTCAAAGGCTGAAGATAAGTATATATAGCTTAGTTTCATAGGTTCATAGGTAGGTACTAGGCTATCTGCCCGAAGGCATTTATAAGCCTAGCCAGAATGTGTTGGCTTTTGCCACCCCTTAGATTAGTTCCCTGTGCCTCTGTCCAGCAGAGCTACTGAAGTGATCCTCGATTTAAACTTTCTGTTTCCCATCAACTCGTCAAGGTTTCCTTTGAAGAGTATTAGTGAGGAGCTCTGCCTAATGTAGATTGTGATCTTGTTTCAAAGCATGGAACGTCTCTGGGACAGGAATCTATCCCTCCAGGATGTCCTATTTATTGTTGTGGTGAGGTTTAGATCCCTAGAGTGTGTGGCTCGAGGGGATAAGGTTTTCTTTAGGTGGAGCATGTCCATGAATTCTGGGTTGGACATGGCCTTGTATGTCAGGCAGAGATCACCTCTGAGTAGGCGGTATGCAACCGAGTTCAGCTGGAGTTTCTTCAGTCGAGCTGCATATGGCATCTGCTTGAGGCCAGTGATCCTCTTGGTGAGGTACTTCTTTGGTCTTTCCAGCTGTTGCAGGTGTCTTGTAAGGTACATCCCAAATGTGGCATTGTACTCTATGATGGGTCAGATGAGTGATGAGTAGAGGGGCACAATGACCTCTTTTGATCTAGATGCGAACCCTTTTGTGATTAGGTGGGACACGTAGAAGGATATTCTAACCACTTTGGCAATGTGATTATCAAAGGTGAAATTACTATCTACTTGGGTCCACAGATCCCTTATTATGTCTACCGTATTTAGGGGACTACCACCTATGTGGTAGTTTGCGGGTACTTTGTTTTTTCCAAAGGGGATGACTATGCACCTTTTGGCATTTAGCTTGAGGCCATGATTTTGACACCAGGTATCCGTCTCAGTGTGACCATTTTGGAGGATGTCTGTATCAGCCAGAGGGTCAATTATAGCCCCTAGTTTGCAGTCGTCTGTGAACTTGGTCAGGAATAGTCCTCCTGTGCTTGTCTGTACCTCTGAGAAGTATATGCCGAACAGGAAGGGTCCTAGGACTGAGTCCTGGGGAATGCCACTTGTAACCGGTTTAGAGTTGGACCTAGCTCCCGCAACTCTCACCATGTGGGTTCTGTCCATGAGCCAGTTAGCAACCCATTTTGTGATGTAGGGGTTTATGTTCAGGCTGGTGAGCTTGTCTATAGTACCAGAATGGGGAATGGTGTTGAAGGCCTTAGCGAGGTCTAGGTAGGCTGTGTGTACCACATTTCCCTCATCTATAGCCTTGGTAACTGTCTCAAAGAAGTCCACCAGGTTTAGAAGGCATGATCTGCCCTTAACAAAGCTGAACTGGGTAGGGTCCAGTGTTTGGAGTTTCCCAGTGTCTCTGTTAATGAGTTTCATGATGATGCGCTCCACAGCCTTGCAGACCAAGCTAGTCAGGCTTATAGGGCAATAGTTCCCAGGGTCTGTTGTGGCTCCACCTTTGTGGAGCCGAATAACTGTTGCTGTGCACCACTCTATGGGTATGTAGCCTGTGGAGAGGCTGAGTTTAAACAGTGTGTTTAGGTGAGGGGTTAGTTTGTCTTTGAGCTTGTGTAGGACGCAGTCTGAGACACTGTCCGGTCCCATTGATGCTGTGTTTTTGGCTTTGGAGAGGACTGTTTTAACCTGAGTGTCTGTGATTTCAGGGACTCTACATTTTTCTGGTATGGTTATGGGCCCTTTTGGGGGTGAAAGGGGGGTAAAGTTTGCGCTGAACCTGTTTGCCAGGATTTTGGCGATATCAGTCTGTTCAGTGCATTCTGTGCCATTCTGCACTAACTCTGAGCAGATCTGAGCATTGTCACTTAGATTCTTGACATAGCTAAAGAATGCCTTGTGGTTATCTTTGGAGTCCTTGGCAATTTTTCTTTCAAAGCTCACCTTGGATGATTTTATGAGGGACCGTAGTTTCTTTCTGATACTGATCAGGGATGTCTTCCCTTCTTGACAGCACATTTTTTCATTAATAGCTGTTATTGTTATAAAACATCATGTTACAGATATAGATCTTGTTTCACAATATGCACACTGATACATAGTTTTTAAGTCCCAGACTTTCCAGGTTTGACAATAATTTATTCAGAATAGCAGTCTCCATTATTTTCCATGGCAAGTAAGTGGATGTATGCAGCTATACGACTCTAAGTTTGTTCTCTTCCCTTTTCTCTTAAAGATGGGTATTATTAGTGCAGGTCTCCAATCATGTGGAATTTTTTTCATGTTTAAATCACCTAGTGAATAACAGATGTAATGGTACTGTAAGTTCACAGTGAAGTATTCTCATATGATTATTAATAATTCCATCTATCTCATATGTTTTGCTTGGGTCCAGTTTACATAGAATTTTTTCAACATAATCTAATTTAATTTTAGTATCTGAATATACCTTGAAATTTCCAAGACAAATTACACCCCCTCCTGTTTTGCATAAGACATTGTGAATATATATACAATTTGTTGCATTTGAAAATAAATTTTAGAATCTACAGTCAGTTTAACAATGTGTATGACTTTTTTCCTACCACACCTTATATATCTATAAAATGGTTTCCTATTACATATGTTTTCTTTAAATTCTTCCTGATCTTGTCTTACACTATGTTTAATATGTCTTTTTATTTTATTTTGGACTGATATAGCTAGAGTTACTGTTGCAGGACTCTGTTTAAGCTGTTTTGATTGGATAATTTGAACTATGACTTTTCTGTTTTTCTGCTTTAATAAGCCTCTGTTTGAACTGGTTTGTGCTCATTTGATCAAAGTTGCAGTGAGTTAGGCTTTCTGCCCTTGCTCTACTGTTTTCCAGAAACCTGTTGAGAGACTACAAAAGATAAGTGCTTATTTTCAACATTTTTCTGCACTTTTTGATTAACTAAAACAATATTTTCTGCATATCTGTTTGTTTAAACTGTGCAATTGTATTTTACTGTATATTTTTATATTGTCTTCTAATTGAATTCCTCTTACAACTGTATTTACTGTTCATCTGCTTGTTTTGTTTATTTTGTTTGTTTGCTGCACTTGAAAAACACAAGCATAGACTAGGTTCAGGTTTATGCTGAATCTAGTATTGTTTATGATCATCGGAGCTTGTAAAACAGTTAATCTTTTGTCTGGATAAGCCCCCCCTATGCCCTACTGAGAGGAAGGTATAGTTTGGTTTGATCTAGCTAGATCTACTGTGGCAGAGCTCTGTTTAGGGCATTTTGATTGGATAATTTGAACTTTGGCTGTTTCCTGTTTTTTTTCTGCTTTAAAAATCCTCTATTTGAAACAGTTTGTGCTTGTTTGAGCCTGTTTGTACATCAAGCACTACTGCGCAGAGGGATTGCTGGCTACAGATTCCTGCTCTCTAGCCTCACGAATATTACCTAAATAAGAGCTCTTCACTCCTAAACCAGCTAATGCCTGCCCCTGCTGCATTCTTTCTTCAACTGTTATAGCCAGACCAAGATTATTCCTAGGACCATGAACTGTCAGTTTCCTTCCTCTTCTCCTACCAGCCTAGTTGACATGGCTCTACTTAGGCAGTATATCATCTGCCTCATGTACACTGACAACCCCCTACTTCTAAATTAGTCCTGCACCATTTGTGAGAGATGCACCTACATTATGAATATGGAATCTTGGCTCTCTCATGCAGTAGATAGCACACAGAGTGGGTTTGCAGCCCACATACCAGAACTTCTATTCATTACACACAGCATACACATAGACCAACATATGTGAAGGTACTCACAAAAAATCTACCTAAACACCAGAGACCTCCAAGACACATCTATACTAAACCAACCATATCACACAAAACACATAATGCACATAATGACACATGCACAAGTGTCTTACCATGAAAGCCTATAAGGCAATGCTATTCCACTCCAAATATCTTAGTCACAGAAGACTATAGTGAGACACACAGATGTTCCACTCACCAGGCTGAACAAGGAGAAAGTTGTGCTAAGCTGTCTTTCTGATGCCAGGATTAATCAGATCACACAGACACTCAAGTCTCTCAACAATAAGTACCATTATGATTTAGTCATAGTACGTGTTGGTGTAAATGATTTGAGATGTACCTACCTGGACTACATGAGGAGAGCCATGACTGAGCTCTCTGATTATGTGTCACAGGCAGGTATGTCCCTAGCCTTCAGCAGCATATTACCCTCAACTAGGATGATACCACAACATAAACAGAAATTCATTGACTTCAATAATTGGCTTAGTTTCTGATGTCATTCTAAGGGGATCCAGTTTCTGTCAGCCTGGGATGACATGATCTCTAGACTTCAATGCTTTGTCTGAGAAGGTCTACATCTGTCAGCCCTAGGATTTTGACTACTGGCAAAGGCTCTTGCTATCCTCATTGTGCCTTTTCAGGCAATGTCACAAGGACAAAATACCTGATGTTAAATATCATAAAAAAACAACCTTAAGATTATACTGCTAAATGCTAGGAGTCTTAGCATGAAACTGCACTCACCTTGGAAGACACTGACATCTGTGCAGTCACAGAGACCTAGTTCAAGGCACTGGAGAGCACTCCGGCCATACTTGATTACACCTCCTACCATACATTCAGTCCATGACCAGAAGATGTGAAAAGTAAAGGAGGTGCTGTATAAATATTCATTAAAGATAAATACACCTCCAGATTGATTGAACAGCATGATTCCCTGGAGACACTCCAGGTGCAATTAACTGTTGGTAGGATACCTATTCAAGTCATTGCCAGCTATGGGACCCCCTACATGAATCAATAGATCCACTCTACTTACTTGGATCTACTAGAATCCATCAAGATACATCTGAGCACCATAGTTCTGGGTGATTTTAATTACCCATCAATTGACTGGGTAAATTACCCATGGTCAAACTCACTTGTCCAAAGGTACCTCATGTTCATTAACTCCAATGCCCTGGACCAGCTGGTGAGACATTTCAATTAGGGGAGACAACATCTTGAATCTGGTGCTTACCAATATGGGGGAACCACTGTAGCACCTCCATTGTGAGGTCCTCCCTTGTCAGATCTGACCACAAATCAGTCTCATTCAAAGTGACTATCACACTGCCCCCCCCCCGGAGCAACTAAACTGAAAATGATCTTCAAAGCAGATTATATCCTTCTAAGAGATGGTATAAATAGCTTTACTGTACCTCCCACCTCAGATGCAACTGGCAGCTATGCCAAATCTTGCACCAATGTTTTTTACAAACACTTGTGTAACTGCATTGATGCAGCTGTACATGATAGGACCAAAACAAGCTCTTCAAGGAAGAGCAAACCTGCCTGGAAGACAACTGCCCTTAGCAGGCTTTACAATAAGAGGAAGAAATTGTTGTCCAAATATAAAAGGGAATGTACCCTAAACTAGAAACTAGAAACACTCCCTTTGCAGATTAAACAAGCAAATAAGACTTATTGTGAAGTCCTCCAAAGCAAACTTTGAATCCAAATTAGCCTCCCCCCACTAAGGACAACCATAAGACATTTTTAGTTATATCCATAGTCTAAAAGGTAAGACCCAGATTTGCACTAAACTGGTAGTTAATCATTTCACATATACTGAGCCTGTGGACATAGCAAACCTGTTAGCCAAAAGGTTCTGTGAAAACTTCACTACCCTGTCCCAACTACACATACCCCATGACATTCCTTCCACATATCCCCACCTTGTATCTCTAGAGAACAGGTTGCAAATGTTCTCTCTAAGGCCAAAAACACAGCATCTATGGGACCTGATAGCATCCCAGGCTGTGTCCTACATGGACTGCAACAAGAATTAGCAGCACCATTGGGTACTCTTTTCAATCAAGTCTAAACATTGGCTTCATCCCAGATGAATATAAACTGGCCATCATTATCCACTTGCACAAGGGTAGTGCTTCCACTGACCCCGGGAACTATAGACCTATTAGTTAGACTAGCTTTATCTGCAAGCCCATGGAGCAAATCATCATGGACCTTATCAACAAAGATATAGGTAATCTCTAAACACTTGACCCTACTCAGTTTGGATTTGTTAAAGGAAGTTCATGCCTGTTAAACCTGGTGAATTTCTTCAAGACAGTCACCAGAGCCCTGGATGAGGGGAAAACTGTGCGTACAGCCTATCTAGACTTGGCCAAGGCTTTTGACACTATTCCCCATTCAGGAATTATTGACAAACTCTCTTATCAACACTTATAGGTGGGTTGCTAACTGACTTAACAGTAGAACCCATAAAGTCAAAATAGGGGATTCCACCTCCAACAGCAGACCAGTAATCAGTTGTGCTCTACAGGGATCAATCCTGGGACCTCTAATGTTCAGAATCTGTTTCTATGAAGTACAAGCAAAAACTAACGGTCTGTGGCTAACAAAGTTTGCTGATGACTGGAAAATGGGAGCTGTCATAGAATCCTCAAATGATGTCAACATCCTACAAGAGGGTCTTATGCAAACTAATGATTGGTGCCAAAGTCATGGCCTTAACCTCAATGCAAAAAACTGCCAAATCATCCGTTTCAGTAAGAGCAATGTTCCTGCTAACTACCACATCAACAGAAACACCCTAAGCACATACTCAGTGGTGGGAGACCTGGGCACACAGGTTGAGCAACCGTATCTTTGATCACCATGTCTCCATAGTGGTAAGAAGGGCATTCTATATTGATCATCTCATAAGTAAGGGCATTGCCTCCAGAGAAAAAGAAGCTATAACTTCCCTGAACTCTTCCCTTATCAGGCAATAATTGAGTACAAGGCCACTTTTACTATATACCTTTCTAGGCACCTGCAGCAATTGGAGAAACCACAAATGTTCCTGACAAAGAGAATTCAAGAAATTTAACATCTGTCCTATGTGGATCAGCTGAAATTACTGTCACTTTACTTCATTTCATACAAACTATTCTGAAGTGATCTCTGCCTTGCATAAAAGGCAATATCTGACTCTGCTTTATCGGTAATGCTGCATATCCATAAGTTCAGTGGCTCACGAGTTACTCATTCTAAAAACCTAAACATGGTACATTACATTAATAGAACCTGCTGGAAGGACAGGTTTGTCTCCCAGAGGTTACCACACCTGTGGAGCAGACTCCCAATTCACATCAAGCAGAGCACCTGTTTGGCCCTCTTCAAGCTCAGTCTGGACAATTGGATGGGTAACCATAAATTCACCCTGGGGTTTCCACCTATCTCTCTTTGACAGGGGCAATAGGTCCTGATCATGGAAATAAAGGCATAACTTGGGTAAGCTTGTAAGGGCCTTACAGACATTAACCTAGTAACTTCCTAGGATCCTAGGATCCTATTTATTTATTTCAGTTTTCACAACTATAGTTCAAAATAATTTCCATTTCTTATATGTTTCTCTCTTATATTAATGAAGTAACTTGCTTTTATAGCATATATTCTCCTAACCCTGTGTGCCTATGTTGACTTTTTATATTCAGTTTCCCTTTCAAAACTTGTCTCATTCCTTCTCCTGTCCTTCTAGTGAATGCATCACTGCAATTAGTTTTACATAGTGAGTGTTTTACTTCCATATAGTTTGTTATCAGTCTTCTTTTCTTTGGTTTAGATTTCAGTTTAGCAGAATTACCTTGCAGTAGTTTATGCTTTTTATAACCCTCGTGATCACTGTATATCAAAGGTGATAAAACGTGAGGCATGGCCAGGATACTAACAGGCTAGCAGCACAGTATTCTTTCTCTGCTACTCTATTTCTATTTCTGACAGGAAATTGTATTTTTATTATATCCTAAACAGTTTTTTGAACAAAATCAGTTATCTGATACTACAAAGAAGGATATTATCTAAGAAATTTCTAAATTTTTAATTTTTTTCTTGTCAAATTATTCATTTGAAATATCTGTATCAGTAGCTGTGAAATTGGTTATTCAAAGACAGTATCTCAAGACTTACATTTAAGGGGGGTGTGGCCAAGGATGAACACAGGATAGCAGCAGATTTCTTTAGCTCCACCAATTTCATTACATTGACAGGAATTAATTACTTAAAAAATTAAATTTTGAAGTAATTTTCTTTCTAAATATGTTTGTTTTATATAGTTCTTGAACTATATCTAAAAAAGAAAGGAAATCTTAATAATATTCCTGTCAGAAATTACTTTGGAAATTTTCCTGTCAGTTTATCAGTCTGAAATGAGTTCCAGTAAGACAAATTCTCAAGACTCCAGCATCAAGAAAGAACTTCAGTCTCTGATAATTATAGTCCAGCAACTTACTGCTAAGATGGATAAAATGGATACTAAAATAGACACTTTCATAGAAAAACTACAAAACAAATAGACTTGTTACATATGGACCTGCAACAACAGAAGATCCAGATGACAGGCATAGAAGAAGCTGTGAATGACATGGAAAATAGAATACAAGAAGAGGAAATCAACATTGAGTTTCTGCTGAAACAAAATACACATTTACAAACAAAGCTGGATGACCTGGAAAATAGATCTAGGCAATAACATTAGGATTTTTGGACTGCCAGAAAATATTGAAGGTAACAATATTACTTATTTTTAACAACATGGCTCCCTAAAACTTTAGATTTACCAGAAGCATTCTCTTTTGGTATCGAAGAGCACATAGATCTATAGCTAATACTAACTCTAACAAAACTATCCTAGATCAGTTATAGTTAGATTTCTATCATCTTTTGATAAAGAGATGGTTCTTAAATCTGCTTGGGCTAAAGCTCCTGTTAAGATTAATGAAACAACTGTGCGTTTTGACAATGACTATTCTTCCATGGTATTAGCTAAAAGAAAAGTTTTTCTGCCACTAATAAGGGAGCTTAAAAAGCACAGTTTAAAACATACCTTCTGTTTCCTGACAAGCTTAAAATCTTCCTTCCTGATGGTCCTAAAATTTTCGATGACTTAGACTCTGCTTTACTGTTTATCAAAAAATAAGATTTTGGAAAAATAGAAGAAATGGAATGGGCTAGTCCTTCGTTAAAGAGACTGGCAACTGAAACTTCGTGGAAGACTTCAGAGAAGAAGAAGAGACTAAAAAACAAATGATTTGTACTATGTTTTTTTTCTCTCTCATCATTTTATTTTATTATTAATCCTTTTAAATATAGTTCCTGCATTTCCAAGAAGCAACAAATATTTTGAAAAAGATTTAATCAAAGTTATTCTCTGTGTGCAAAGAAATGTTTTGTTTCATAACTAGTCAAAATATCTGGAGATTCAATGGCAAGCTGTGATTTAACTTGTTTCTCTTTCTGAAGAGGACAAATAAGGTCAGTAATTTGATACATTTTTTTTTCCTTTAAAAGTTTATATGTTCTTCAAATGCTATTCCTAATTATACTTTCTTGATTACACTGCTTATGCTTGTTTGTAAATAATCTGTCATGCTTTAACTAATAATAATTAGAACTAAATAATAGTAAATAATATGTTTTATTTTTAACTCTATTAATATAAACAGTAAGTAACATTCTATTGTATATACTTCTTATAGCTTTCTCTTACATTTTTTTATTTCTGCCTTACACCCTTTTACTTTCTACTCTCTTTTCTTTTCTTTATTAATATATAGAAATGCTTTTGATCATATAGACACAGTAAATAATAAGATTTGCATAGGAGTTGAGTTGGGACAAAAATGTTGAGTTTTGTTACTTATTAATAATTTTGGGATTGATTTCACTTACATAGAGTCTGTAATAACCTGTAGAATGCATTGTGAAGGTTTTGTCATGTTTAGATGCATTTACACTGCTAAATGAATGTTTGTCACTAGTTTTTAATAAGTTTCCCGCCAAAATGTTAAGAGAGACAATCTGAGATGTGGGCTGTCTCATGCACAGTGTCCATGAGCTACTTCAAAAGCTTCAACTCTCAGAATTCTCACAGAGAAGCTGAAAGCAGCTAGTCTCACCTTTGACCTAAATATCACACTGACACATCACAGATACAGGAATAGCAGATTAATAATATGTGTTAAAAACCTATGTCCCAAACATACACATTACTATAACTCATTTAATTCATCTGATTGCAAGCATAAATAATTTTATAACTCTATACTGGAAGAAATTGTCATGTGATATATTTTGGAGCAGTAGTATAGCATGTTTGTAAAATCTGGTTACTAAAATGTGTTTGCTGTGCATTATTTTGTATAAAGCAGACAGATTTATTGAAGGGACAGCAATGTAAGATGGTGCTCAGTAAAGATACAACTCAGTGAGATCAGATATATATATATATATATATATATATATATATATATATATATGTATGTGTGTGTGTGTGTGTGTGTGTGTGTGTGTGTGTGTATGTGTGTGTGTGTGTGTGTTTGTGTGTATGTGTGTGTGTGTGTGTGTGTGTGTGTGTGTGTGTGTGTGTGTGTATGTGTGTGTATGTGTGTATGAGTGTGTGTGTGTGTTTGTGTGTGTGTGTGTATATATGTATATATATATATATATATATATATATATATATATATATATATATATATGTATATGTGTATATGTGTGTGTATG
Organism: Protopterus annectens; assembly: GCF_019279795.1. Classification (NCBI taxonomy): domain Eukaryota; kingdom Metazoa; phylum Chordata; order Ceratodontiformes; family Protopteridae; genus Protopterus; species Protopterus annectens. Next base: position 1,041,680,298 of record NC_056744.1, on the reverse strand, counting down.
TGTGTATGTATGTATATATATATATGTATATTTGTGTGTGTGTGTGTGTGTGTGTGTGTGTGTGTGTGTGTGTGTGTGTGTGTATGTAGATATGTATATAAATGTTTCTGAGAATCTGCTTAACTATGAAGTATGATTTATAACAATTTCTATGAATACAATATTTTATTCTATTGGCAATAATGATTTTGAGTAAATGCTCATATACAAGCAATTCAAAGTTTTTTTTTGGAAGCTGTTAACTGTATTTACATGACAGAAAATAGATGCATCCTAATATATGTAATGTCTGAATCATATTAGCCAAAGTTTTTGATTTAAATGAATGTTAGAACTTATTTTTCTCTCCTCTTGATTTCTAACATCAAGATTATTTGAATGCTATTTGAATACAAGTGTTTTATATTACATGGATGTATATAGTAGTATGAGCAGTTTTTAAAAAAAAAAAAAAAAAAAAGTTTATTTTAGTTTATATGATGCTGTTTTACCAAATGTGTAGTCTTGTCTTGCTAGATAATTGAATTGAAAACTGTTAACTTCAGTTAAATATAACTAGTATTAAATTGATAAGGTGGTAGCTGACGTACTGCTGCTTAGGGTAGGGGGTTAACTTGAGTGGTAAATACTACTCTAAGTTGGAGTTTACAACTCCAGGCTGGATGCAAGGTTTAATCCTTACATTATTTTCACTTGTTCATTGTTATTTGTATATAGTTTTGACATCTACAATATATTTTGTACATTCATTGTCACTACAAACAAAATTGAATCCTATACGAAATCCCATAAGAGATTCAATAAATACAGCTATATTTAAAGGTACACCTAAAGGAGGAGATGTAACATTACTTATCTTGTTATTTGTTATTTTGATCATAAGATTCTTAAGTTTTAAAAATGCCAAATGACATCTTTAAAAGGAATTTCTTTAAACATTAATGGATTGAATAATCCATGTAAAAGGGCAAGCCTAATAAGATACATTAATTTACATAAGGCCAACTTAGTCTTCCTACAAGAAACCCATCTCTTGAAAAAAGATATTGATAAACTAGCCACAAACAAATATACAGCATTGGTTAGTTCAGAGCACACTCAGAAAAAAAGAGGAGTGGCTATTTTATGGAATAAAAGTATGCCCATTCCTAAAACCATTAGGTCTTATCAGGATGACAAAGGAATGTTTTGTATGGTTATAATACAAATTAATGGGAAGACTTACACTTTAATTAATGCATATTGGATACCTGGAATTGGTATTAATACAGTGAAACATCATCTTGATAAGATCATATCATTCTCTATAGGAGATATTATTTTAGCTGGTGACTTTAATTGTATACTACATGAAAGTGATACTACCACTATAGGAAAGAGAAGAATTACATCTAATGCAAAACATTTAAAGGATTTTGCTAATTCTTATCATTTGAATGATATTAATAATCAGATAGATTCAAAATCATTACCATACACCTTTTTTTCTAACAGATACAAAACTTATTCAAAAATAGATAGGGTCTTTATTTCTAACCAGATGGTAACAGATTTAATTAATTCCAAAATCATTTCATGTCCTATATCTGATCATAATTCAATTGTTTTTGAATTCATGATAAAAAATACTCATAATGTTCAGATCAAAAGGATACCAGCATACTTAACTCAACTAAAAGACTATAAAGAATATATACTTTCAGAAGTAAAACATTTTTAGACATAAATAACACTCCTGAAGTCTCCATTGTTTATGTTTGGGATGCCTTAAAATCATATCTATATGGACAAAGTATCAGATGGTATAATAATAAAAGGAAATCTTGGGATAAGGAATTGTTAGATATTCAAAGTAAATTAGACTCTTATAAACATAATAATAAAGAAAATATTATGGACAAGAAAGTTATTGAAGAAATAAACAAACTAAATGAGAAATACAAAGAAATTTTAACTAATAAAGTTAAAATAACTTTAGAGAAATACAAGTTTTTGTCTTATTCAATAAGCCCCAAATACTTACATAGACTTAAAAATAAAACAAAAAGATTGAATAAACAAAACCATATCAAAGAAATCTTTTCTCTAAGGAAAAAGAAGAATGTTTCTAGTATACCAGAAATACTAGATGAATTTAGAAATCACTTTCACAAAATTAACCATAATAATATTAACATGGAACCTAAAGATAAAATAAAGGAGTTTATAACCACAAATATGAATAAAAAGCTTAATAAACAAAAGATTAAACTATTGGACAAGAGTATTTCATATACAGAAGTTATTACACAAATAAATAAGCTTAAATCAAACAAAGCACCGGGTAATGATGGTATTATACCAGAGATATATAAAATCCTTTCTAAAAATATATATTCATTAATACATAAGGTTTTTATTTTGGCCCAAACTGAGTTAATAACCCCCCCCATCTTGGCAATATACATTTATTTCGCCAATTTTAAAACCTAATAAAGATCCAACTAGATGTTCTTCATATCGCCCATCTCATTACTTAATGTTGATTATAAAATGTTTATGAATATCTTTGCTGATAGATTGAAGACAATCATTCCCAGCATTATAGATATACATCAGACAGGCTTCATTGTAAATAGAAATACTTTTGATAATATAAGAAGAACTTTAACATTAATAGATTTTGCAAATAGGAAAAATAAAGATTTAACACTTATTAGTCTTGATATAAGTTCAGCGTTTGATTCAGTAAGTTGGGACTATCTGTTTACCTTAATGAAGTGCACAAACTTCTCAGATGCATTTGTAAATCTAATTGAACATTTATACAAAGGAACGTTGGCTTATATTAAGGTAGGAACATATGTTTCACAAAAAATACCCATTCTTAATGGTACAAAACAAGGATGTCCACTTTCTCCACTATTATTCACTTTAGTAATGGAGCCTTGGGCAAATTTGATCAGAAACAGTACTGACATAGAGGGTTTTGAAATAGATGAAAATACAACATCCAAAATTCAACTTTTTGCAGATGATGTTCTAATTACATCAGCAGGATCTAATTCTTCTATACAGTCTCTATTTGATAACATGATGAATTTTAAAAGTATTTCTGGTTTAATATTCAATGAAGAAAAAACTAAAATACTACCTATATATACACGAAAAAATATTCTCATTAGTGATTTTACTAAATATGTACCCAATTCAGGTCAGATAACTTATTTAGGTATAATACTATCTAAATATATTACATCTATTATATATAATAATTATAATACCTGTTTTCTTAATATACAAAATCTTTTTAATACCTGGAATAATATGATTTTTACTATGGAGGAGAGACTTACAATTATTAAAATGATAATATTCCCCAAGATTTTATACTTAATACAATCAATAATACTTCCACCTACAAAAATAATTATCAAGAAACTGAACACACTAATGTTAAATTTCTTATGGGCACCTAATAGACCTAGGATTGCATTAAAGAAACATACTAATAGCTGGTCTCAAGGGGTATTTCTTTTCCAGACTTTAATTTATATACTATCTCTTCTATTGTAAAAGTTGTTACTTTATTAATAGATCAGTCATATGTCACAAAATGGAAAGATTATTGGGAGCTAATTAGTATACACTCCATGAAAATCTCCTTAACACATAAAAATATGATTGTAAATAACTCCATGTTATGGTTACTAAAGGAATTTTGTACTTCACCTATTACACCTAAACATATGGTTTGTTACCCATTAAATATTATTATTAGTTATCGTAACTTTATATTCATGCACCCTAAGTATAGGGAATGGAATTTTATTGCATTTCCTATAATGTATACTCAGGGTATGCTTTTGTCATCTACTTCTGAAGGAACTCATTTAGCTATAGATAATGATCTAAAGTACTGGTATCAGTTGATATCTGATAATAAAGTTAAAAATCTAGATTTCTTAAAACAAGAATTTGATCTAAGAGAAACTTGCTGGTTAGAGGTTCAGACCTTTAGACAACATCTCATTAATAAAATAGATTTAATGTCTATAACTGTTAAAGAATCTATTCCAACACTGATTGATTACTTGATATTAAATTTACAACATAAAGTTTCTGATAAAGGTAAACTTTCATACATACATAAAGTTATCAGACAAGAAACTTTTACAGTGTAGATTCATACTGGAATTATTTCACTTCTATTAATGGGGACCCACCAAATCAACAAGATAAACAATATATATTGGAATCTGCTTATAGAACTACGTCTTCCATTGTCTGGAGACTTTATACATGGAAATTTTTACATAGATCTTTTATACACCTTTGATGATGAATAAAATAAATAATAAAGATAATCTATGTAAGAGATGTAATGTAGAAATTAATGCTGACTGGGCTCATATGTTTTATGACTGTATAAAATTGAAAGAATACTGGAAGTCAATTAATGAATTTTGCAGGCTCTTTTACAGATAACTTCATTATTTCTAAATCTCTTATATTATTCAACACACCTGTACCTCAAAGTGTTAAAAAGGTTAAGCTTCCCTTGTTATGGTCTGTTCTAGCAGTGGCTAGGAAAATAATAACTAGAAATTGGATTTCAGATACACCTCCTTCGTTCAATGAATTTAAAAATGTTATGAATATAGTGTGCCATATGGAAATAAACACAATTAGGACTAGAACAAATAGAAAAACATCTTATTTTATTGTATGGGATAATTTACAAAATTTATTAAAAAAAATTTAATTTCAATAGCATGGTATTTTGGTTTAATTAATTAATCTGATTGTAGTGGATGTCTTTGTAAATACTTTAGTTGTTTTGTTGAATATTATAATAATACCTATTTTTAATTACTTGTATAAAATTGTTATGATATTTCTCTTATATGTTAAAACAATAAACCTGTTTTGAGAAAAAAGACTTACATTTAAAAAAGAACTCCAATCTATTCATTCTAACATACAAGAACTTTCTTTAAAAATGGACAGAATGGATAATAAACTTGACAGCTTTAAAGAAGAATGTACCAAACAGATGGAACAGATACACAAGATTTTAATACAACAGAAAACTCAAATATATGGAATGGAAGATAGCCTTAATGACATAGAAGGCAGAGTATTCTAAGATGAAAACAACACTGAATTTCTACTGTAACAGTATACCCTATTAGTAAACAAAATTGATGACTTATTTTTGGACTGCCTGGAAAAATAGAAGGAGAAGATATGGACAACTTTCTTACTGCCTGGCTTCTAAGTCTTTGAATTTAACTGAAGCTATGTTGTATGGTATAGAAACAGCACACAGGTCTCTGGTTTCTACTTCATCAAACACTAACTTTTCACCCAGATCAGTTAAGTTCTTCTCATCTCAAGAAAGGAGCTAATACTTAAAACAGCCTGGTCGAAATCTCCTATTGAACTGGATGACAAACTAATAAGATTTGATAACAATTACTTCAATGCTGTGATGACTAAAAGGAAAAATGTTTGCCTCTTACAAAAGAACTTAAGAAAAGAAAGTTTAACTCATTCCCTCCAGTACAGCTCTTTTTGAGTGTGTATCTTTAAATCCCAGTGGGCATGGCTTGAGCCTTTAAAAAAATAAATTATAACCTTGCAGTTCTAACAAATACTCATTGACAGAGGTCAGATATCAATGCAGATGTGTTAGCCATTATGAATGCTTCATGATAAGTATTCTGATACCTTGTATGTAGCATGGTTCTGGAATTGTTAATGCAAATATGAACAAAATATGAACAAGCGATATTTGATGCCTAAAGGTGCAGTAGTTAAATGCAGAAATGCCTGGAGGTGCAGTTGGCTGTAATGAGTTAAGGTGCATTTGCTCTTTCCTTCCAAGCTGAAAATATTCCTTCCGGATGAAATTAGACACTTTGAAGTCTCAAACACTGCACTGTCATTTAAAAGAAAAAATAAATAAATAACAAATTCTAGACAAACTGAAGATAGGGACAGGAACAATATTACTTTGAAGAGACAAGCAGAAGTAAATACCAGGAAATCCAATGAGAAGAAAAGAAAACTAAAATACAAATGACTCCTAGCTTTAGTATAACATTGATGTTGACTGTTTTCATAACAAAATTCTTTTTCCATGACAAAGTTTACCTGCTATTAACTGTTTTAATAACAAAATTTGTTTTTCCAAAACAAAGTTTACCAATTCAGTTACTGGAGATATAGGTGAAAGGAAGGAAACAAGGATTCACTTCTCTAAGGTAAATAAATGTCACTTTTTCTTTTCCTATATGTATTGCTAAGCTAATATTCTATATTTTATTTTTCATATTAATATATGGTTTAACTTAATAAGTATTATAAAATTAACTCCTTAACTTATAATAATAAGCTTTCTTTACACACACACACACACACACAGATATATATATATATATATATATATATATATATATATATATATATATATATATATATATATATGTATATGGGTCTACTTTATGTGCTAGAAGTCCGAGAATATTGAATACAATATTCTTGAAATGAGTACGCCGAAAGCACAAAACATCGAAAATGTAAACGGAAATCTCCTTAGGTGGAGATTTCTGATTACTTCAATGTAGTGTGATCTTGGAGTTGGTATATTTAAGTAGCGGGGGGTGCAGGGGGGGTTTGTCCCCTGCCTACACTAGTTTAAAATTTTTTTTGTGTATTTGTTTTATTTTTGGAGTTCGATTGTTTAATAGTTCGATGCATATGGTTCGATCCATATGCATTTGAGCTATTAAACTTTTGAGGTCCTAAAGTAGACCCATATATATATATATATATATATATATATATATATATATATGGATCTACCTGACAACGTCGACACGTCAGAACACCGACAATGACTTAGAAGATCGACAAGTCAGAAGACCGACGGAGGAAAACACTGACGCTGAGAACACTGAGATGGGGAAAGGATGTGTAAGTATGCAGTAGTGACGGACGTTAGGGTGCGAGTAAGGTAAGTGTGCGATGTTGACAGTCGGTAGGGATAGGGGTGGGATAAGTGAGTTAGGGTTAGGGCGCAGGTTAGGTAAGGGTGCGAGTAAGGTAAGTGTGCGATGTTGACGGTCTGTAGGGATAGGGGTGGGATAAGTGAGTTAGGGTTAGGGCGCGGGTTAGGTAAGGGTGCAGTAGTGATATTTTTTGGGTTAGGGGCAGGTTAAGTGAGTTAGGGTTAGGGGGCGGGTTAGGTGAGTGTGCGATAGTGACGGACCTTAGGGTTAGGGTTTTGGTTAGGGTTGTAGATAGTTGTGTATGTAAGGGTTAGTGTTGGTTTGTAAGGATTTTGGTGTGCTTGTGTTGTGTGTGTGGGTTTTGGACAGGGGATTTGTTTTGTTTGTTGTTATGATGTGTCGAGTGTATGAGGTGTCGTGTTTGTGAACTGTCGATTATGTGGTGTCGGTGAAGTTGTTGACGGTGTTATGATGTGTCGATGTTGTCAGGTATATCCATATACATATATATATATATATATATATATATATATATATATATATATATATATATATATATATATATATATATATCCTGGTTTCCTTTCTTCATATATGTGCCACATAAATCCTAAAGTGATAGCTAATGATAACATAATAACAAGTTGTTAATAGTACATTAAATAAGTGTGTTGTGAATTGTCTGAATGTTTATGGTGCTTTTAACTTTTAACTCTTAATTCACATGTCATGTTTGACTGGAATATGTGAGGTGTTGTATGTATGAGATTTGGATGTGCTGATATCAGACTTGTACTGTTTCTGAGTGCTTCTTTACTAATATAATGATAAAACAGTGGGTATATGCAGTGTGTATGAAGCTTTCTTTTTTTTTTCTATTTTGTTCTTTTTTTTTCTTCTTTTTTTTTCATATATAGTCTTATCTCTGATGTTTGTTAATGGTTTATTCACTGGGGAGGGGGTTAGGAGGGGAGAAATCCAGTCATGAAGACTATTTCTGTGTTTTAATGCTGGGGTTTCACTTTGAAACCTGTCCGTTATTATTTTGTTCTCCCCTCCACTGTTAGGATAGATATACAAAAAAAAAGAGAGAGAGAAAGAGAAAAGAAAAAGAGTGTACCAAAGAGTTATAACAAAAATCAAAAGAGCAAGAAGTGTTACAGAATAGGTTCTTAAATAGTAGGGAGCAGGTTGGTTTTAACCACTCATACAGCCTGCTTTCTCAGTGTAACATGAAAGATAATTGTTTAATGGGGTCTATATTATAAGCACAAATGCTTAGGTTGTCGAATACGGCATGATCGACACCTATTAAGTGAACGCACAATTCACGGAAACTTCAAAACACGGAAATACAGATTACCGAATTGTTTTGTTTGGCCAACACCGTTCAACGCAGTGATGAAAATAAAACATACTTCCCACTACACTGCTTGCTGCATACTACCCACCCAAACAAAATAAATAAACCACATACATACACTAACCTAAACCCTACACTAAACCTTACATACATTACTATTTACGCACATGCCTTAACCCACACCCTAACCCTAAGGTCCGTAACTATCGCACACTTACCTTAATAAGCTACACCCCAACAAAATAAATAATCCACATACATACACTTAACAAAACCCTACTTTTAACCTTTACATACATTACTATCTATGCACTTACCTTAACGCGCACCCTAACCCTAAGGTCCGTAACTACCGCACACTTACCTTACGGAGCTATACCGCAGAAGGGCCAACTATGCCAAATCGGGATTTCAAATTTCATGGTTTCTGGTGTTCGGTGTACTCATGGTTACTTCATAGGTATTGATCATGCCATATTCAACAACCTAAGCATTTGCGCTTACAATATAGACCCGTTTAATGACAGAGGTATTTAAGTCTCACAAAGCAGGTTCTAACTGAATGTTTCTTTCCCACCTTTTCTCTCAGGAGACAATTTATAGAGAGTTCTTTGTGTGTGTGTGTGTGTGTGTGTGTGTGTGTGTGTGTGTGTGTGTGTGTGTGTGTGTGTGTGTGTGTGTGTGTGTGTGTGTGTGTGTGTGTGTGTGTGTGTGTGTGTGTGTGCCCATGAGCACGCGTGTGTGTGAATGTTCTTTTATGCTTGATTTTTACACACAAATTAAGTGCAAAATAGTAAGAAGGTGTTTCATTAACTTGCACTTTCTGTTACATTTACTTCAAAATTATTATTTTAACACTTTTAAAACCTGTATTTCTCTCTTTAAGTTATATAATACATTTTAGAGTATTGTGGCAGCATACACAATATAGAATTAATTTCTTCAATAAGATATTATATTATTCAAGTTACATTCTGCTCTGTTAATTTAAAGAAGGGAAGATGATCTTGTTTATGACTGTTGATGTCAGCCCCTTGTTTGGTTGACTTGTTCTGCATACCTGGGCAAAAGATATGTATATGTTTATGACAATAGTTCTGGTGATGATCTGTGTTGGTTTCTGTGTAGGAGCTGTAGGATTTTATATTATATTATATTATATTATATTATATATACACATACAAAGAAAAAATATATATTATTACATCTTTTCACACAAGCATACAATATTTTCAAACTAGTGCTATTATTAACTAATTGGTTAATCAACTGATTGTTTGAGTGAGAGTTCTGTGTATAAATACTGCGACTCATTTTTGTGATTTATCTGAAGAAGTTATTCCATCGTGAATGACGAAAAGTGCTTTATAATAAACATTTCATGTGGTTTGTATTCCTTTGCCTTGGAAGATTTTTTGTACTGTTGGGTTTTTCACTAGTTGACTTTGAGTGTATGTGGTTTCGTTGTAATTTCATGGCATCGGAGAATCTCAACAGCAACGAGACTTTGAATATTAATGGGAGTCCGCTGCTTTTAGACCATTCGCAAAACTCGAATAATGATGTTAACCTTACTGCTCTCATTGCTGCCCTTTCACAACGAGTGGATACTTTAGCAGCCAGATTTGATGCACAAACTATGTTTGCTACAGCTCATTCGGAAGGTAGCAACACTTCTACCATTGGTATCACACCAGGACAGCGTTCTCCTGTAATTCTTACCTCAAGCGGAGGTTCCAGCAGTGTTAATCAGGCTACCAGCGACACAACAAATGGATTTATTCTTTTTCTTGACTGCAACCGCCATGGGAGCGGAATTTCTACACCTTTTGATGGTGAAGGCGTCGGAGGGCTTATTGGAGTCCCTGCATTAGAAAAATGGATTCTTGACACTAGTAAATTGAAAATTAAGCATCCTAATACCTTGGGATCTTCGGCTGAAGACGCCAATGAGACTCAGGTTAGTTCTCCATCTTTGACCAACAAATTAAAGTTACTTGATGCGAAAATGGTTAAAATTAAGAAACTGCAACTTGAGATCAATTACTTTAATGAATGCATAAAAGAAAAACTGGTTCCGAAAGGACTATGCTACCATGTATACCCTACGGGACTGGTAACGAACTCCTTATTTCATAAAGAACTTTTAGCGTTTTTTGACATGCAAGGGATGGCTCTACTTCAACTGATGGTTAAACACTACAATTTTCAAATTACTGAACTCTCTAAAGAAGTTACAGAACTCAATACAGAAATATTAGGTAATTCGGACTTCTCTCGTTACAAATACGAGTATGATATATCTTTTCTTACAATTGACCAATTATTAGAGAGACTAAGGGTTAACAAAAGTAAAAAAATGACCAGAGACCGGCTGGCATACGATAATGGAACTGCATACCCTAAACCACCATTATCACAGACCAGCCATTCTACGTTAACTTCTGACAATGAGCCTCTAGTTGAAACTGACAACGAAGAGGCTACATTAACTTATGAACGGGCTCATTCTAATTTAAATCGTGGTCATCAAAACCCTAACAGAAAAACATGGGCAAATCGACTAAGGGGAAACAGAGAGAGACCTGACGATAATTACAACTTTGGTAATCCCTCTGACAGTATAGACTATACTCGACAAGGGGCTATTCCTAAAAACAACGCTAACACTTATTCTCAGCAGAACCAAAAAAACAACAAGCACTTCCCCAACAGACCGAAGAGGTAATAAACAGAATGGAGTCACCAAAAATTATTACTAATAGGGATGGAGACTTTCTTCTATACAACTATTCTTGTATTGAAGTTGACTCTTCTTTTGTTGAACTACTTTCTAAAGGGAATACTTTTATACCCAGCCGACACATGGACTTGGTTCAGAACATTAATGACTTAAAACTGTTTTCAAGGAAACTTAATCTAAATTTTCTTCTTGGTAATTCAGAACATTCAACTTCTGCCTATAATATTCCTAGTGACTACAATCCACCGTTACATCCAGTTTTACAACTGTTTGAAACTATAATGGAGTTGGATTTAAGATTCCTAGCTAATGTTGATAATAACTTGTTTTTTAAAAACACCAGTCCATGCAATACCACCTTTGAAGAAAATGCCTCTCTTAAACTATTTAAAACTTTGAATGTGAGAGCTATAAAACCTGACAAAGGTGGGGGGCTTACCTTATTTGACAACAATGATTACATTGATAGGGTTTGAGCCTTACTAGATAAAGACACTTACTTAAGGGTGAGCCTAAATGAAGTCAATACAGCCTATAGTCGTATTAAAAGCTACTTTAGTGACCTTTTTATAGAAGGTTACATTGACATCGACATGTACAACTATATCAAGATAGAGTTGCCCAAAATACCTGTTTTGTTTGCAACACCTAAAGTCCACAATAATTTATCTAATCCACCATTCAGACCACTCATCGATGGGCGGAATTCCATCACATATGCAAGTGCAAAACTTGTAGATAATATTTTAAAAAAATATTTAACAACTGAACTACAAGTATGCAAGGACTCATGGGCCTTTCTTAGAAGAATAAACAAACTTGAATATAGTGATGATTGTAACTTCCTTACCATTGATGCAATGGATCTATACACCTCAATACCACATGATGAGGGGCTTGAATGGGTTAACATCTTTTTAGTTAAAAAAGGAGCATCCAGCAATGAAGTATATTTAGTTACATCTTTGTTGGATATAATTTTAACCATCAACTTTTTCCTGTTTAATAACGAACTGTATTTACAGAAATGTGGAGTTGCCATGGGATCCCCAGTAGGGGCTAGTTTTGCGAACATAGTCATGGCTTACTAGGAGGGATGTTTTTTACTAAATAAAGAAGAATACACATCCAATATAAAATTCTACACACGTTTTTTGGATGATATATTCATCCTGTTCCATGGCAATAAAGATACAGCAAGTAAATTGATGAATTACCTGAATAATACCACTAACTTTCTTAAATTTACTTTTGATTTTCAGGAGATTTGTATCAACTACTTAGATATCTCCTTAGCTAAAGACCAAGATAGCAAACAATTTTTTGCTAAAATACATAGGAAAAGTATGTTTTGTAATTCTTACTTGCACTACACAAGTCTACATCCATATACACAGAAAAAGGCTATAGTAAAAGGCCAGGCTATTAGAGCAGCTCACATGGTCAACCGGGATAGTGACTTTTTCAGTGAGTGTAAATTATTGGAAGATATGTTCAAGCATAGAGGATACCCTAAGAAGTTCCTTAACAACATATTTGATGAAGTTTACAGGAAGAGAAAAAATGGGGTTATTTTACCCATTTTGAGAGAAAGAACTTGTCCTGTTACTGTCGATGTTGATGAATTAGTTATGACTGAATCTTACAGTTATTTTAATACTAGTATTAATACTAGGTCATCTAATAGAGATGTATGCACCATTAACACTGACGGTACAACTACCCAAAGTAATTTAGCTTTTAATAACACCTTCTGTAATAGATACATTATGACCTTTAGCCTTGAAAGTCACATTATAAGGAAGATATTGTACAAAAACTGGACTATACTATCTTTAGATAAAAAATGTGCTACTATATTTTGTGACAGACCCAAGATTACCTTTAGAAAAGGGAAAAGTCTCAAAACATTATTAGAAAGTAGACCAACGAAAGATAAAGGTAAAGAAAAGGAAACTTTTGGGTGTGGAAGCTGTAACATTTGTAAACATATAAAAACAGGCAGCAGGCATACTATTAATAATATATTATACAAACTCAACCACAGACTGAATTGTAACTCTAAATCTGTGGTTTATGCTGCATTATGTTCTAATTGTACATGTTTTTATATACGGAAGACGGAAAGACGTCTTCGTGATAGAATTTACGAACACGTGAACACTATTTCAAAATTGAAAACTGAAAATGCCTTGGCAAGGCACATTGCATCTTTCCCTAACCATCAGTTTAAATTCATAAGGTTAGACTAAATAGAATTAGATAGTAGAAGAGGACCCTTCAACTTATTATTAGAAGAATGTGAACTTTCATGGCAACTTAGATCTAATGCCTTTTTTGAACCAGGATTAAATGAGCATTGCAATATAGCATGCCTTTTAAAGCTTAGAAGCTTGAACAGATAGACTAGAACAACTGGTGTTTTTCAATAAGATTCCCTTTACTTTTTTGGTAGGTTTTTCTTTTAGATTTTTTTAGATAGCTTTATGTTACTTTTTGGCAAATTTATATGTATTATCTTTCATGTAAAATGCTTTTCTGTATTATACATATATATTTTAATACATGATTTAAAGTTTTTTATGTAAACAAATGTATTTTTACATACTTATGTAGTAATTTATATATATTTTTATGTAATATAGCTTATGCAAAACTACATGTTTTCTGGAGTGAGCTGTAGGATATTATATTATATTATATTATATTATATTATATTATATTATATATACACATACAAAGAAAAAATATATATTATTACATCTTTTCACATAAGCATACAATATTTTCAAACTAGTGCTATTATTAACTAATTGGTTAATCAGCTGATTGTTTGAGTGAGAGTTCTGTGTATAAATACTGCGACTCATTTTTGTGATTTATCTGAAGAAGTTATATCATCGTGAATGACGAAAAGCGCTTTATAATAAACATTTCCTGTGGTTTGTATTCCTTTGCCTTGGAAGATTTTTTGTACTGTTGGTTTCTGTGTAGATTTGATTTTTGTGCAGGAAGTGAGGAGCTGAAATACATGGCAATATTAGAAGCTCGTGCTCTGAAAGTTAACTGAAAGTCTGCCGCATAGTAAAGGATGGACTAATATAAAAGTAATGGCATGTCTTCCACAAAGTCAGACAAAATTACAAAATAATTTTGATAAGCTGGAACTTTATGTGTCTCTTAAAAAGACTGCAGTGGTTATGTTGCCAACCATATGTTATCCCTCAGTTCAAATATAATTCTGGGAACATATTATTAGTTATTTTAGACATCACAGTTGCTCTTTTACTATTTTATATATCATAGTATGTTCTAGTGAATAGGATATCCTATTCATAGAAGAGACACTTTTTGAAAGGTAGCTGTATATGCAAGTCCTCATGACAAAGATTTCTTTGAGAAGTTTATTTGTTCTTTGAAATATCATATGTGTCTGCAATAATATCCAAGCATGTACAGTCTTGTAGTCAGAATTGAGTTAAATAGTTAATTAGTCACATTATTAATAATATATATTAGCATGATTCTTATAAACAATGTTACACGTATTGTCTTTTATCTGTGTTGATCTCTTTTTTCTCAGAACTGAAAGAAATGATTGGATTTATTAGAATACTACATAGACTCTTATAAACAGAATAGAACCAAATGACTACAAGATCTGTTATACTTTACAGTTTAAAAGTTTTATAGCAAGTAAATGAGTGTTTATAATCGGAATATATGTATATACTAACTCCTTTTAATTTTGTTAAATAAGTTAGACCTTTCATATATAATAACTTTAGAAGTAGTAGAGTGATGCTAGACACTTATTTGTGGATAGGTGGTAGTGTTTGAATAGGATTGCTATTCAAACCAGGAGTTTTAAACTCCATAGGGAGGAGACAGGAAAGAACAGTGCATGTATAGTAGTTTACAAATTAGTTCTTGTTTTTTGGTGTCTACTATTCTTGATAGAAAGTTTACAGTTAACAATCTCAATTATCTTATATCTACGAGTAAGCAGTTGATTAGATATAATAATAGTTTTTCAGTACCATATTATTTATAAATGTATTAGGGTATTATATGTAATATTTATTGTTTCCTATTTCAGTACTGTGTTTAACTTGAAATGGATATCAGTTAATATCAATGGATTAAATAATGTTTGTAAAAGGGGTAGTTTATATATATTTGTTAAATATTTCATTTCCAAGTTATCTTTTTACAGGAAACACATTTAATAAAAGAAGATTTGGACAGACTTATTACTAAGCACTATTTTGTATCGACTAGTTGTCATTATAAACAAAAGAGAAGAGTGGTGGCTATTTTATGGAAAAATTCTTTGCCTCTACATAAAATCCTGAATGCATTTAATGATGAAAAAGGCATGTTTTGTTCAGTGACTTTAGAGATTCACAGGAAATTATACACTTTTATTAATAAATTGGGAATACAAATAGTTAAACAACAGCTGGGGGAATAATACAAATATCAAAAGGAAACATTAGTTCTGCAGGTGACTTTAATTGTATTTTATCTGACAAGGATACCACCACTAATTGTAAAAGGAAGAGACCTGCCTCAGTCAAAGCTTTGATGGAGTTCACTGACCTGTATAATATGAGTGATATAAATGAGTTTTCAATATCAGACTCACTCTTGTTTACACATTTCTCACACAGGCATGGGACACAATCACAAACAGATAGGGTATACGTTTCAAATGAGAACACTAGTATATTAGATAATGTTAAAGTAGTCTCTTGCCCTTCGTCAGATCATAACACAATAACATTTTACGTTATTTTTAATTCTAGTAATAACATCCCAAGTAAAAGGATTCCTGCATATATAAACAATATGAAAGACTTCAAGGAGTTCATTAATAAAGAAATTCCAGCTTTTATTGAAATTATTCATACAGATAACACCTCAGAGATTTTTGTACGGGACTCTTTAAAAGCATACTTTTATGGCAAAATTACAGTTTGGTATCCACAAAACAAGAAACAATGGGACAAAGAATCGATATGTTTACAGGAAAAAAAATGATCAGTTAAAATTAGATAGTCAAAAGAAATAACTTAATGGAGGAAATAAATAGTTTAAAGAGTAAATATTTAGAACTTTTTCAATATAAAACTGTAATAAATTTAGAAAAGACTAAAATAATGAATTATTCCATAAATCCTGTATCCATGCATAAATTGGCTATTGTAACAAAACTAATTGTTAAATCTAACTGCATCAAAGAATTATACTCCTCTAGTAGTAAAAAGAAGGTTACTGAAATAGAAGATATGCTGGATGTTTTCAGGGCTTATTTTAATAAGATTAATCAACACAAACCAACAATGGATACACAAGATCTAATTAAAACATTTATAAAAAATGTTGAAAATAGACTGTCAGAGGATTAAAGAAAAATAACTAACAAGCTTATATTAATGTCTGAACTTAATGTTCAAATTGATAAATTAAAACCCAGTAAGGCACCTGAAAATGATGGCATAATACCTGAACTAAACAAAATGATGACTAAGTATACTTTGAGCATTTTACTAGAGGTATTTACAATAGTTAAAGGACTTATGAAGGTAACACTATCCTGGAAATACACCCTAATATCCCCAATTTTAAAGCCTGACAAGGACTCAACTCAATGATCTTTATATAGACCAATTTCATTATTTAATATAGATTATAAAATATTCATGAAATTCAATGTCTCTAGACTAAAACAATTTCTTCCAGTGTTGATAAACAATGATCAGACTGGGATTATAATGAACAGGAACATCTATGACAATATCACAAGAAGACTATCAATAACTGATTGTACTAATAATTCAAAAAACAACTAACTTTAGTTAGTCTGGATGTCAATAGTGCATTTGATTCAGTTAATTGAGAGCACTTACTTTTAGTACTGGAAGAAAGTAATTTTTCAAACAATTTCTTACAATTAATCAAACTTCTCTATGAAAACATCTTTGTATACATTAAGATAGGCTCATACTCTTCCCAATCAATCATTAAACAGGGTTGTACATTGTCCCCATTGATTTTTACTGTAGTTATGGAACCTATTGCAAATTATATAAGTTCAAATAAAAACATCAAAGGCATACTAATAAATAAATATATAAATACATAAATAATGATTTAATCCCCAAAATACAATTATTTGCAGATGACATGCCATTACCTTTGACTGATTGCAGTTATTCTCTTATTCCAGAATTCCAAGCAATGGAAGTATACCAGAAGAAATTGGGACTCAGTCTTAATGAGAATAAGAGTAAACTACTGCCTGTTAATTATAATATTAATAAAATAGATAAGAAATTACATAAATGCATTGTAAAAGATCGTAAAATCACATACTTATGGATAATCTTGTCTAATAATATTAACGATATAACAAGCCATAATTATAATAATAATAACTTAAAATCCATAGAACAAATTCTTAGTAAATGGATTTTTTTTTTCACTATGGAAGAGACAGTCTCCTTATTTAAATTTATTATCCTTCCTAAAATTCTACATATAATACAATCTTTATCCCCCATTCTAAATATATATAAACGAGTGTATTTTTTTATTTTTTAAATGTTTATGATTTCCTAATAAGACCAAATTGGCTTTAAATCATCAAATTAGAGACTGGACATTAGGCTGTATTGGTATTCCAGATTTAGAATTATATTCATTATCTTCAATTGTTAAGACACAACTTTCTTGATTAAATAGCAATTATAATGCCAAATGGAAAGATATTCATGGAGGTATTTGGTGTAAGAACAATAATTTAACAAAATCATATCATACTAAAATAGCTACTTATAAATTTCATTAGTTAGTAAAAGACTATTTTATAGAAAGCAAAAACAAACCAGTTCACTTTTATTATATTAATATGATAATCTCCTTTAAAGTTTTCATTTTCTGGAGCCCTGAATATAAAGCATGGATTTCCTTTGTAGTTCCAATTGTCTATACTCAAATTAGTATTAATACATTTAATTTAACAACGACTACATTTAATGACAAAAACCTGTTATACTGGTATAAATTACTAGACAACAGGAAACTACAAAATATTGACCATATCATTAATAAGTTTGAGCTAAGCAAAGACATGTGCTTGGAAATTAAAAATTGTAGACAATTAGTTGAAAGTAAGATTAATCTAATGCAAACAACAGTTAGAAATTATTTCCCCACATTCATTTACTCATTATTCTAATGAACTAGAATATTATTGGAAATGGACTTCTATCTAAAATATATAAGGTACTTAAGAAATCAACAGTATGTCACATAGAAAGGTATTGCAATTATTTTAAACTTGTTAATAATAACTCCCCAAGAGAAGATAATGAAAAAGTAATACTCCAATCATCAAAAGAACTACATCATCACTAAGGTGGAGGATATTCTCCTTGAAATTCTTCCATAGAACCTTTATCACACCACATAAAGTTGAATTGATGTACAATAAAAACATAGGATGCTGGAGATGTAAATGTTAAAGCTGACTGGCAGTATATGTTTTATGATTGTGTAAAACTTAAAACATATTGTGATATTATGAATTCTCTCTTACAGTATGTTTTAATGATAAATTTATGGTGACCAAATCTCTTATTTTATTTAGAACATGTATTCTAACTTTTGTTAGGAAAATAAAATACCCTCTTTTATGGAATATCTTAACATTAGCAAGAAATGTCATCATCAAGAACTGGAATAATCAGACTACTCCTACTATGAAGGAATTTGTACATTTGGCAACTGAAGTTTGTCATCTTGAACTTATCACAATCAAGACAAGAATGTCTAGAATCATCTCTTCATATAATATATGGTTGAAATTCAAAGAACTGCAGGATAAATAGTTTTTTGTAATTTGAAAAATCAAGGATAAACAAACATTGTAAACATAGCTAAACTTTTATTATAGTTTTATGCTTTTGGGATTTTATACACCATTTCATCCATTCACCTGTCATTACTTTTCTTTAGATTTGAATAATTAACTAACAACTAGTCTTATCACATTTCTTTTTCTGTTTAAAAAACTTTGTGTTATAGTAGACATCATTGTACATAGTTATTCTAGTGGTTATTATTGTTCTTTTATGTATGTATATTTGTTTTATAATATTTATATTATCATATACTAATGTTTTGTTGTTAAAATGATCAACAAAATAATTAAGAAAAAATGATGATAAAAACCTGACATGAAGTAGAAATCATCTCTTTGTGATCAAACGTGGGTCTGTATCACATCAGCAAATGACATAGTCAGTGAATGCCTCTTCACAGAACATTATTTATTAAATCCTTTATCTATCAATCATTTTAGTGAATTTCTTCCCAGTGAAAATAACCAGTAGGCCAACTACCAGTTGTCAGAAAAATCACAAAATTTAACCTCCCCTACTTAATGTACCAACTCTGAGATCACAGTACAGTGGATAAAAGGGCAAATTCCCAGTGGTGGCCCACTGTTTTTTCCCCATGGGAAAAATTGCTAAAATGATCATTCCATGGATTGAGGTTTTGACAAATAAAGTTTGATGAAGAGGCATTCACTGACTTGGTAATTCTATGATGTGATATAGTCCTATCAAAAGCAACATACAGATGTTTCATTCCCTTCTTTGTTTGTTTATAATCTGTGACAGTTGTTTCTGAACATACATTGCAAATAAATTCCTTACTAATGTTGTTAAATCAATCAACTCCACAGCAAAGAAGACTCCTTTTTCAGATCTTTATTAAAGGTAGTCATGATTCAATAAAGATCGAAAAAGGGAATCTTCTTTCCTGTGGAGTTTTCCTTTAAAATGGAGTTCAGGAAGCTTACACTTCATTCAAAATTGAATGTCTGAGCACCATCTTTCATCTGAACTGCTACCATCTGGCATATCCTTCTATATTTAAATATATA
Organism: Protopterus annectens; assembly: GCF_019279795.1. Lineage (NCBI taxonomy): Eukaryota > Metazoa > Chordata > Ceratodontiformes > Protopteridae > Protopterus > Protopterus annectens. The sequence goes on along the minus strand of NC_056744.1, from coordinate 1,041,660,241 downwards.
TATATATATATATATATATATATATATATATGTGTGTGTGTATGTAGAGAGGGAGTGGTAGTGATCTACAGATTTAAAGTAAAAGTAAGAGCAGCAAGCAGCATAAATGCATTAAAAGAATTAGAAGATTAGTTTGAATGAGATTTCTATTCAAACTAGGATCTTTAGATTCCCTAGAACAGAATTGTTTTATTTGTGTCTATATTGATTGAATGAGTTTTCAGTCAGCATTATTCATTTTGTTTTCATACAATCATTTTTAAAGATCTCAGTTATTGTAGATACTACAGAATATCAATTACTTATAGTAGTATCTGCATGATTTATAAAATATATATTCTTTAAAATAAAATGCTTTAAATGTAAATCACCTCAGCAGTGGCAATAAGATATACAAATTAAGCATTTGAAATGCTCAAAAATTTAATGTCTTTTTACAAGTAAATCACATATTGCAAGATGATATTAATATATTAAATACAAATGAGTGTACAGTACTAGCAAGTTTTAGCTTTAAAGAAAAGAGAAGAAGAGCCACAACCTTATAGCTAACGCTATTAATAATATAATGGTTATGGTTACTGACTCATAGAGTGATGGTAAATGTAAGAAGTGTATGCTCAGTATTGAATATTAAGAAATAATCTTTGGCTTAGCAAATACATGCTGGATTATGGTAACTGGAGCCAGATCTTCTAAAAGCTATCTGAAAACTTCAACTTCAAATAAGGGGGAGGTATAATAGTGACTGAAGAATTTAACTCTATGCTTAAAGAAAATCAGAGTAATGCAATTAGCAAACCTAGAATGTTATAATTAAAGATGCTTAGTAAACTTTACTGACTTCCTTAATCCCACAGATGTTAATTATTTTTCTGAACATTTTTTTACACTGAAATGGGATAAAGTCTCTTTGGAAATTAAACAAAAGACAGACAAAATCAAAGTAAATGCAAAAAAAGTAGAAAAAAATTATTATCAGAAGTGAAAAAATGCAAAGTTTGAAAAATATTCTAGACCCTAAAGTGTCCATTAGTTTGGAAAATGCTAAATTATATATGTATTCTCTAACTCCTAAAGGCTTACATAAATCAGTTCTTATATCCAAATTGATAGCAAATAACTGTATATCACTAGTAATTGTAATAAATGTGCAGATGTGGAAGACATTTTGGACTGTTTAAAAAAACAGCATGACAAAATTAATACACAGAATAGTAGTACAGTAAATGGAAATGTAAAAGATGCATTTTAAAAGGCATATAAAATGTTTCAGTGCAGATAAAAGAAATAGAAAAATAAAACTTTTCTATAACATGGTAAATCGTAAATTAAATGGCTGAAAAAATGTAAGTTAAAGGTAATGGTGAACTAGTTCCAAAAAATATGTAAGCTATTACCTCATCTTTTTTTATCTCTCTTACAAAAAATATTCACAGAAATTAAAAATGTTTAACATGCCTCCTCCATGGGACTAAACAATCATTTCTTCTTTAATTAAACAAGATAAAGATCCATCACTATGTTCTTCTCATAGACCTATATCATTATGGAATGTTGATTGGAAAATGCTTATGTAGTGCTTCCCAATAGACTAAAAATATAATACCTACACTAATAGAGAAAGGCCAAACTGTTTTATATTAAATAGGCAAACACAGGATCATATCCAAAGAATGATTACTTTAATTGATTATACTTCTTCTTCTTCTTTCAGCTTTTCCCAGTTAGGGGTCACCACAGTGGGTCACCTGTCCACTCATGATTGATTACACTACTAATAATAAATCTGAGCTATCTATAATTAGCACAGACTAGATAAAACCTTTGATTCATTAAATTGGTTTCATTTAACTAATGTATTATGAATATATTGATTTCAAATTAATTTTATATTTTTATTAAACACATGTATCAAAATTAATCTGTCAATGTTACACTACATTTTTATTTCTCAGTCAATAAATGTAAGCAAGGGCTTGAACAAGGTTGTTCCTTGTCTTCCTTATTATTTGCTTTGGTTATTGGGCCTTTTGCCATTTATTTAAAATTAACAATATAACACAATTTAAAATAAATTATCAAAATACTTCTAAAATTTAGTTATTTGCCAATAATATACTGTTAGCAATGGGTAACACTGATTCTTCACTAACAAATATAAAATACTCATATTTCAACTGATGATAGATCAAAAGTTCAATCAGAATAAAGCTAATACCTTAAATAATAAGTAACAGAATTATTTGATGAATACTAATAGTGTAGTTAGTTAAAAAAGATTTTAAAGAAATTAAATATCTAGGGGTTACTGTTACATGAAAATTGAAAAAAAATAGCAATAATAAATTCTAAACCATTTACACAATATTAAAACAATAATAAATAAATTGATTAGCTTTTATCTGTGCAAGACAGGTTGATTTTAATTAGTTATTTTGCCCCAAATGTGTGCTATACAGACTTCTTTGGTTCATTCTGAAGAACATATTAAGCAATTTAATGGTATTTGCTTGATGTTCTTATAACATTCCAACAAACCTAGAATAGCTTTGGGGCATCATATAAGAGAATGGAAAAAGTGTGCAATAGGACTACATAACCTGGAACATATAGTATAGCTTAATGTATTAAAATAATAGGTTTACATTTAAATTCTGACTATTCATCCAGTTGGGGGAAAATGCATGAAACAATCTGTCACATTAGCAAAAAATATATAATTATAGAATGGGTCTATATTACATAGTCAAAGTTCCACAACTCTGAACACCTAATGGTCGAACCATTATTTCTGAAGTTACAGAACTTTGACTATGCAATAAAAAATAACTACACAACGGACAAAACAATAACTTGTTGTAAGCAGGGGGCAACCCCCCCCTGCACCCCCCACATCCCAGCTACTTAAATATGCCAACTCCGAGATCGCACCACATTGAAGTGAATGGAAACCTCTGCTTATGGAGATTTCCATTCAAACACTCGAACTTTTACAAATTCAAACATATGGTCTCGACCGTATGTGGTTTGAACTTGTAAAAGTTCAACTACGTGATAGAAACCCTTATAGAATATATGCAAATATTAAACAGTAATATGAAATTGTTAAGTAAATTTGTTTTTCAAAAATCACCAATAATTCAACAAATTCTACTTAGATAAACAACATATTAAAATGTTTTGCAAATTATATATAAGTAGATTGATATAAAAGCATGGCCTTTCACATTATTCCATATAGCATTCACACCAAAATGTACATAGTTTGAATTAAAAAAAAAAGGCTTACACAATACTGATTTGATCATTTGGAATCAAATGTTAAGAGAGATTGAAGTGCTTGTCACAGATTATTAAATGTGTAAATATTATTATGTATGGAAAACTTGTTAATAGAGCAAATCAATAGAGATATTTTCAACTCTAAAACTGATTTAATATTGGAAATAATTAAAAAAGGAATATCCACTCATTTTTGATTTTCTAAATCTCAAAACAAATGCTGAGATAGGAAGATCATATATATCAAAATATATAATATAATTAAGAACTTTATATTTTGTATAAAGATCAGTATTGATAATGCTCTCCAAAAGAGTTGCTCAATGTTAACCAATACAGATACAATGATTTTAATATCTTCAAGAATGCTTATTTCTATTTTAGATATTGTTTTCTTGGACAATTCTATAATGACCATTTCTCAATCTACATATAATTGAAAGAATATCCAAAAAGTAAAGTGTTGGTTGTTGAAAGTGTACATACTTAACGCAGACTGCTAAGTTCAACAAACTTTTTGACAAAAAAATCCAATGTTTCTGCAAGCATTGTAGTCTGATAAATTTATATTAACAACATGATTTTGATGTTATTTAATACTCCAGTTTATGAATGCTAACCAAAGTCTCAATACCCACTTCTCTGTTTTTTATTAACAATACCCTGGAAAATGACCATAAAGAATTGGAAACAGAATTTGTAAATGCTGCCACTGTTGATGGTCAAAAATAAATGTTTACTATTAAGAGAAAAACAAAATAACTATAGCATATACGCTAACAACCAAGCAGTGTGAACTTTGGCTCTAGCTTATGGTCACTCTTGATGAGACATCCTGACCCCATGTACAGAATGGAAGAAAAGGAGTTTGATGCTGGTGTCAATACCTGTGGGATAAAATTGAACTAATTTTCAGAGAAATATGAATCCATGTTATATGATCGGTTTATACTTCTTGTCTATTTAATGAATCTTAGTAATGTATATAGTAAGAACTGACATAAACACTTGTGTAAACAGTTATTTGTTTTATTATGTTAATGAGTTTTGTAGAGAAGTATGTATGTATACCTTTAAGAAGCTTTCCATGGGCTTGCACATATACATAAATACTGAGCATGTGCAAGCCAGACTGCCATTTTATAGAGAGATGTTAACATGTAAGCATGCATGTATGTAATGGTCTGTCAGTTAATCAGTTTGTTTATAATTTGTACTGCTGCTATCCATCCTGATGTGTTTCTATATAATAAAGCATATAAACAAACTACCTTGCCTGCTCATCTTGAATCATAACATAGGATGAGTGACAAGTTTGTTCCTGGATATAGAATTTTAACCAAAGAATTATGAAAATAAAAAGTGATCACAATGACAGCTTTAACAGTACTTACAAATTTAAATGTCTTTTTCCAGGATTCACTATGATGCTGGAAGAATAAAACACCTTTTACAACATGAATCTAACAAAAAATAGCAGTTCTAAGAGGTAAGTACTAGTCTAGGATATACAATATTGCAAATAACAGATAAGGAAATGGAAACTGAAACACTGTGTATGCAGTAAAAACAACAAAAATTAATTTGAAATGGGTATTAGTGCATCCAGTGATGTTGATTAAAATTGCAAAACTCTATTGCAGCCAATATTTGTTGTTTATTCTAGGTTGCCTAGCAGCACTTGCTTGAAAAAAAAACATATTAATTAGTTTGCTTTCTACTTTTCAAACCTGTTCAAAGTTGAAGGGATGGTGCAGCTTATTCTGACATTCATGATGTTTAAAGTAGAGAGTTATCTCTGGGCAGAGCTACAGTTCATAACAGGATATGATGTCTCTCTCTCTCTCTCTCTCTCTCTCGCTATCACACACACACACTCGAGGGCATGCACGTGCGCACACAGAAGCACAAAACTATGGGCTACTTTTCCTGCTTAGTTATCAGAGCATTATAGTATTCTAAGCTAACTATGAATGTGTCAATCCCCAAATCAGTACAGGAAGAAGTAGCACAGCCAAGAGAAATGAGAACTTCTTTCAAAGGTGAGCACATTTACTTCAAAGTAAAGCAAAAGCATGTTAATTAAACCATTACGTGCTTTATCAGATGATGGTTTATAATTCTAATTGCAAAGGTCAGCTGTTGATTTCAACTAAAGGTTATTTACTGGTCATTTCTTTCAAATCTGTTTCTTTTGATATTGTCTATTCTGTCAAATCTATTTATTTCTAAACTGTTTAAATTGCTGTCTTTATGGATCAGATCTAGTTCTAATAGAGTCTGTACAGTGTATAAAATATGCATACATGATTTGTCTTTATTTAATTCACATTTCACTACTCATGTAGCAAACCTAAGAAGGCAAGAAATGTACAAAATGCATAAATATAGTTGCAAGTATAGAAAACTCCTGGAACAACCTCATGTTCATCAGGACTGAACGTAAGAATTGTTAAGGAGAGGCAAATTCAAACCAAAAGATGAAAAGTTAATATTGGTGGCTCAAAATAGTGCACTATGTACATGTTGGTTTACAAAGTCCATTGAACATGTGGGGAAAACAGACAAATGTAGGTTTTCCAAAACTGAATTGGAAACAGATGCACAACTTGTTAATTGTTGTGACATACTAAGGGCCAAAGGACTGTATACTGAAAGGCATAATTATGAGGCAAGACTGTTGCAATGTGCGATTGTGCAAACACTGTAATATTGAAGTAGCTGAAAAACACTGGAAACATGAGCCACAAAGCATCATAGAATATGATGAAGTCTACATCACATGAGATCACCCATTACCAACAATTCAAAATATAAATGAGAGAAAACCTGGTCCACGAAAAGAAGACAAAAGTAGCACTGATCATTGAAATCACCACACCAAGTGACTACAGTATCTTGCATACAGAGAGAGACACAGAGTTATAAAATATTAGGAATTGCAAGCAGAAATGAGAGCAATGTGGAAAAATGATACTCAGACAGTTCCAGTACTAGGAGGAGCAACAGGTCTTATAAAAAAGAATGTACAATCATATTTAGATATGTTACCAGTGCATGTAACTCTGTACAGATTGCAGGAGTCATTACTAGCACATTGTGGGTGTTTCGAAGAGCATGTCTGTCTGACATCAAAGACTGAAACAATACCCTACTACTTGAACCTATAAGCTTATCATTCTCACTATTTTTCCCACCCCTACTCCATTACCTCAGTTATATCCACTACATCTCCTGGTGTTATACCATTTAAGTAATATAGTTGCTTTAACTCATAAACTCCACCATACACAATGTTACACTTCTCTTCACTACCCCTTTTGCTTACTCCATAGCTCCTTATCTTGTATGAAAACCAGTACCGCATAGGATTTCAGTACCCAAAAGACCATACCACCTCCCCAGTCGTAATTCATATGACTTTTTACCAATCATGCTGCACTGCATCCAGTCCCTCAACCTGTTTACACTATCAACATACCAATCCCAGACATATTAGCCCCAAATCTAAACACTGCCAACAATTTATAAATAAATTCCTGAAACTTATCATTAGGTTTCATCAGAACCTTACAATGGATGGTGATATCCACCCAAACCCTGACCCATCCACTCCAGATAAACCTACCTCCTTTGCTTGCAATCCAAGCAATGAACTTAAAATTAACAAGCCCCTAAACTCTCTCCTGACCTATCACCTTAACATAGAAGTATAAATAACAATGTACACAAACTGCATGCACTCCTGGCTGTTCACTCCCCTGATATACTCTGTTTCACTGAAATCTGGTTAAGCCTAGAACCTCAGATAATGAATTGATACCACCTAGGTATAACATATTCAGGCTAGATCGTGCTTCCAGGAAGGGAGGTGGGGTAGCTGTTCTCTATAAATCTGTGCTAAACATCACTATTGATGCTATACAATCACCTCAAATTAATAACTCAGAGATTCTTGCGACCAAATTGAAAATTAATAAAAATAAATGCATAAATATCATCTGTATGTACATTCCCCCAGGGAATAACGTGTCTACACTTGAAGATACCTTTCACTAGCTATCTTGCACCTACCCCCAAGAAACTATACTTCTTGGATATTTTAATATAGACTGGAACACCTTTTCCTCAGAATCCCCAACCACCCATGTTAAATTGCATGTGTTTACACAAATCATAGCCACCCATACCAGGATAGGTAAACCTAATCATAAAGAAAGCATACTTGATTGGATACTTATTAATAGTCACCCCCAACTGTATACCTCAGGGACTCTCCCTGATGATTTAAGTGATTACCTTCTTACCTATATAATTAAGCATAAAGCCATTAACCCCCACAAACCCATACTCAGAACTGTAAGAAACAATAAGAACTTGAACCCTGCCAAATTCCAAGAGGAGCTAAACTCATGTAAATGGTCGGTCCTAAAACACCTCCCCTTAGAGGAAGCTGTTGTCTACTTTAACAACAAATTCCTTAATATCCTTGACTCTCATGCTCCTATTTGCTTTATAAGAACAAAGGCAAAAACTGCACCATTGCTTTCTAAAGAGTCAAAATCAAAAATCACCCACAGAAATAAAGCATGGGTTTTATGACGTACTACAAAAGCCCCTCCAAGATCAAGTTAAATATCGGCATTTAAGGAATGAGACTAAAAATCCATTTTACAAGACAAAAAAAAAAACTACAACTATAATCTTCAGCAAATAAATCAAAACAACCCTCAGAAGTTTTGGGCAAGTATAAATAAACTATTACATCCCGGACAAACTTCCACCCCAACCCCGGCAGCGTCCATTGATAAACCACCTGAGGAAGTCTCAGTTTTAATTGAATCTTAACTGAGACAATCCAAGCCCTAGCTAGCCATCTACCTCCAAGTTTCTCTGGCCCTGAGTCCACCATCCCCAGTAACCAACTCTCATTCAGCTTTCAACTGTTTTTTACTTCACTTATCCTTGCCTTAATCAAAAAATGAAAACCAACACAACAATCAGCTGATCTACTCCCTGCTGAGTATGTACAAAAAGCAGCAGATGCCATTGTATACCCCATCTCAATACTAATCAATAGAACCATAGCAGAAGCCAAAATCCCTTCCATCTGGAAAATATCCTATGTAATACCACTTCACAAAGGCGGCAGCTCTACTGAATTATCTAACTTTAGGCCAATAGCTATATTATCTCCATTTGCCAAAATAATGGAAAAATGTATTCATAGACAACTGCTTCACCACCTAATTCAGAATAATCTCGTCTAACTCTCAGCATGGCTTCAGACCTCACCACAGTGTCACTTCAGCCCTCCTAGCTTTCTCTAGCACCATAAACCATAATCATAACAATAATAATTTATCCTCTGCCCTCTTCTTGGATCTCTCCAAGGCATTTGATATGGTTGATCACCAACTACTAATCCACACCCTGAAAACATTCTGCCTAAATACTAAAGCTCTTCAATGGTTCCAATCTTATCTGTGTGGTAGACAGCAGGCTGTCCTTTGGCAAAAGAAAATATTTAACCTACCCATCTCCCTTAGTGTTCCCCGGGGTTTTATACTAGTGCCCCTTCTGTTCTCTATTTTCATCAATGACCTTTACACTGTCATCCTAAAAGTCAGCTGTATTCAATGTGCAGACGACTCCACCCTGATCTGCTTGGCCACATCTCAGACAGATCTGTGGTCTTTCACCCAGAATACTTTCAACATAGTGGAAAACTGGCTTTCTGATTGTCGTCTGATCTTAAACCCCAAAAGAACAAAGCTGCTACCCCCCCCCCCCCGACTCATAGGTCCACTGCATTTTCCTTTACCATAAAATCTAATAATGGCACTGTAATCTCCCCAGACACTTCTACAAAATTACTAGGTGTTATCATAGATAATAATCTTAAATTTGACATGCATGTCAATCAAACTATCAAAACCATCAATAAAAAAACTAGGGTCACTTTACAGGATTAAATCCTTCCTAACCCCACTGGCTAGAATTGCCACTGTATTCTCTCACCTATTCTCAACTCTTCTCTACACATCCCCTTTACTCACCAACTTAAACAAGTCTGTTCTCAACAAACTCTCTACCAGCTACAACCACACTGCCAGATTTGCCACTGGTTTGCCCTCTTTAGGACACACCATTATATCAATCTAAACTAGCTTGGGTGGCTAGATCTGCCCAGCATGATCCAGTATAACCAACTTATTGTGGCATATAAAGTTCTTAACTATCTTGACAATACACCTGCACTTAAAAACATTATTACCCCCTATAATAATTCTAGACCTATTCGATCTTCCAATAGATTGCTAGTTCAAACTGTCAAAACTAATAACTCAGCCAGAGACTCTCTGTTTGTCAACTCTGTAGGTAGAACCTGGAACTCCCTCCCAGCTGATATTACCCTACAATTCACCTTGAAATAATTTAAGAAAATGTTCAAACAGTATTTGAAACTAAACTGACTATGTCAATGTATCAAACCTGACTAACTCTCTTCAAGTATGGTGTTACAAAAACTCTACTTTAGCTTAATTGTGTTACATATCCTCGTCTTACACTTGGGTTTTCTCAAACTTTGGAAATGTATAACTTGATATTTAAGTATGTAACCAATGCATAAATCGTATTAAATAATCTTATCTGCTTGTACCGTGGAGCTTTTCTCCCCAGGCCTCCACTGAGAATGGACATGAATCCAATCAGACTATCCCAGTCAACAGATGTAAAATAAAAAAAAATAAATAAAATACTAATTTCTTGAACTTTAATTATACCTTGACTTAGGAATGGGGTCCATTTCCATCATGTTATTAGAAACCCAAAAGACTTGGAGAAATTAAAAAAGGCAAACCTGTGACTGAAATAAAGATTTTACATATGTTTTATTAAATAAATAAACAGTTACACTATATCCTGTCATCTCATTTACAGTAAATTATATGTTTTGAGATGTGTGCAAAACCGATAAAAAAGGAGTTTTCAAAGTGAAACTTAGAATTAATGTTGTACCCTTTATTATGGCATTTGGTAGTACATTAAGAATCTGTTTTAACACATTATGACTCATTTATACAAAATAAAATCATAGGACAAAGGAGAGAATTATAAAACCCATGCGATTATATGTAAATATGCAAACTGTTTGGTTTTGTTTATACATGTGAAATGCAAATGTGTTTCCATGAGGACTATACAAAAAAGTTTAAAATCAGGGACAATTTCTTTTTTTATATTGGATGAGTTTAACAGTTACCTGTATTATAATAAAACCTGGCTTTACTAAAATATATACAGCATTGACTGCATTAGTACATATGTAAAAATATTATAATATATGCCACCTTCAAGATATTTCATAAAAATGAGAAATAGTTGATAAAAAATTATTCAGAGAGATGATTATCAAATTATTGAAAAAGCAATCATAACCATGTCATTTACACATGACATAATCTTCTTTACTGGAACTTAATATTTATCTAAATGCTGCTGTTAACATATCAAGCGTCTGTGACAAATGGTTGTTATAAGCAAATATTTTAATAAACTTGTAAATTTCCAGAAGATTCTGTGCACGTGGAGAATTTTAAAAATGCAGAAGTGCTCAGTGATATAATTATGGTCTTCTGTCTTTTGAAGAAATTAAGATTCTTAGCAGATGGTGTCATTTTTTCTCACCGTGCCATTTTTCTTTTAGTTTCCTTAGCACAGATATGGGGATGAGATGCTAGGTTTTGTCGTGAACAAATAAGAATGTCAGCTGCTCATTAAAGTGTGATTTCATTGCATTCAAATTAGGTATATAATAGGTAAGTAAATTTTCATGGCTTGTTAGAGTCCATTATCCTGTGAAGTTCATAATAATTAGGATACCCTTCATGAATTCTGCTGTAGATTGCCTTTCAAAATCTAGTCATTTAAAATAATGAAGTAACATATCATTACTACAAAAGATAATTTACTAAATATATGTAAAATATGGCAGCACCGAGGTTAACAAAGGTTAGCACATTTCTGTGATTATTTTGTGCGTGGTATATAATCTCGAAAGAGGTTTGTCAGGAATAATGATGTTCTGCCCACTTTCATCTTGCTCCGATGCACAAACACAGGCATTTTGAGATATTTTACTTGTAGTAAAGCAGCATTAAAATACCTCATTTATTTAAACATGTCCATGTGAGAGACTAAAACAAAATACCTGCTAATGTTAAATATTGAGGTCTACTTGCAGCTGAAAACATAAGTAATGATTTGCATTGATACTAGGAAAGTAAAGTCAATTGCAAGCTATTTAAACATCATTTTTATAGATAATGGACATTTTTAGACTGTATTCTAATAATATTACCCCTTAGATAACCAGTTAACCAAGGAGGCCCAATAGATACACAATACCTTTTCATGGGCAGCCAAGGAGCATTGTCTGATTAATCAACTTGCTCAAGGTCACACAGTAGACAGATGAGGGCTGAGAGAATCAAACACTGTACCAAAAGATCTACATTTTACAGTTTTAATCCCCTGCACAAACTGCCAGATAGTCTAGTATAGTGAAAGAAACCTGACTTTTCAGAGTCCATTTAGACATGCTGTATATACGCATATGTTTTAACAATAATGCATGTCATAAGCCACTTTTTTAATAAAATCACTTTTTGTTTTACCAAAAGTAGTTTAGGAACATGAAAAGCCATAAATGTTTTCAAATGTTTCAGAATTTTGTTTTCATACAGTGAATGTCTCAGCTATCTGTCTGTTTGCAACCTTGAAAGTTCGAACAGACATTATAGTAGAAAGAATGAACATTTTCCCACTGAATTTTTGAATTAATGTAATGTATCTGATCTCTCTTTTGTTAGGCCCTCAGCTGGAGTGCTTTACTTGTCCTTTCTGTGGGTTTTCTCCAAGTGATCCAGCTTCCTTCCACATTCTAAAGACTGTAATAGGTGGATCTGGGACTCCAAATTCACCATACGTGTAAGTGCATAATGTGTGATATGGAAGTCCATGTGCATTACTTATATTTCCCTCTTTGTATTGAGAACCCTGCATATAGTTGCAACTGGCTGCAGGGACATTCTAGGGGTTGACTAATAAGAAAGCAAGCAAGCGAGTGAAAAGTTTCAAAGCATCTCAGACAAAAGCAATCTTGTCTGGCTGTGAAACTGGTTATCAGCACCTACTAAATACAGTATGAAATTGAGCAAGTCACTTAACTATTTTGCTATCCATGCTGTCCCATTAATAAGGGGAACTTTAGTATTCCAGTGGGATTACTTGGCTGCCAAAATACAAAAAGCAAATAAGTAAAGTTTGCACTAATAATGCATCATTTCTCTCAGCTGATACACAATCCTTGTCCTGTTTCCTCAATAATCTCATTTCAGTTGATGAAAAATGCAACAGATTCCCACTTCAAAAGTGTAATAGCTAAAGTACTTTTCATCAACAAATAGGAGTGCAAAAAATAAACTGTCAAGGCACACACACACACATACACACACACTTGCCAGTATGGAGATTCATAGACTCATTGCTTCATAGGTGTGTAGTAGGTGAATGGGTCTGAAGGCTCTACAAGGCTAGCCCAAGGGAATACCTTGGCATCAGGCCACATGACAAAAGTCCCCAGTGTGGCTCAGGAGTATAATCACTGGAGTGGTCCCCAGGGGTAGGTATTTTATTCCCATCCGCTCATCCAGATTTCTATTGTGGGTGGCCAGTAATGTGCACTGCTTCCCATGTATGTGATCTATATTCCATAACATGGACAGTGTCTGGGTTGTGCATATGTCCCACATGCATATTCTTTGACATGTGGAGGTGTGCTTGAGGTCTGTGGGGCATGTTGTGCGGACTGACTTGTATCTTCTGAAGTAGCATTCCTGACCTCATTTGGTGAGATCTGGCTATGTAACTGATTGCACCTACATTGACAGTATGATACGGTTAGTCAGTGGAGTTAGTGGTGTCTGCCCATACAGGGCATGTGTATAAGGCATGGTATTCCCTTAGTGGGGTATGTCTGCAGACTCTACAGTTGTTGCAGGCGTCCAGTGGGAAACATGGCAAAAGGGCCACTGTACACATTGATTGGGCAACTGAGGGGATGGAAAAGGGTGCCATGTCATTCCACTTGCTGGATAATATACAATCAGTCAGGAGATGTAACACATCAAAGTACTTTCTGATGTCAGCGGCACAGTTGTGGTCAACAGGCATGTAGTCTACTCCAATCACACTGTGGGTACTATCTGTGAGGCAATGTGCAGAGGAACTAGCAATATAGTGGTTGTTGCCTAGCCAAGTGTGTCTGTGTATGATACGTGGGTGGAGAGTGGTTTCTGAATAATAGAAGGGTTGCCTATATTGTTCACTAATCCATACTGTCATGTAGTCTTTGCACATGGCACTAGTCATTTAGGGCTATGGATTGTCAACACCAATCTCTACAGTATTTGACAACTGTCGGCCTTGTAATGTGGACATTGTGACATATACTAGGTCCCCAACATAATAAAGACTTTCGGCTTTTCCCAGTTAGGGGTCGCCACAGCGGAACTCCGATCTGCTCATGATTGGCAGTGGATTTTTATGGTGCCGAGATGCCAGCCCAACGCCCAACCTTTAATGAAGGCACACCCATTCATGCTCGCACCGACCTGCATGTCTTAAACGTCACTCGACCATGGGGAGGACATGCAGACTCCACGCAGAAGGCGCTTCAGCCAAGAATCAAATGGGAGAACATCTTGCTGTGAGGCTACAATGCTAACAGCTGCACCACCACTGCACAGGTCCCCAACATAACAATTTAGCAAAACCCACCCATCAATGAATCCTGTTATTACAATCACACCCTATCTAGCTATGCATTGCTACTACAGTGTACCAAATTTATTGCACATGCCACAGAGCTTATAGGATGGATGTTGTCCCAAAGTACTTCTAAGGTGAGGAACATCACCAGCCCTTGTAAATACTGGCATTGAGTGATGTAGTGGGTGAGAGATTCCAAAATATATTTTACTCTATACACACATTTGCTAGGGTTGAGGTTCAAACCTCTATCTATCTTTTCAGACCATTATGGTCATACATTTAACACATGCACCACTGACTTTACATGGTTTAGGGTTGCCAGCAGCTACTTCTAAGGTGGATGATATCTACAGTGCTGCTAAAGTCAGGCATTGAGATGTGTACTGGGTGTAAATGGGGCCAAAGTCTTTGAGGTAAGGACATACATATGTAGACATATGTACACACACAAACACTTGCCAGGGATGAGATTCAAACCGTACCTATGTAGTTATTGCTACTACAGTGTACTACATTTATCGCATGTGCCACAGAGCTTATAGGGTGGATGTTGTCCCAAGGTATTTCTAAGGTGAGGAACATCACCAGCCCTTGTAAATACTGGTATTGGGTGATGCACTGGGTGAGAGATTCCAAAAAAATTTAACTCTAAACACATTTACATTTGCCAGTGGTGAGGTACAAACCTCTATCTAACTATTTTTTCAGACCATTATGCTATGCATTTACCACTGACCTTACATGGCTTATGGTTGCCAACAGGTACTTCTAAGGTGGATGATATCTACAGAACTGCTAAAGTCAGGCACTGAGATGTGTACTGGGTGCAAATGGGACCAAAGTCTTTGAGATACAGACATACATATGTACACACACAAACATTTGGCAGGGATGAGATTCAAACCCACACCTATGTAATTACTGCTACTACAGTGTAGCACATTTATTGCATGTGCCACGGAGCTTATAATGTAGATGCTGTCCCAAGGTACTTCTGAGGTGAAGAACATCACCAGCCCTTGTAAATACTGGCATTGGGTGATGTAGTGGGTGAGAGATTCCAAAAAAATATTTGACCTTATGTACACATTTACCAGGGAGGAGGTTCAAACCTCTATCTAACTATCTGGTCGGACCATTAAGTTATGCATTTGCCACATGCACCACTGACCTTACATGGTTTAGAGTTGCCAACAGGTATTTCTAAGGTGGGTGATATCTGCAGGACTGCTAAAGTCAGGCACTGAGATGTGTACTGAGTGTAAATGGGGCCAAAGTCTTTAAGGTACGGACATACATATATATACACACACAAGCACTTGCCCAGGATAAGATTCAAACCCATATCTATGTAGTTACTGTTATTCCATTGTTCTGCATTTATCACAAGGACCACAGAGATTACATATTAGAGTGCTCTCCAAAGGTATCTTTGAAGGTGAATCACATCAGCAGCAGTGCTAAAGAAGGGGTAAGGGAAGTGGTGTAAGTGTGAATGACCACAAAAATCAGGTCTCTACAAGGATACAAACACTCTCTCATACAAACACTCACATTTACACAGTTGCCAGGATTGGAACACCTACCTAACTAGTTTGCTACACTATAGTACTATGCAGTTATTGCAAGCACCACGGAGCTGATATGACAGAGACGTGTTCAAAGGTATCTTTAAAGGTGAGTCACAACAGCAGCAGTGCTAACAGAGGGGTAAGGGAAGTGTTGCAAGTGTTAATGGCCACAAAATCAGGTCTCTACAAGGATACACACACTCTCTCATAGAAACACTCATATTTACACAGTTGCCAGGATTGGAACACCTACCTAACTAGTTTGCTACACTAAAGTACTATGCAGTTATTGCAAGCACCATGGAGCTGATATGACAGAGAGGTGTTCAAAGGTATCTTTAAAGGTGAATCACATCAACAGCAGTGCTAACGGAGGGGTAAGGGAAGTGTTGTAAGTATGAATGGCCACGAAATCAGGTCTCTACAAGGATACACACACTCTCTCACACAAACACTCATATTTACACAGTTGCCAGGATCAGGATTGGAATTCTTACCTAACTAGTTTGTTACACTATAGTATTACACAGTTATCGCAAGCACCACGGAGGTTACATGCTGGAAAACTGTCTAAAGGTATCTTTGAAGGTGAGTGAGATCAACAGCAGTGCTGAAGGAGGGGTATGGAAGATTTACTGAGTGTGAATGGCCTCAACCACATTAATCTAGAAAAACACACACACACACACACACACACACACACACACACACACACACACACACACACACACACACACACACACACACACACACACACTCACACACAACTTTACATTTGACAGGACTGAGATTACAACTGCTACATGGATACCTTTTTGTACTGTAGTGTTGCACAATTATCACAAGCACCACTGACACTATAGGGCTGAGGGCTAACCAAAGGTATTTCTACAGTGAATGACATCAGCACATCATGTGGTATAGGCCAATGGGATGTGTAGTGGGTGGTACAGGCCTCATAATGGGATTCCCTCTGTCGCTGTCTGTCTTTCTTTTCCCCAAGTCTCTGTGTGTGTATGTTTGACATATTATATTATGTTGGCCTTAGATATGTGTGTGTATTCCTATCCAATGTGTGTGTGTGTGTGTGTGTGTGAAGTATCAATGGTGTACAATTTGGTGTGTGTGCACAGACAGCTGCGAATAACTGATATCTGTAGTCCACTGTGTTGTGAGACATGGGCTTCATTTCTCTAAGTGTAGAAGCATGCCCAGTATGACCTTCTATATTGAGTGTGTGCATCCATTCCAGGGAGGGTTGGACTCCAGTTCAGGGTTTTGTGTGCTACAGCTACACCTAGTAAACTTTTTCTGCAGGATATCTGTAGATAAATTGCTAATATGGAGACACAATGGGCTTAACATACAGGGGATACTGTAACTATTGCTGTCTGTGCTGCTTGTGTGACATGTTTGGTTGTAGCATAGATATTCTGACATATGTACTGTCTTACACTGTGATGTGTCATGTCATCAACTACTGACAGTTATCATTCTTTGCTCACAGTTATTTACCAGGAAATACAAGATGAATGAAGCTGAGACCAATATTCTGAGGTATATAGACTACACATTCTGGCACACACCTGCCATTGTGGAGGGGTAGCTACAAACAATAGACTGCTGGTTTTCTGTAAATGGTGCAGCACATTGTTAGTATGCTGGCTGGGGTTCCCCTCCTTGTGCTTTTCTCAATTCCACGGCATGGCCATATCCTGCTGGGGCCTTACCTTTCAGCTGTACAGATACACCCAGGTTATCCAGAGGCAGGACTCATATATCTGGTCAGTTTACCTTCACATTGTGGTTTACAAGCAGTTTTGTGGCTATTCATTCATGGGTTTGCAGTCAGGAGTAGTATGGGTGGACATTAGTGTTTCAAACTTCACACACTCCATGACATCCTTGCTTTTACACCCCCCGTTATTCTCTCCTCCACCTAACATCATGTAAGCAATATCTCAGAGTTATCCCTATAGTTGGGCCTTTATCCCAGCAGTATTTATGGCCTAAACCACAGTCCTTGCAGTAGGACATGGAGAGGCATGCTACTGGTATTTGTCAACATGTCCTTGCATTTGTTTTCTGTTTACTGTTGGGTTGTTAATTGGGACCCCCAGACATTCTGTACATTGGCACTATGGGTGAGGCATGGACCTTTGCCAGAGGACTGTAGGCCATTTGAGAGTGCTGAAGGCCATCTGTTACTGCATTTTTACATGGGATTGTGGGGGGGTGCACACCTGCAGACCTTAACATTTGAAATGACTGCACTGGTATTTTGGTTACTCTGTTGGCTTCCATTTCATACTGTATTGTGATCTATCATGTAGACAGGAGGAATAACAGTAGAGTACACATGTTAGATCTTAATAGCATATATTTCAGTTTCAGACTTCTTACCCTTCAGAACTGGGACTTCTTACCCTTCAGAACAGGAATGCAACTGCCAGACCTGTTGTAGTATGTCTGTGTAGGTCTGGTGTGGGGCTGTCCACCGTTGCCATCATTTGGAGGCCTTAGCCCAGCCTTTCTTCATGGTTATCTACACTTATCCTTCTGGGTGAGGCTGGTGGTGGATATGTGACCCTCACTGACATCCATGTGTGTGACCTATTGACACCCACAGTTTTTTGGGCCATCACATGTACTGCTGTGGGGGTTGTCACCTTGTGTAGTGCTGCCTAGTATGTTGACACCAGTATTTGTTATGAATTTCCTGCTGTCCCATATAGCTGTCTGCTGCTATCCCATTCAGCCACCCATTTCCCTTGCATGCTTGCATCCATATCATATGTACAAGTATGAGAACATACTACTCCATTCAGTAATTGATAGGAAGAGTGACTTACCTTGTTGCTGGGCCAGTATTGAGGACAGTGCTGGAGGGCTGACTATGCTGGATGCACATAGTACACTCCCTATACATGGTAAATTTAGGTAGTGCCATGCTTGGCATCCCTTTCACTGTATGTGTGAGTCAGAGAGAGGTATCATCCCTGGGTCCCTACAGTGTCAATGTGTGTCCATGTGTTGCCTCTTTGCCAAGGCCTGGGCATACTGTGCATGCCTCCTTCTGCATACAAGGTCAAGCTCAGGATGTTCCTCCTCCAAGTCCCTCTGTGCCTGTGCTGGCCTTGGCAATGGTAGGGGGCTGTGTGGCCCTGCCTCATGCTGTTCCTGCTGCAGCTGCTTCCACAGGATCATATTGTGTAGCATCGCACATTCTATTAACATTTGTAGCTGGAGAGTACTGCAAGGCTCCACCAGATATGTCAAGGCAGCAGAACCGTGACTTGAGCATCCCAGACACATGCTCTACAATGATCCTGGTTTGTGCGTGTGCATCATTATGGTATTCTTGTTTGGGTGTGTGTGCATTTCTGATGGGTGTCATCAGCCACGGCTCCGGTGCTTAGCCAGCATCCCCCACTAGATGGCCATATGGGATGTCCGCCCTGGCAAATGCCTGATACAACTGTGAGCAATTCCAGATGTGGGAGTCGTGATAGCTTCCAGAGCTGCCAGCACACACATTCATGATAATGCCCTGGGCATCGCACATGACCTGGCATTTGCTGGAGGGGAGGCCCTTGCGGTTTATATAGACCCTGCCCAGCTCACCGGGTAGTGCTTTGATGTGGATATGCATGCAGATGCATAAGTGTGGTCAGCGCCTCACAGGTGGTGGTGAAATATATGTGTTCATTGGCATGTTGTGTCATGGCATCCAGGAACTGGTGGAGTACCCTGGATGCAGATGCCTGTGAGACCCCCAAAATATCCCCAGTTGGTCTTTGGAAGGTACCTGTGGCTAGTACTTTTAAGCCTAGGCATACCTTGGTATTCACTGGGATGGGTTCCCCTCTATTAGTTCTGTGTGTAAGGCGTGGCCAGCACAGCTCAACGATTTGCTGTAAAATGTCCCTGTCCACCCTATAGTGCTCTACTATCTCCAGCTCATGTTTAGTTATTTTTTCCAGTTAAAAATCCCCATATGTATACATTGGTGGTATAGAGTTTGTGGGGAAAACCAGTTTTTAGGGTGTTTGCATAGTTTATATTAATGTGCTGGGCTGCTGCATGTGTAATTGGCTGATTCTGATAAATTCCACCTGCCAGCTATGCTAGTTCTCCTTGATTGCCTTCCTACTGCTGTTTCCCCTTCCCACTTCCTCCCTATTTAAGCCCCGAGGTGCGCTGCACATACTTGGTGCTCAAATGTAAATAGTTCTGCTATTTTCTGCATGTTTTTTTTTTTTTTTTTGAGACCCTCTGCATGTCATGCACACCCGTTTAGCTAATGTAAGCACTTTTAAGCAGAAATGGCCCTCCCTGGATGCAAACATGCTGTGCATTTCATTTTATAAGACAAAACTTTCTCAGACACACCCCCTTCCTTAGCTGTACTTAGCTAAGGGAAAAAACGGGCCACAGAGCTCCAATGAGCTTACAGCAAGCATGACACACCCCCTCATGAAGTCATTTAGCTCTTATACGTGCACTGTTGTATTACTGCACCTACACAGTTAGGTGCAAGCTGACACTTTGAGGAAATCTGTGATTCAGTATAACTCCCCTCATTTGCATACCCCAGTCTGTAAGTCCTTAGTTAGAATGATCACTTAGAATGACCCTTTCCCCTTGACAACCAGTGCTCCTTCGCATTGTTTACATTCTGCATGCCACTGACTATAATGGCAAAATGCAGAATTTTCTTAAAATTGACTTTTCTCAATTTTTTTTTTTTTGGAATTATCCTGTTTACGAGCTGCTGCCCTAAGCTTAAATGTCCGTGATCGGCCAAAAAAAAAAAGTTTAATTTCATAAATAAATAAACTATTATTAATGCCAATGGTCTTATATTTGCCCATTGGCATGTGTATTTGACTGTAATACATGTTTTCCATGAGCTGTCCTGCCTCCATTTGCTCAGATGCAGAAATGTATTCAGTTACTAACTGAATACATTTCTGCTCTGGCACTGTTCCTGCACGAAATCCGGCCAGCTTTGTGGATCACATAATCACCAAATTTGTTTTTTACCAGAAAATGATGTGATTTGCATCCCACACAGCTTTCCATGCATGAACAGTGTAGGGCCGCTCATGCACGTGAAAGCGTCACTTTCTCGGATCGCTCGGCAGCCATTTTCTGTGCAGGAGCTCCTACACTGTTCCTGAAAATGCCCATTTGTGAATCCTGGGGATAGAGTATCATTTATGCACACAGTGATATCTGTAGGCTGCACTCTGTGGTATATGGTCTGCTGTCACTGTTCATCTGACATTCTCTATCATCATTAAATTAGTTATTTTTTATTTCAGAACAGTTATTCATATTATTGTTTCTAAAGGTCATGCCTGAGTGTTCACTTCAGTGATATCATAAGGCATCATATAAGGAATAATCACAGTTTTAAATGTTTTGCACAAGACATTCTGCTGAAGTAGTGTATCTAAGTATGCATGTACTGAATGTCCTCGTGGTATAATTAGCAAAACATATTTCATTTTTTAACATGAGTTTATACATTGTGTTTGAATGAGAGCATATCATATTTTTTATATTATACAATTTATTCTAAAATTAAAGTATGCTGTTTGTTGAGGTATTGCACGTCAAATTATTTTATTTTGCCCAACACAATAATTTGAGAGCTCAGAGACAAAAAATATCATAATTTGTTTGGTTGTGAGGATGACATGGCAGAAGCGTTTGTTTACATGGCAGAATATTCATTTTAATCTTGCATTTAGTTTATTATTGTTTCCCTTGAATACTTGTATAGGTAACTGTCTGCTGTAGAAATCTTAATGCATAGAGTGTTAATGACTGCAGTCTCATGTTATATAAAATAGATTTCTTTTCACAGTTCCCTGTCACTATCGCTACATGACTGAAATGCATACAGTTGTAAACTGCCCCCCCTCCCTTATATTCATAACTTATTCTCCTTCATGTTAAACATTCACCTGTGTTTCTGAAGGTCAAACTGTAAGTAACAGAAATGTCACAGTCGATTCACAGTAGGTCAAGGTCAAATGAAACATACACATCTCCTAAAGATAGCCTATGTGACAGGGCAAGTGATTTTGAAGAGAGGCTGTGATGAGTGCTGGATGGTGAGTGGGTTTAATAGCGTAACCTACTTGATGCAGGTGATCCTGCAGATACTAATCTGAGAGTGCTCAGTGAACGTGATCTACACCTCAAATAAAATTCTCTAGTAGGTATAGATAAATGCTTAAGTGACCTGCATGAAATCTATAATGCTTACCCCTTCCACCGACGATTTACAGTACTTTCCTGACAAACACTTATAGTCTCATGAGATTTACCCTGACGTGTATGGAAAATATCCCCTCCTCTTTCCCTTCCAAGACTAACTAGTACTTGTCTGGTAAGTCCTGGCTAGTGTACAAATGGAACCAGCCACATATGTTTGTGATACCCCATACTGTGGATCAGTGTGATCACAGCATTAACACTACTCTGGAAATTCTCACACATACCCTGGAGGATTCAGACCATTTCCAGATGGCTCTTTGTGGCAGTGCTCTAAGCCCTAACAATGTCACAGCATATTTGATGCTGGGCACCCAGTGTTATTTGTGTTCCTAGGGCAGCTGTAACACATGCCTGTGCTTGGCTCCTCTTTGTAAAGGTGCCACTGTGGACACTGTT
Source organism: Protopterus annectens (assembly GCF_019279795.1). NCBI lineage: Eukaryota > Metazoa > Chordata > Ceratodontiformes > Protopteridae > Protopterus > Protopterus annectens. The sequence continues at coordinate 1,041,637,859 of NC_056744.1, read as the reverse complement.
ATCTATGAATATCTGTCATCATTCTGAAAGTGTTTATCTGTGGTGGAGATAGATGTGTAAAGGTGCAGGGGTTTTCTTCCTGTACAAAGTGTAATGTCAGCATGTACTTGACTTTGTGATGCACTGTCACTTCCTGGACAGTTGCTAACATGTTGTGGGGTATGAGATCCTACCTTTAAATTTGCATGCCACTTTCCTCAGTCTGCTTCATAAGTATAACTATGTTATCATCATCCTCATCTTCAACAGCCGTTCAGCTGCTGTTATCCTACAAATGTATTGCTACAATGGAATTGTTTGTTTCTGCTGCTGACCCCGTAATGAATAATTTGAAACATTACCAATAAAGAAATAGCATGCACTACTGTATATTGATTAAGGAGGTATGGGGGACACTTACCATGCACACTGCCTTCATTATAATTCTGAGCAGATGTAGAAGGTTCACCTGTTAATACTAATTGTCATGTGCCTAATGTAATCATTCCATGTCAGCATTCAATTCTCTATATAAATATACGTTACTGTTTTAAACCAATATTCTTAAGCAGATGAATGTTATTGCTGCAGACGTCGAGAATATCCAGTATCCATACCAGCTCTGATTATTCCAGGGCTATCATTTTCAGTGCCACAGTCCTCATTGTTGGAAAAATATAATTCTTCATCTGGCTTTAATGGGATAATTATTGCCCCCTCCTTCTCAGTACTGGCACAGAAAATTGCATTCAGCCTTGCCTTACTTCTAGAAAGTCCTAACGTATCATTTGCCCTCTCCTTACACTGTGTTAATGTGCGGCTTTTGCCACCCATTGCATTAATGACTAGGACAACTTGATTCCAAGCTTTCCTCCTCTCTGCTTGTTTGGGTGCCACTTTAACAAACAGTTGTTTCCGATGTGTTGTAAGGGCTGGTATGAGTTGCTTGCCTTGGCCCAGCAATTTTCCTTATGGCTGAAGTTGTCCTGTCTGTGCCTTGTTCCCTTGTTTTGCATCATTATTTAAAAAAAAAAAACACAGTCATACACAAAAGATTGTAATATACTAATCAGTCAAGGTACACAAGGGTAACCATTTAAAATGTCGGGGCCTGCTACAGTGAGTCCCATAATACAGAGACTGAATAGCAGAAAGAATGGACTGGCAAATGTTAAGTCTGAGATGCCATTTCTCTGAATATTCCATTTTCACTAAGGTATGGTGATTTTGGAGTTTGTATATATAAATTCAGGGAGTGGGGGTCTTGCCCCCTACAAGTGGGATACACAGTGGGCTTGCTGCATCTTCAAAAAGAAATATAAAGGAGAAGAGCGATTTTTAAGATTCACTCTTCTGTGTTTTTGGTCTTTTTTTTTTTTTTTGGCTTGACAGCACTCGGCATTTTGAGTGCCAACATTTCAATAGAGAGACTACACAACACTGAATATGTCTGCCTGTCATCCTTGTATAAAAATGTTAGATAACACAAGCCCCATAATTATTTATCAGTCCAGCCAAGTAAAGTTGTGCTAGAGTAATAGTTGCAGCATTATAAGTACATTCATAGCAGTAAATCAATCACGTTTTTAACCGATTCAACCTTCCCTTACTCTCTGCCATTGTCATGTAGTCATAATACTATCAATGATTTATTAGTAAGTACTAGGCTACCTGACCTTGTGGGACATTTTAAGTCTAGCCAGTTTCCCATTTTGTACTCAAAATAACCTATCGCATTTGGTTATAGAATGGACTTACCCATCCTATGGTCAACAATTATATATTACGCCTAATGAGAATAACTGGGATCATAGCATAGATAATCTGAGGGGACCCATGTGTGGGATAAAGCACTTATGAGCTGCATCTGTCCATTAGTAGTACAGGGGGCAGTCCCAGGGTAAATTTTCTGTTTTCCATCCATAGATAAAAGTTGCATTTGAAAATGGGCAGGGATGAACTTTGTTTTATGTGGATGGAGAGTCTGTTCCACAGCATGTCATTTTTCATTCATCACTGACACTCAGGAATCAGCAGGAGTCTCCTGCTGCTTAACTGGGTTTGATTAAAGTAGTATCACACCCCAAAGGGAGTGGTTATAAACCCATGACCACAGCCCTACTTATATTTTCTTCATTCGGGTTCTGGGTGGTCTAGCCATGACAGCACATGTTAAGGTACGAAGCTGTGCTCCAAGCTGGTCTGATAAGGAGAACAAAATCATGACCTACCTTCTGAAGGAGTCTTATCTGGAAAAGCTTGAAGCATGCACTAGAGGTAGTATTTATTTATTTATTTATTTATTTATTTATTTATTTATTTGTCTTTGTTTACCAGGAAAGTCCGATAGGGTAATACCCATTTTTAGTGGAAGCCCAGTGAGGAAAACTCCATTTGCTTACATTATACTAAGGTCTAGTTAAACACAGAATAGTTACATTTCTATTTACGTTTATACACAAAAAGTAGTTACATTCATACATTCTAAGATTTTACAGAGATGGAAGTTATTAAAGACAAAGCCTTCATGCAACTTAGTGGATTGTACAGGCAGCAGTTATGTATAAAAATTGTTTTGTCATTTCAGTGAGGGGTTGAGAGTATTCTGTTTAAGCAGAGTATTTGGAGAGTATCATATGATGAACACAAAGTCTTAACCTTGTAATGAGCATATGCAGGACCAGGATTGGTTAAGATGTTGTTTAAGCAGTGGTTTAAAACTACTGAGTTTGTCAGATAGTTTTATTTGTGTGAGTATATTATTTCAGAGTTTAGCAACTAGGAGTAGAGCTAGTCTCCTGCAATATCATTAGGCCTTTTTGTAAGCAACAAGATTTTGTTACTAGAGAGAACAGTAGGGCAGTAATAAGTTTTGTAGTGCAGAGCATTTTTCTGGGTCTATATTATCTTATCGAATGATGAAAAGATCGAATGCTCTTTCATCGAACCGAAAAGGATGAAACCACTAAAGAGCAAAGACACGGAACAGCGATTTTTTTCCCAGGGGAAAAAAATCTCTGCTCCGCAAAAAAAAAAAAAAAAAAAAAAACACAAAATGAAGTGGGGGGGTTTTCCCGCACACACCCCACACCACCCCTATTTAAATATACCCACTCTGATATAGCACCATAGTGGAGGAAATGGCAAAGTCCCGAAGACGGCCCACCGATATTGTTCCTAATAAGATTGCCTAGTTTCTGGTATGTAGATTTAATGGTGTACAGTATATGCTGGTCATATTTGAGATTGTCATCTATTGTAATGCCTGGAAGTTTACTGTGAGTTACAGTTTTAATAACAATATTATTTGCTGACTTTATGGTAAAAGATTGCTTTTGTTTTTGGCAACTTTTTGAGGTAAAAAGCATGAACTTAGTTTTTTTGGGGATGAGTAGGAGGTTTGATTCTTTGAGTCAGGTTTCTACAGAGGAGGAAGGTTTTGGGTAATGTCTCTGAACTTATTTATTGTTGAGGCCGCTCATACTAATGTTGAGCCATCTGCATACTTAGCATAATGAGTGGAGGTCATTAATAAATATATTAAATAGGACAGGACCCAGGATCGAGCCCTGAGTAGTAACTGGTTGAAAGAATGAGTAGATTTGTTGCCATTTAACAGCTTGTTGCCTTCCAGATAGTTGACTAAGAAACCACAACAAGGAATATTGTAAGTCCTATGGAGGAGAGCTGAATAAACAGTTGCTAGTGCGAGACAGTATCAAATGCCTTTGACAAGTCTAAGAACATGTTGGACATAAGCAGACCATTCTTTCTATGTTCATTTATTATATTGCAAAAATGTAGTAGAGCAATAGTGGTGCTATGCGGGGGCCTAAAGCAATGTTTTGTTTCTGAGATGAGGTTATTTGTGGTTAGATATTACACCAGCTGCGTATGGATGCATTTCTCTAATATTTTGGAGCTGTGTTGGCTTTGTGCAGTGGTATGATGTAGGAATTTTTTTCCACAGTGATGGGATGTATCTTTCTGTTATGGACCTATTAATTAGTATGGAAGGCTATGACTTTTGCGGGCATTTTTAGGTAGTTGGATGGTAGTTGGTCTACAGCAATGGAAGTAATTTTTAGTTTAAGGAGCAACTTCATTATCACTGAGGTAGGTAATGAACTAAAATTAAAGAGCTGTGAGTGGTTTTGATTGGACAGGGGTAGAGAGAAGGGCAGATGTATTAGTGGCTAAGAGATAATATTGATTTTAGAGAGTAGGAATTAAACTGTGTGGGGATAGAGTCTGTCACATTGTCTGTTTTTGGGAGGGAGTGGTGATCTTGCCAAGATGGAGTAGTTTATTTAGTGACAACCAAAAAAAGTTTGGGGTTGTTTTTATGTTAGTCTTGTAGGTTTTTATAGTATGCTTGCCTATCAATATTTTGTTTTGCCACCCCTCTCCAAAACCACATTGATCTATATCTATCAGTTTTGCGTCACCTTTGCCATTGTTTTAGCCATTATAGACCTAAACACTTTTATAATCCATGGATTGAAGTGGGACTCTGTGAAGCTGGATCGGATGGGTCTTTACCCTTTTCGAGTAGCACAGTCATAACTGCTTTCTTCCAGGATGTTGGTTCTTCTCTTAAATACTGTTAAATTATCTGGAAAGGTTTTGTTCATTTTTTTCCTCTTAGCCTCCAAACTTCCACAGGAATACTGTCTGTTCCTGGGGACCTTCCTCTGGGATTAGTTATACATCACCATTTTGTCATCTCCTATCCTAACAGTTGGCCCTCCTACCTCTAACCTTAGTGTAGTTTAATTCTTCCATAAACATTTCCACCTGTACCTTTTCTAGATTTTTTTTCTATGCTTTATACAAACTTTCATAAAATTTCCAAAATATTTCTAGTACCTGCACAGGATCTTATCATCCTTGTTATAGGCTCCTTAAGATTGGCTGCAACCTGTTAACTGAATTGTGCTAAAGGGTTTTTGTGCTCTGAAGTTATCAAAACAGTTGCTTAAAGAGATTTTTTTTTAAAACTCTAACATATTATCTGTTTAATATTCTGCAGTTGCTCCTCCTCTTTGAGATTCCCCTATTCTGCAACACTTTAACATTTGGCAGTCCCTCTAAGTTTTGCTACTTAATCATTCTTATTTTTCCCTATTTTTTAAACTGTATCACATTCTCTGGTTATATTTTTAGAAAAAAACTCCCAAATTTCCAGTACTCTTTCCTTAACTTCCTCTTTTCAACAGATTGGTGGGAAAGCAGCAGTATCTCATTTTTTTTTTTTATTGGCATGCAATGTAAACTAGTTATTGGTTGCATATCAAAACTTTCAATTAAATCCACATGTTCATGTGATATGTATGTTCTGTCTGTAGCCTAGCCCATTCTTTGTATCTTGCAGGAATAATATACAAATTCCCTCAACTCCTACGACTAAATTCATATCCTCTCATGTAAAATATTTTCATACATTTCTTCAAAAATCTGCTGTCCTTTATTCCATTCTGGATCCCCCAACAGACGCATCTTCATTGCTGCAAATCAAATTGAGTCCCAATCTAAAAGTAATATTCCCTGCTGAAAGCTGTTTTTTTCTTCCAGAACTTTCTTAAGCTCTATTATAGCAGTTTTTTCGGTGGGAATATAAATATGCCAGTGTAATCCTCCTCCCTTGCCAGTAGCCCCTTAGTACTACAAATCTACCATTTTTAATCTGTTAATTGCAAGATGAGCTCCAATAATGGTAGAAGTACTGTTTTCCTTTGTCCCAGGTATTCTGCTGAATAACCATCCTGAAAACTTAAGTTGTTCCCATCTTTTATGTGTAACAGCTTTGTGTCTAATACCAGGTTTTGTTGCTTCTATACACTGTTTTGAAAGTTGATGTTTTATAAAGTTTGTTGGTGTTGGTTTGTATCAGATTGTGGAGGCATGAGAACCAGAGTTGCTTCTACAGGCATTTATTTGTTAGAGAAGGTTACTAGATCATGCTTACCTCATCACAATAAACAGAGCATGCTGGATGGATAGGTTCCTAACCCAGAGACTTCCAGTACTCTGGAACAAACTTCCCATACACGTCAAGCAGAGCACTTCACTGACCCTCTTTAAGAGAAATCTTGACAAGTGGATGGGCAATAAGAAGTTCACCCCGGGATCACTTCAGTGGCCTTGCTTGACAAGGGCACTGGGAACTAACTTTGGGCGGCATGATGCCAGGAAATTTTCTTGGGCTAGGCTTATATAGGCTCCAGGGCCGTTGGTCTAGTACACACCTATGAACCTATGAACCTATCCTGTTTCATATGGAGTTTTACAAGGTTTCTAAGATGTCTAAATTGCTGGAAGGCATTTTAAATTCTATTTATAAACCAGTTTTTCCAGGCTTTATCATGATTTTTTAAATTTCTTTTGTAAAGCATGGTATGGGGTTGGAATTTATTCCTTTATTAAGTACTAGTGCTTGATTATTTAAGGTCTATAAGAATATGTTATTAAAGTACTCTACAGCAGTATCTAGTGGCATTGCTCAAAGTACATTCCAGTTATATTGTTTTAATGGTTCATTGAAAATATCTTTGCTGAAATTGGTTGTATTTTATATTTGATTATAGATATGTTTATCTAAGTTAAAATGAGTTCTAATGGCATATGATGGTATGTGGTCACTTATGCTATCTTATAGGTTCATAGGTGTTTGCAAGGCTAATGACCACAAGTTCCTTTTTAAGCCTAGCCATGCATCCAAAATCTCTAACAAGTTCTGATACCCTTGATAAGTGTAAACAGGGGCTTGGGAGATGAACCATTTACAAGCTAAGGCCTGGGAGATGAACCATTTACAGGTTGTTTGTGTCCATTACAGACATAGCTACCAAACCATGGATGAATTTCCTGTTCCCCATCCAGCTGTCCAGGTTGCACTTGAATTGGGTTAGGGAAGAACTCTGCTTCACATGGATGGGGAGGCTGTTCCAGTGACAGGGTAATCTCTGGGATACATACCTCTCTCTCCAGCAGATCCTATTTATATCACAGTCAAGGTTTAACTCCTTAGAATGGGTAATTCTGGTGCCAGTTGTTTTGCAGATATGTAGGAGGTCCATCAGAGTGGGGTCTGAGAATGCCCTGTAAAACAGGCATAGATCTCCCGTCAAAAGCCAGTAGGAGACAGAATACATGGATAGATCCTTGAGATGGTCTGCATAGGGCATTTTACTTAAGCCCTGTAATCATTTAGTGATAAACCTCTGTGGACATTCCAGTTATTGGATATGCCTGATTAGGCAAATACCAAAGGGGGCATTGTACTCAATGCTAGGTCTGATGAATGCTGAATACAGTGGAAACATTACTTCCTTGGACTTAGATGCCATACCTTTGCTTATAAGTTGCACAATATAGAATAATTTCCTCACTACTGTAGACGCATGATGGTCATAGGCCAGATTACTATTATGTGTGTGCCTAAGTTCCTGACTACTGGGTCAACTCTAAGGGGTGTGTTGTCAATATAATAGCTACCTAGGGTGGATGATTTCCTGAAGGAAACTAGTATACATTTCTTGGCATTTAGGTTTAGTTCATGGCTCTGACACCAGTTGTTTATCTGTGGCAGCCCCTCCTGGAGAACACTTGTGTCAGTGTGGGATTCAATGACAGCTCCTAATTTGCAATCATCTGCAAATTTATACAGCCAGAAACCACTGACATTAACATCGACTTCAGAGAAGTAAATGCCAAAAAGGAGTGGTCCAATGACTGATACCTGAGGGACTCCACTTGTGACTGGCCTCATTGTAGAGGTAGGCTCCCCAATTCTAACTTCCTGGTTCCTGTCTGTGAGCTAGTTGGCTATCCACCAGGTAACATATGGGTTTCTACCTAATCTCTTGACTTTCTCAACAATGCCTGAGTGGGGTATTGTGTAAAATGCCTTGGCCAAGTCAAGGTAGGCAGTGTGAACCATTTTGCCTCATCCATTGCTTTGATGACCTTCTCAAAGAAGTCCACCAGGTTGAGTAGGCATGATCTGCCCTTGATGAAACCAAACTCCGTTAGGTCCAGTGTCTTGAGGGTTACTATATCATTACTGATCATGTCCATGATAATTCTTTCCATTGTTTTACATATAAGACTAGTGAGACTTATGGGTCTGTAGTTTCCAGTGTCTGTAGATGGCCCACCTTTGTGCAGAGGGATGACTATAGCTGTTCTCCATTCATGAGGCACGAATTATGTTTGGAGGCTACAGTTAAATAGCAATTCCAGAGGCCCTGATAGGTCATGTTTCATGCTATTTAGAAGGCTTCCTGTGATATTGTCTGGGCCTATTAATGTAGTGTTCTTTGCCTTACAGAGAGCATTACGGACCTGTTTCCTAGTGATAGCAGGGAAGTTATATTTGATGGTATTTCCTGAGGGAAGGCTAAGGGGGAGAAAGAGGTAAAGTTGGAGCTGACTTTATTGGCTAGTAGGTTTGGTATATCTTCTGGCTCAGTATAGGTGGCTCCTTTTACAATGAGCTTTGCACACAATTGTGTATTGCCTTTAAGGTTGCAGATATAGCTAAAGAATGTCTTGTGGTTGTCCTTGACCTGGGAGGCCAAATTCACCTCAAATATGGCTTTCGTAGACTTTATTTGTCCTCTGAGATATTTGTTTAGTTTGATGTGAGTGTTTTTATCCTGCTGGGTGTTGTACCTCCTAATTTTTGCCATGATTTTCTTCCTTCTGTTATACAGCCTATTGATTTTGTGATTCCACCTTGGTGGCTTGTTTTTTTTTTTGAGTTAGTTCTGTACTTTTTTCGGGTGGGTACAGCTGCCTCTGTGCAGCTATTAACATGCTTGTACAGGATTTCTGTGAACAGTTCTGCATAGGCAGCCGTGTTCTCAGGGTTTATGGGTGATTGAAATTTTGCCAGGTTAACACTTAATAGCAGGAGGTTAGCCTTTTATTTTAGTTCCTGAATATTCCAGGTTTAGCTGAGGGTCTAGGTTTTATTTTTACTTTGATGGAGACCATTTTGCGGTCTGACCTTACCAGGGAAGATGTTACAGTAGAGAATGTGCAGCACTCTCCTATATTAGTGAGGACCAGATCCAGTATGGCTGCACGCCTGGTTGGTGTATTGACTATCTGGTTCAGGGAGTTTGTGTTTACAAAATCCAGGAATCTCTGTGCCTGCACGTTTGGTATCGTAAAGGATTTCCAGTTAATAGTGGGGTAATTAAAGTCACTCATAAATATGGTATTGGGCTGGATGGTTAGAGTTTCTAATAAGTTTAAATACATGTTATGGGTTTCCTGGGTCATAGAGGGGGAGCTATAGCTGGCAAGGAAGTGATATTGGATTTTGCTTATGGTGATTTGGACATGGAACAGCTGAATTGTATTGTCCTGTTTGACCAGTCTTGAGGTGTATTTATTTTTGATATAAATAGATACACCTCCACCTTTAATCCCTGTCTGTGTAGTACCTGGTATAAGAGTGTCAGCCTACTTTTGTCAGTTTGTCTGGTTTATTTTTAAGAATCCACTCTAATGTTGACTATCTCCTTGAAGTTTCATTAATTCTAGTAGTTGGGGTTATTAATTGTCTGAAGTTGTACACATTTATGGATTCAGCGGGAGTAGTGGAATTTATGAGTTGCCAGTCTATTTTTAAGTCTCCAAGTATTATAGTTTCATGTTTAATTTGTTGGGATATCCAATACAGGATGCTTTTGGCAGTATCAATTTTATTCCATGCTGGTATATAAATTGCTGCTAAACATATAGTTCTCCTATTGTTGATTTTTAGGAGTGTTATTAGAAGTTCAGCATTGTTAAATGTGGGTATTTCCTGTGAAAGTAAGGTGATGTTTAGGGAATTTTAGAGATGATTGCCACACCACTTTTACACTTGTTTTGTCTGTCATACCTGAGTATATTGTATTCAGGGGGGTCCTCATTATCCTTTATTTCTTTTTTATAATCAGGTTTCAGTAGCCATGACTACATCAGGAGTGTGCAGCAAGGTAGGCATGTATATCTTGGGTTTTATTGCACATAGGTTCACATTTATTAAGGTACGATTGGGTTCTGTTTTTTGTTGAGATGTATTAGGTGCCTGGTTTATTTTGGGGATGGAAGTGATGGTTTTATGAACAGTGGTACCTGGGTTGGGGTGAATATCTCCACTAATTTTTTGAATTGAAATTTTACAGAGAGAAGAGTGCAGCCAGTTATATTTTGGGCTTGGTTTGATATTTGATCCTAAATTTGGATGCTTAGTTTTATGATATTCATAGGTAAATAAATCAGATATGGTTTGTTAGTGGTGATAGGGTACTATGTAGAAAGACAGGCTGGGTAGATGTTGATATTCTTTGTGAGGACTGATTGCAGTTCTATGTATTTCAAAGAGGTGTATTTGATAATTGGTGATGAAGATTAGTAGAGAAAGGAGGAATAGTAAAATAATTTGAGTTAGGGGCATTTTATTTAACTTGGGGTTTATCTTTGATGTGAATTAAGATTAGAAAATGTTAAGAGGGTACTGGATTGGTTGTAGAGATGTAATTTGACAGTTATAGGGGGCAAGAATTAAGACAGTTTGAGAGAGAGTCCTGGGTGGTAAATTAGAGAGGGTGTTACTGTTGGTAGTAATTCTATTGATTGTTTTTCTTTTGGAGGGAACTGATTGCATTGGTTTGAGGAATATGCAGGTGGTGTTATGGAAGTATAATTGTGGAGTAAGAGGGGGTAGGGTTGGAATTGGGGGTAAGGTAGGAAAACAGAGTGAGCCTGAGCATTAGTGAGGCAAATGAAGTGGGCTGAAAACTTCTCAAAGAGACAGAGAAAAAACAATCGGTGAATAAAAAACAGCTAAAATCTGCTGAGAAAGATAAGTAAAAGGAGCAATGCAGTTTAAAACTCCTCTGTGCTAGTAGATGAAAGTCTTGATTTTGCTGCTCTAGGACATATTTTTTATTTGGAGTCTTAGTCCAATACCACCTTGACCTGACTAATAGTGATAACAGTAAAAAATGCAATTTACTGTTTTAACAACTGTGCAATGTAAGGATGTTTCTATGGATTTTGAAATGCAAAGCCCAAAGGCTACCCCAACCCCCACAGATCAGCAAAACAATGACAAAAAGTAAGCATGGCAGAATGCAGAAGTACAGCTCTGAAAAATACTGGCTCAGAACTGAAAGTGGTTACACAAGAAGATAAATAAATTTAAGGAAGGAAGACTGTGGACTGCTAAAAAATATAAATGGAGTACAGTTAAAAGAGAAAGCATCAATGACACTGTTTTGGTCTAAGACAATGGAGATATTATAGTGTACAAAGTTCTTTGTTTCAGGCTGCCATAATATTTATAATTTACATAAAAATATAGACCACACACTGGTGTTCAAACTGCAGACTTCCCTGTTACATACGTATCTATTTGCTTGCTGGGACACTTTTATAACAAAATAAATACACACTAAAGAGATAGCTGAGTACACTGAATCAATGTTCAGTGTGCACAAATACTATCTCACAGATGAAAGCCTGTCTCAGGCAAGGAGAAATAAGAAAGGAAGCGTAGGGACCAAGGATATCTTCCTTCAAGGCATGCAGTTCCACTAAAGAAAGACAGGAGGGTATAAATAATGGGAATAACAAGTCTAGAAGAAGTGAAGAAAATATAAGAGAAAGAGAAATAGTTTTAGTTAGAGAAGTATGAGTAAATGTTGGTGTCTGATAGAAAGAAGAGAGTAAAGCTGACCATCTGGATGTCAGTGGAGGAGAGTTTATAGGCTATAAGGCTATTGTTTACAAAATAGCCCACTACAGCACTTGTCTTCAGATTAGTCACTATGCAGGCTAAAATACATGCAGAAGACTGGATGCTCCTAACACTTACTTAAAGCATAAGGGTAGAGGTGGTACACAGTTTGCCCTAAATAAATGTTAGGTTGCTTGAGTGAATTCAGACTGCCAATTGGGAAAAAAATCAGTATGTGGCAGGAGTTGAGTAAACACTGAAACCCTGACAGGGATCACCAGCTCCAGCCAAAAGTTCTATGTCAGATATGATAACTTGAAGATGCATAGCCTGTTCTAGCTGGCTGAGTGGGTAGACCAGGTAGAGGCAAAAAGCCAGAGTTCTAAAGAAAGAATAAATAATATATATTTTTTAATTTAAGTCATATTTAATGTAGATTAAACGTAGGTTTAAACTATAACAAGGTTGCTTAAATGAAGGTATTTGCTAGATTCAATATGTGTACATGCAGAAATATATCTTTAATGTTATTACAGTAATGCAAAAGAAAGCATAGATGTATCTATGCACACAACTTCATCTAAATACAAGCATACATATAATTCTCTGAATAAATACAAACATAAGATATGTATGAGTAAATTAATAATCTGAACATACATGTCTGATAAAAAGAGAGAGATACATCTGCATGAGCACACATTCATGTATCTTCACAGAAATAAAAAAAAAAAGTTTGCATTTCCATATGTACTTGTGGTATTGCATTAACGTAGGTAGTAGTTACACTATATGCAGACATTTTGTGTAGACTAGGTTATATTTAGTAGTATTGCACTTTTATAAGAAAGTCATTTATTTTCAGAATTGTAAATGCACATAAAATATGGCTGAAGTTAGTCAGGCAACACACCCAAGTCAGGGTAAAGATTTAGGGAAGGGGGAGAAGTTTGCTGCAGTGAGAAATTAATGTCCAGCACATAATTTAGTGAGAAGAAATCAATATTACTTCTGCATACATTTTTAAATCATCACCTTATATGCTTAGAATTGTTAAGGAAGCAAAATATCGGGTCTATATTAAAACACCAAACTTTCAAAATTTCGAGCGTTCTAATATCGAACCCTATTAATCGAAAATTTAAAACATCAAACATGCAGAACAGTGAATTTTTTCCTAGGGAAACAATTTGCTGTTCCAAAACACATACACACAACACAAGCACAACAAACAAACAGCAATCCACACACATACACCTAAACTCTTTCACCTAACCCTACACCAAACTATACATACACCACTAACTATCCACTTACCTTAACCCAAACCCTAATCCTAAGGTCCGTCATTATCGCACAGTCACCTCACCCGTGCCCTAACCCTAACTCACCTACCCTGCCCTAGCCCTCATGTCCACACAATCGCACACTTACCTGACCTGTGCCCTACCCCTAACTCACCTAACCCACCCTAACTGTCACGTCCACACAATCACACACTTACCTGAACCCAACTCGTAACTTTCCATCACAGCGCTGAAAATACTGAAGCAACAGAAACGGACAACCAAATTCTTTCCCTAGGAAAAAATTCAGTTTTCTGTTTCTTCGATATTTTCAGCGTTCGCTGAAAACGGGTCGATATTACAACACTCGAAATTTTGAAAGTTTGGTGTTCTAATATAGACCCAAAATATCAAGCACACACTTTTGAGCAGCTTAGAAAATGAAAACTTCCATGGCTTGCTACATTGTTCTCTGTCTGCACATTCTAGCCAAACAAAATTCAGAGATTGTTTAACGTAAAGCATAACATTTTTAAAAAAATATTCCAGAAAACTATACTTGTCTTCATAGCTTACAGTAAAGGGGAAGATTAGCAAAATATGAAAATTCAGATACTAATATACATTTGAATAAATGCATGGTAAGGAAATATGACAATGAGTGCAAATGCTTATAAATAATAATGTTACACTTATATGTTTGTGGCAATAAAGTGAAATACAGATAAACAGGAATTGTCCTATTTCTTCTCTTTACAACTGAAGCTGTTATTAACTAAAACTGTAAAAAACAGGAGTAGTGCTGAGAAAAACTAAGTCCTCCGTTAAACCTTAATAAAGCAGTAAATAGAATTGTCTAACAGATTTCATTAATATGTATATATAATATAGCACACATATATGCAAGTGTGTGTGTGTGTGTGTGTGTGTGTGTGTGTGTGTGTGTGTGTGTGTGTATTGTGTATACATATCATCATCATCTTCTTTAGGCTGCTCCCGTTAGGGGTCACCACAGTGGATCATCTGTTTCCATTTCTTCCTGTCCTCTGCATCTTGCTCTGTCACACCAACCACCTGCATGTCCTCTCTCACCACATCCATAAATCTTATCTTAGGCCTTCCTCTTTTCCTTTTACCTGGTAGCTTCATCCTTAGCATATTTTTCCCAATATACTAAGCATTCCTCCTCAGCATATGTCCAAACCAACGTAATCTTGCCTCTCTGGCTTTCTCTCCAAATCTTCAAACCTGGTCTGACCTTCTAATATACTTATTCCTAATCCTGTCCATCCTCGTCACACCCAATGCAAATCTTAACATCTTCAACTCTGCCACATCAAGCTCTGACTCCTACCTTTTTGTTAATGCTACTGTCTCCAACCCATATAACATAGCTGGTCTCACTACCCTCTTGTAGACCTTCCCTTTCACTGTTACTGGTACTCGTCTGTCACAAATCAGTCCTGACACTCTTCTCTACCCACTCCATCCTGCTTGTACTCTCTTCTTCACCTCTCTTCCACACTCACCATTACTCTGAACTATTGATCCCAAGTATTTAAACTCTTCCACCTTTGCCACCTCTACTCCTTGCATCCTCACCATTCCTCTGTCCTCCCTCTCATTCACACGCATATATTCTGTCTTAGTCCTGCTGACCTTCATTCCTCTTCTCTCTAGAGCATATCTCCATCTCTCCAGGGCCTCCTCCACCTGTTCCCTACTCTCACTACAGATCACAATGTCATCTGCAAACATCATAGTCCACGGGGACTCCTGTCTGATTTCATCTGTCAACCTGTCCATCACCATTGCAAATAAGAAAGGGCTCACAGTTGATCCTTGATGTAATCTCACCTCCACCTTAAACACATCCATCACTCTCACCGCAGACCTCAGCGCTGTCACACTACCCTCGTACATATCCTGTACCACTCTTACATACTTCTCTGACACTCCCGACTTCATCATACAATACCATAACTCCTCTCTAGGCATCCTGTCATATGCTTTCTCTAAGTCTACAAAAATATAATGCAACTCCTTCTGACCTTCTCTGTACTTCTCCATCAACACTCTCAGAGCAAACATTGCATCTGTAGTGCTCTTTCCCGGCATGAAACCATACTGTTGATCACTAATCATCACGTCCCTTCTTAACCTAGCTTCCACTACTCTCTCCCATAACTTAGTTACTATATATATATATATATATATATATATATATATATATATATATATATATATATATATATATATATTGAGAGAGAGAGAGAGAGAAATAATTAAGAAGAATTCATATAAATTCATATAGAATTGTAAGAAAAGTATCCATAGAACATTAAGCACATTACTCCAAGTGAGAGTGATATATTGTATGTCAGTTTATAAGTTCAATTTTTCTGTCTTTAACTGATTTTACTACTGTATATAAGGAAATTACTGATAGTAGAAACTGAAGAAATAGATTGTATTCCATACATTTCTGCAAGTAAAAGTGAAATTTGTTTGTACATAACTGCACCCTTTCTGTCTTTAGCTGTTTTTATTACTGTAAATAAGGAAATTACTGATCAGTCAGAAAGGTCCCGTACCATATATTAGCTAGATGTAGAACTCTCTGTATGACACAAAAAGCCACAACACCCATTTACAGGATCTAGAATCACTTAGTATTAAACCCAATACCATTTTCCTAGGCTATCTAAACTGTCCAAATATAGACTGGGAAACCCACACCGCCACAAATAATGCACAATCACAGTGATTCTTGGACTTTGTCAGTAAAAATTGCCCTGGAACAATTAGTCAGAATAGAAATCAGAGATCTCTTCCACCCAAGCTACCTTTGGAAATTTCTGTAAGACAAACTACCCATGTCTAAGTGATGCATTGGCTAGCTTCAAATCCCCACCAAACCCAGTTAACTCCACTGAATACACAGAAACATACACTTAACCTTTCTCTCCAATCTTAAAAAGTTTAAACTGGGGACAAGTCAACCTCAATAATCCTAATGTTACTTGCAATGAAACCACTTCAGATACTACCACTGTACTCTCTGCTACCCTTTCTGCTTGTCCCATATCTTCTTACTGCCTATGAATATAATATATACCCAGGTTTCCACTACCCAAAAGGCCAAACCTCCCCTTGTATAGCTCCACATAAGCTTGAACAGTTAATGCATCCCCTCCCATCTAACTCCTTACTTACTAGGTATCAGCATTCCATTAGAACAAGATATGCCAACCCTAAAACCAAAAGATACCAAAGTCTATTAATTAAAATCTGGAAGCTCACAACCAGATTACAATGCGACTTGACAATGGATGGATATATCCACCCAAACCCTGGCCCATCCTCATCCACTGGCTCTAGGTCCTTTACTAACTGTCCCACTACTACACAAATCTTAGACAAACCCCCAAACTCACTCTTGATCAGTCAGCTTAATATCATAAGTGTAAACAATAAGATTCAACACCTACATGCCCTCTTAGATGCTCTTTCCCCAGACATACTGTCTTACTGAAACCTGGCTAAAACCTTCTACGTCAGTTAAAGAAGTTATACCACCAGGCTATAACATTCTAAGGCTTGATTGAACCAATAGAAAGGGAGGTAGGGTAGCTGTTCTGTACAAATCCATGCTTGAAGTGTCCCATAATGCCCTGCAAACATCACTGTTTGGCAGTGCTGAAATTCTTATCACTAAGTTCCACATTAATAAAAACAAATGTATACATCTCGTCCGTGTGTATATTCCCCAAGGCAATAACATAAATACCCTTGAAGATATCCTACATTGGTTATTCAGCAATTACCCCCAAGAAGCCATTATACTTGGGGACTTCAACTTAGACTGGAACATGTGTTTCTCAGAATCCCCCACTCACCACATAAACCTTTATGGATTTTCACAGGTCATATCCTCCCCCACTAGGATCAGTAAACCCAACAATAAAGCAAGTATTCTGGATTGGATTTTTGTTAACACCCATCCCCTCAAATACAAGAGTGGGACCCTGCCTGATAATGTAAGTGATCACATCCTCACCTATTTAATCAGGCAAAAAGCTGATATCCACAACCAGTCCATTTTTAAAGCAATAAGGAACAATAAGAATTTCAACTGCACAATTTTCCAAAATGAGCTCAAGTCTTACAATCGGTCAGTTCTGAAACAATTACCACTTAAAGAAGCAGTAAATTACTTTAATACCAAATTCCTGTCCATGCTTGACACCCATGCACCAGCAAGGACTATTAGAACCAAAACAAAAGTTACTCCTTGGCTCTCAAAAGAAACCAGACATAAAATGCTACTTAGAAATAGGGCTTGGGCCACGTTGAGAACCACAAAAAAACATAGATCAACTTAGATACAGACAGCTAAGAAATGAAACAAAAAAAAATCCATCACATTAGACAAGAAAAATTGTTACTGTCGTCTACAAGAAAAACACCAAAACAAGCCACAAAAGTTTTGGGTAGGTATAAACAAACTCCTTAGTCCAGAACAGTTCTCCACTCCTACCCCCTTTGATTCTAACCAAAACATCCCAGCATAAATTGTCAATACCTTTAACAGCTTCTTTACAACAACCATCCAGAACCTTGCTAACCAATTATCCCCTGGATGCCTATATTCTCCAGACACTACACCCTGCTCCCAACTCCCCTTTAACTTCAAGCCAGTTTGCACATCTTTGGTCTGAAAATTACTTAAAAAACTAAAGCCTACCACCCTGTCAGCTGATCTCCTCCCTGCAGAATATCTACAAAAAGCTGCAGATGCCATAGCATACCCCATTATTATCCTGATCAATAGAACTATAACTGAAGCATCCATTCCCTCCATCTGGCCATCTGGAAGATATCCCATGTCATCCCACTCCATAGAGGGGGCAGCTCTACTGAACTTTCAAACTATAGACCCATAGCTATTCTGTCACCCTTGGCTAAAATTATGGAAAAATGCATCCACAATCAACTCCATAATAATCTTCTAGCCAACACCCAACATGGCTTTAGACCATTCCATAGTACAACCTCAGCCCTCCTCTCCTTCTCTGATGTCATTAACCAACACTGAAACAATAATAAACTTTCCTCTGCTATCTTAACTTTCAAAAGCCTTTGATATGGTAAACCACCAAATACTCATAAGCACTTTGAAATCCATCTCCAATGGTTTCAATCATATCTCAGTGGTAGACAACAGACTGTCCTATGGCAGAGCAAACTGTCCACCCTTTTACCCATCACCCTTGGAGTACCCCAAGGCTCCATACTAGGTCCACTATTATATTCCATTTTCATCAATATTTTGTATAAGGTCATCCCAAATGCAACATGCATTCAATATGCAGATGAATCCACTTTAGTATGCTTTGACACTTCACCTACAGAGTTGCAGATTCTATCCCAAAATACTTTTAACACAGTTGAACATTGGCTCCTTAACCGTTGTCTCATGTTAAATCCAAATAAAACCAAACTGCTGCTTTTCTCCCCCACTCAAGGGTCTGCCCCTATAACCTTTACATTAAAATCCAACAACGGCACCATTATTTCCCCAGATTCCTCAACCAAACTGTTAGAAGTTATAATAGATAATAGCTTTAGGTTTGATCTGCATATCATTAAAACTATTAAAATAGTTAATAAAAAACTTGGCTCACTATATAGGATCAAACCCTTCCTAACGCCATTAGCCAAAACTGTAATAACTCGTACACATCTACTCTCCACCCTCCTCTATGCTTCCCCTCTACTTACAAACCTCAGAAAAATTGACCTTAATAAACTTTCTAGCAGCTACAATCACATTGCTAGATTTGCTACCAATGCAGTCTACAGAACTCATCACTGTCATAACCTAAATCTACAAGGATGGCTTGAACTCCCTAACCTACTTCAGATTAACCAACTAATAGTTGCACAAAAGATCCTGTACCAACCAGATAATACAACCATGCTTAAAAACCTCATCACCCCTACAGTATCCTTAGCGCACTTCATTCATCTGAAAGAGTATTAGTTCAAACTCTCAAATCCAACAACATAGCTGGTAAATCTCTATTTGCTAACTCTGTTGGCAAAACTTGGAATTCTCTTCCTGCTAATCTTACATCTGAACTCTCTCTACCTCAGTTTGCTGAATGTCTTTTTGGAGCTTTTCTCCCCGAGCCTCCACTGAAAATAGACATGTATCCAGTCAGACTATCCCGGTAAACAAATGTAAAATAAAATAAATAATAAATAAATAAAATAAAATACACCACCACACTATACGAACATGTAAACAGCTGCATAAATGTAGCTGCACCCCATAGTAACAAGTGCAGGGTGAACACTAGAAACAAACCCACATAGTAGAACCACAATATCAAGCTGCTTTAAAAAAAAAAGAATTTTGATAAAAAGTAAAAAGAGTAATTTCCAGTATGTTAGATCTTGTCAGTGAAATAAACAAAGATCTCAGGAGCTTAATAAAATCCATAAAGCCAAGTCTGAGGGTAAAATAGCTACCCAAGCCAAAGACAATTTTTTAGTTAGTGCTCATAGTCTCAAAAGGACAATGCAGCAATACACTGAGCAGATTGCACTTGATGTTACATACACTGAGGTTGCTGATACAACAAACCTACTGGCTGATAAATTAAGTTTTAACTTTACCCCTCTCTCCTCAAGATATACCTGAAACTAGATCCCCTCCAGCTATCACACAAGACCAGGTCATGAAACTGCTATCAAAAGTTAAAAATATTGCATCAGTGGGTCCTGACAATATCCTTAGATTCATCTTAAATAGCATGAAGCACAATTTAGCCCTTAACAACACTGTTCAATCTCAGCCTCCATACAAGTTTTGAACCAAGTGAATGGAGAACAGCTACATTCATTTCCCTGTATAAGAAAGGACTTTCCACAGACACAGGCATTTACAAACCCATAAGTTTGACCAGCATCATATGCATCTTATCCAAAACCATGAAAAGATTTATCATGGAAATAATCAATTAGGATATAGGGAACCTCCAAACAGTGGACCCTTCAGTTTGAATTCATCAATGGCAGGCCTTGCTTACTCGTAAGCTGACAATATCGAGTCTCATATTGTCGGCACGGCAATATTGAAAGTGAAGAACATTGTGCAAGTAAATGTAAATCTCCGTAAGGGGAGATTTCCATTTACCTCAATGTAGTGCAGTCTCGGAGTTGGTATATTTAAGTAGGGTGGGTATGGGGGTGCAGGGGAGCTTGCCCCCCCTGCCTACACCATTTAGAATTTTTTTTTTACGTTATTCGATGTTTTACTTAATCAATCAATGAAGTTCAATATTTATTGATTCGATTAAGTAAACTTTCGATAACGTGATATAGATGCGCTTACTCAGCTTGGTGGATTTTTTTGAAAAGGTCTCCAGAGTAATGTCTGGTACACTCTACATACCTTGACCTAGCCAAGGCTTTTGACACAATTCCTCACTCATGCATAGTAGAAAAACTAAATAAACTGGAAAAAACCTTATGTTACCCACTGGATTGCAAACTAGCTCACAGATAGGGCACAGGAAATCAAAATAGGGGAAGTTGCCTCCATAAAGAGAACAGTCACCAATGGAGTCCCCCAGGGTCCTGTGCTGGGACCACCCTTGTTTGGCATCTACTTTCAGAGAGAGCACAGGAAATAAAAATAGGGGAAGTTGCCTCCACAAAGAGAACAGTCACCAATGGAGTCCCCCAGGTCCTGTGCTGGGGACCACCCTTGATTGGCATCTACTCTTCTGAAGTAAAAGCCAATACCAAAGAGCTGTGGTTGACTATGTTTACAGATGATTGCAAGCTAGGAACAGTCATTGAATCCACAAATTACTTAGCCATCCTGCAGGAAATTTTGTCCTAAATAAATAACTGGTGCCAAAATCATGTACTGAAGATAAATGCCAAAAATGCATTATTGTATCCTTTGGGAAGTCATCCACTTCAGGGAAATACCACATTGACAATAGCCTCCTAACTGTTGACTCTATTGTTCAGGACTTAGGACCATATGTGTACAGTGACCTAATTTTTGACCAACATGTGTCCATTGTTGTAAGAAAGTCCTTCCATATTGCACAGCTTATAAATAAAGGGACTGAGTCTAGATCTAGGGATGTCATTGTCCTCCTTTACTCTGCCCTCATTAGGCTAGTCATTAAATATAATAACCTCTTTGTCATGTATCTGTCCAGATACATGCGACAGCTGGAATGCTCACAGAGATACCTTGTAAAATGATACAAAGCCTAAACAACACATCCTACATGGACCGACTCAAAGCCCTGTTATTCTACTTGGTATTCCACAGACTGCTAAGAGGTGACCTGTGTCTGGCATATAATGAATGCCTCCTCCAATGCAGCACTGATGGATTTAATGTGAATCAGCAAGTCCAATGGTATCAGAAATACTAGATCTTCTGCAAAAACAACAGAACAGTTTGGAGAGACAGGTACACAGGTACATCTCACAGAAGATACCACTGCGCTGGAACAGGCATCCCATCCACATTAAGCAAAGTTTGTTACTGGCCACATTCAAAAACAAGTTATGTCTATGGGTGGGAAACAGAACATTTGCCCTACAACTGCCCCTTTTATTACTAATGGACAGATGTAGCTCCTAAATGCTTTATCCCATGCATGAGTCCCCTCAAATTATCTATGGTATGATGTCAGTTTTGCTCATCAGAGGTAATATATAACTATCAACCATGAGATGGAAAAGGTCAAACTCTAACAAATAGAACAGGCTAATTCAAGCACAAAAGGGGAAACTGGCTAGGCTTGAAATGGCCCATGAGGGCAACTATACTATAACTTACCTATGACCCCACAAGATTACAGTCACTGAAGGAATATTTTTGCATTCAGTGCATTTCTGCAAGCAGGAGTGATATATGTGAGAGTATAAGTGCAGTATGTATGTCTTTTAATGATTTTATAGTTTCCCACACTATTTACTCCTGGACCCCTGTCTAGCAGGCGACTAAAGTGTGAATTTCCTACTCCCATCCAATCACAAGAAATGCATACCAGAGGCACTCTACTTGACATGTATGATCATTCTGTTTGCGTAATAAACTGCAACATGTAAACTCCACCATTACATGATCGTAAACATTATCCTCCCAAGTAAACATAAGCATTCCATAACATTTTATCCTAAAGTCTGCATAAGCACTTCCTGTACTCTTTCAAGCAAAAGTTTGTATATTACTTTCCATATATTCTGTTTAATTAAAGACGTATAAAAATAATTTTTTTTAAGTAAGAAATGAAATACTGTGTAACACAAAATACATGATGTATGAATTTATTCAGTGTATTTTTGTTTCTTTTTACTCCTCTCTCCCTTTCTCTGTTTTTATTTTAATTATGAATTATGAATTCCTTTGTGTTTTTTTTCTCTTCCATTTATGTTCATTTTTTATAGCTTCACAATCCCTTGGAATGACCCAGTTACATTTCTTCCAAGTTAGGGATTGCTCACTCTCTACCCATCCAAGGATGTCCTCATGGGTTTGGGGCAGTGCAGTCCTGCAGATACCACAATATGAGGTAAACTAGCAAGCCTCATAGAATGGGTGCTTTAGGACTTAATTGAGGACATGCTGGAAGCGGTAGCTGGTAGGAGGATTCAGTCAGTTGAGGCTTTGCTGCAGTGTGTTCAAGACATGCGGTCCCAACTGTTACTGACCACCACAGAGTCCCACCCCCTCAGTATTGGGGTCCTACACTGTCCCACCATCTGAAAGCGAAAATGATTGAGTCTGTTGGCTAGGACTCCTGTATGTGCTTCAGGCCTTCTTCCCTTCCCTTCACCATTACCCTCTTATAAAAAATAGAAATAATAAGGGTGTCTGTCTACATTGTGCCCCTCCTCTCCCACCTCCTCCAGCACAATCATCTTGATGTTTTCCTTATGTGGTCTCCATTTTGTTTTATCTCCTTTTCAGTCTTTCTTATATCTCCCTTTAAATTACCTGGGTATCCATATAATGATACCCCCATATAAAACATACTAAACCCTTTTATTAAAAATAATAATAATAATAATAATAATAATAATAATAAACACTGTGCAGTTCACTGCTTGCCTTAACAGTTTTAAGTGTGACTGCACAAAGCTGTGTACATCCCCATTATTCAAAGACATACAGAGTAATACGAAACGTATCCGTTATGTAGTAATTTGTATCTACTTAATGCATGACTTTACGCATTTGCTGTAAGTAGGTGTGTTTTTCAAAATGCCTTCACTTTTCTTTGTTCATCACTAATGCCCTGTGCCTAGCTTATTTACATATCCATGTAGTGGCACTCCTTTCTAATAGCATACATGTGTATATATATATATATATATATATATATATATATATATATATATATATATATATATATGTTTAGAGAGAAAGAGACAGATGCAGAAATACACACACACACGCACACACACGCACACACATGCACACACACACGCACACACACACACACACACACACACACACACACACACACACACACACACACACACACACACACACATACAGATTATGACTAGAATAGCACTATCATAAGACTCACTGTCAAGTATTATGATCAGGTAAAAACATGTTGGCCTTAATTAATGTTGGAATAAGACAAAAGATGCCATACACATTTTCCTCACTAGGAATTTGCATATAATTAACCTGATGATTATGAAAGATATGGCTATGCATATATAAAAATGTAAAAACTAAATTTAAAAAGAAACTGAAATGAAAACAACTGGAAACACACTTATTAACAATATGTGTGTGTGTGTGTGTGTGTGTGTGTGTGTGTGTGTGTGTGTGTGTGTGTGTGTGTGTGTGTGTGTGTGTGTGTACTTTTTCTTGTAGTCACTAGCTTATGTGTTTCATCTGACATCTATAACTTTTCATATGACATACATTAGTAATTATATTAATAATCATTAGCATAAACAGGACACATATTTAAATTGCTTGGTTTTCTTTGGTTTTCAAATGATTCAAATGAGTCCTTCTCACACAGTGGCAATTAAAATGATGCATGTCTTGCTTTGATAAGTCATATACAACAGACTTGCACACAGAAGAACTTCGATACAGCGTTGCACTCACATACACATACCCCTGGATTCAGCAAGTCCTGCATGGCATGCAGGAACAGTGCAGGCACTCCAGGAGGCAATATGTCCACCGTGTGAAACAGGAATAAACTGCAGGGATGTGCACGAGTGCTCCTGTACTATTCCTGCATGGAAACAGCTCCTGTATGCAAATTACCCCATTTGCAGGTGAAAAAACATGCAAATGATGTGAATTTGCGATCCTGGAAGCTGGCAGCTGGCCATGCAGGACTAGTGTAATCTGTAGAAATGTACTCGGTTATTAACTAAGTACATTTCTGCAAACTACAAAATGGAGCCATGATAGCTCCAAATAAAGGGCATATAAAACATGTAAAGTCACATGTTCTGGAGTTGTAAGTGCATTTATAAATTGTGGAATTCATTAAAATTGCAGTTACAAAAAATGGGTTACCAAAATTCAACACTCTCTTGGGAGTTTATGATTCTTCATATTCCCCGGAGAATCTAAATAAATCAAAAATGATTGTAATTATGAATATTTGCCTATTAATGAAATTATATATAGCCACAAATTGGTTGAACCCAGCCCAGACATCGTGGGAAAATTTCAGATTGTTGGCAATAAAACACATCTTAGCGCATAAACTGTTAATTAGTGATCACAAGAAAAATATCAACAACATAAAAATCTGGGAGCAAATTTGTAATATTATTTTGGCTTAAGAGGTTACTATCCACTTTTCTCGGAACCAGAATATAGTCTAAATCAACCTTAGATTAGATAGAAAATGTACAGAAAAGACAGATTGTTGGCTTGGATTTGTTAATGTTGGATTTTTTTTTTTTTATTATTTTCCTTTTGATTGTGAGTGCTGTACCTTTGATCAATACATGAGGTTGATATATATGTGAAATTAACCAATGGAAGCATTTTGTATATATTGTATATAATGTGTGAATTTGTAATATGGTTGTGAAAAATAATAAAAAAAATGATTATTGAAAAAAAAAAAAACATGTAAAGCATGCCAATGGCCAAATATATGGCCATTGGCATAGAAAACGGTTAAAAAACATAAACTTTTAATTATTTTTTAGCCGATTTCAGCTGTTTAAGCATTGGGCAGCTGCGCGCAAACAGGATCAGGCGGAAAATAAAAAAAAATAACCTGAAATAAGCATTCTAACCAAAATCACTATTTTGCCATTATACTCAATAGCAGGCAGAAGGCAACGGGCCAGTGAATAGTAATTGCTACGGGGGGGAGGCTCAGTGTGGGACCTGTAACTATGCATCAGCAGGCGATCCTATACAAATGAGGGGAATGATACTGAATTCCAGATTTCCCCTCAATGCTACTCAGCACCCAACAGTGTAAGTGCAGGAATAGCTTGGTGCAAGCATAGGCGTTAGCTGACATCATAGGGGGGAGTGTAGGGCATACAGTAAGTGGACTGGAGCCCTGTGGCTCGGGTTTGACCTTAGCTTAGCAGAGCTCAGCAGGGGTGTGTGTCTGAGGCTGCCTAGCACTCTTCACATTGACTAAGCGGGTGTGCATGCTGCGCACCAGGTTTTAAAGGAAAAAAAAAGTAAACCAGGACAAAGCAGCTCTGTGCACATTTCAGCACTCTATTTGCGCAGCGTGCACCCAGGCTTAAACAGGAAGACAATGGGAATGGAAAACAGCAGTAGGAAGGTAATCTAGGAGAACTAGCATAGCTGGCAGGTGAAATGTATCAAAATCAGCCAATTACACAGGCAGGAGCCTAGCCCAGAACACACCTATAAACTATGCAAACACCTTTCCCTCTGTTTTTTCCCACATGCTCTACACCACCGGTATGTACAAGCAGGGAAATTTTAACAAATGAAAACAATGAAATGATAGGGGCTGCAGCAGCTATTATACATCAACATGTGGAAGAGGCTGAGGGTGGTAAGTATGTGAATGCTGTCGACCAACCCACAGTGAGGAAATGGAGAAGAGTGCACAGACACAGGGTAACCTACCAGAGTCTACATGAGCTGGAGATAGTGGAGTGCTATTGGGTGGCAGGGAACTCCTACAGCAAATTGCTGAGCTGTGCCAGCCATGCCTGACACACAGAACTAACAGAGGGGAACCCATCCCAGTGGATACCAAGTTATGTGTAGGCCTAAGAATACTAGCCACAGGTACCTCCCAAAGAGTAACTGGGGATATTATGAGGATCTCACAGGCATCAGCATCCAGGGTACTCCACCAGTTCCTGTATGCCATGTCAGCACATGCGGGTGACCACATATATTTCCCCAACACCCGTGAGGTGTTGGCCAGCAATATGCATCTCTTCCACCAAATAGCAGAATACTCTGAGGTAGTGGGTGCTATAGACTGCACGCACATATGCATCAAAGTACCACCTAGTGAGTGGGGTAGGGTCTACATCAAGCACAAAGGCTTTCCCTTCATCAACTGCTAGGTCATGTGTGATGCCCTGGACATTATAATGAATGTGTGTGCTGGCTGCCCCGGAAGCTATCACAATTCCCACATCTGGTATCTGATGCAGCTGTACCAGAGATTTGCCAATGGGGACATCCCTTACGGTCACCTAGTGGGAGATGCTGGTTGCACACTAGAGCTGTGGCTGATGACACCCATCAGAAATGCACACACAAACAAACAAGAACTCCATAATGAGGCACATGCACAGACCAGAATTATAACAGAGCATGTGTTTGGGATGCTCAAGTCACGTTTCCTGTGCCTGGACACATCCAGTGGAGCCTTGAAGTACTCACCAGCTACATGTACCCAAATTGTCATCATATGTGCCATGCTACACAATATGATCCTGTGGAAACAGCTGCAGCAGGAACAGCACAGGGCAGGGCCACACAGCTCCCCACCATTGCCGAGGCCAGCACAGGCAGAGTGACTCGGAGGAGGAACAACCTGTGCCTGCCCCAGAAGGCAGAAGGTGGTGTGCCCAGTATGCCCTGGCCTTGGCAAAGAGGCAATGCATAGCACATTCAGTGACACAGTAGGGACCCAGGGAATGACACCTCTCTCTGACTCGCACATACAGTGAAAGGGATGCTAAGCATGACACTACCTGTGCTCAACCATGCATAGGTAGTGTACTATGTGCATCTGACATAGGCAGCCTTCCAACACCATCCTCAATACTGGCACAGCCACAAGGTAAGTCACTCTTCCTACCAATTGCTGAATGGAGTAGTATGTGTTGTTACTTTTATCTATGGTATGAATGTGAGCATGCAAGGGAATCGGGTGGCTGAATGGGATGCCAGCAGATAGTAGACACCTATAATGACAGCATGAGATCTGTAACAAATACTAGTGTCACCAAAGTAGCCAGTGCTACACATGGTGACAAAACCCATTGCAGGAAATGTGCTGGGCCACGTGTCTGTCCATATAACACACACATGCCAGTCAGGGAGGTTCACATACCCAACAACAGTCTCAGCCAGCAGGACGGGTATAGACAAACACAAACAAAGGCTGTGCTAAGGCCTCTGAATGATGGCTATGGGTAACCCCCCCCCAGGCCTACACAGACACACAACATCAGGTCAGGCAGTGGGATGTTAGTTCTGAAGGGTAAGAAGTCAGAAACTGATATGTAGGTCAATCAAACCTAAGCCCTGTAGTAGACTGATAGGCCTCTATTCAGCATGATAGGTTAGAATACAGAATGAAATGGAGTATCTGACATCCCAGTACAGTCATAACAAATGTGTACAAGTGTCAGGTGTGCCCCCCCAATCCTATGTAGAAATATAGAAACAGTCAGGTGTGCTCCCCAAATCCTATGTAGAAATGTAGTAACAGTCTGGTGTGCCCCCTCCAATCTGATGTAGACACATTGTAACAGTCAGGTGTGCCCCCCCCAATACTATGTAGAAATGTAATAACATCTATGTGTAGGTATAATGCCAGTGGAGCACAGATGACCTGAGGTGGCCAAGGTAGCAGGATAGATTGTAGCATTTGTACAATATGCAGGTATGCGTGTGTTAGGTTGGTGTGTGCTTCATTTTGCGTGAGAGTGGTCAGTACGTATGCATGGTGAGGTTTGACATGGTGGACATTACCCAGTGCTGCTGATGACAGGGCTAAGTCCTCACAACTGCAGTGCCAAACACAATTCTCCCCAGTATAACACATTCTACCAGTAAGCCATTGTAAATGTATGGAGGTAATATGTGTCACCATCTGAAAGATGGACATGGCATGACTGTTGGGCCAGATATACAAGAAGTACACAAGGGAAAGTACTCCAGACATTGTATAATGTGTAATCATAAAATTGACACACCCTTGGATTTGTACATACAGGTTTGCATCACATTATCTGGACTTGTAGTAGGAGTAGCTGGGGTGCCAATCTATACCCCTACATGCAACATCAAGGCCTAGAAAACAAAGTAAGCAACTCTTGTATTACCTAGAGAATACTCTCAACCCATTTCTCATACACAAACACCCTTGCCTAGGCAACAACCACTATGTTAGTAGTACCCTGCATATTGCCCACAGATAGTAACCATGGTGTTATTGCTGTGGACTACAGAGGGCATGGCACCCTGTCTCATCACTACAATAGGCACATAATTGCAGACAGTGAGCCTTCACCATGTTCCCCACTGGACACCTGCAACAACTGTGGTGCCATCAAATGTGACCCACAAATGACATACCATGCCTTAAACACATGCCCTGTATGGACAGATGCCACTGACACCAAGGAATATCTGTATCAAGCTATCAATGTAGGTGTAGGGTCACCCTAATGTCCATTACCAGTTCCTGCCACATGAGGCCAGGACTGGCACATCTGATGATAACAATATGTATACATAACATGGGCCAGACACCCCAGGTACAGTTCCACATGTCATTGAACATGCATGTTGGATGTGTGCACATCCCAGACACCGTCCATGTCATGGACTATAGAACACATACGTGGCAAGCATTACACAGCACTGGCCACAAACAATAGTAACCCAGGTGACGGGATGGTGAATACAATACCCACCTGTGTGGGCCAATCCAGACACTACAACCCTGAGCCACACTGCAGACCATTGTCA
Organism: Protopterus annectens; assembly: GCF_019279795.1. Classification (NCBI taxonomy): domain Eukaryota; kingdom Metazoa; phylum Chordata; order Ceratodontiformes; family Protopteridae; genus Protopterus; species Protopterus annectens. The sequence continues at coordinate 1,041,608,596 of NC_056744.1, read as the reverse complement.
TTTGGCCTGATGCCAAGGTGTACCCTTCACCTAGCCTTGTATAACCTTCTGACACAGTCAATCAGTACACACCCATGAAGCAATGCACCCATGCATGTCAGTACTGGCACCCTGTGTCTGTGTGTGTAGAGTATGATGCTTTTGACCACATTCACACTAACTACAACTCCCATTGACCTACTGAAGCATGCTGTCTGATGTCAGACACCTTCACATACCCTTTGCATATATAACACCCGGATTATCCCTGTGATCATGTAATACCTGTGCGTTATTGTATTGTGGCAATCTAGCTAGTTAGGAAGTCTATTCCTGACCCTGCCAAGTGTGTCAATGTGTGTGAGTCCCTGAGAGAGTGTGGCTGTGTTGATGTTGACACCTGTTCATGTGGACAGGCAGTGTACTACACCTATTTTATCGTTACTATATCACTGTTGCAGATGTCACTCACAATCAGATATACGTTTGGGTAGCTCCCCAACATGGAAGCTATGTGGTGCATGCAAAAACTCATATACACATGTAATAGCAATACATAGTCAGTCAGGGGTTTGAAACCCCATACTGGTAGGTGTATGACACAAACATGTTTAGGTTTTACTCTCCCACATCCTCCCTAAATTATTTTGTCTCTATCTGTCTTTCTCACTCCCTCACTGGTAGATGTGGAGAAGTACACCTGCTTTGCTTAGGCAGCAGCTTGTGTTTTGTAAGTGATGCTCATGATCAGCTGATGGCCTCTGCATGAATTGCAATCCACCTCTAGCTGATTGCATGTGGAACAGCTGTAGTAATATTCCCATAGCCAATTGCATGGAAACACACTCCAGTATCTAGGAACATCATGTTGGTGTTGGGCCTTTTCATTCACTGTGAGCAGGACCTAAATCTGGTGTTTGGCAAACAGCATCACAGATGGTATTGGGATTTACCTCTAACTACATACACTGTAGAAACAGGCCAACAGACAGGAGGGGGGTGTGCCAGACATGGGTACAGAATGTAAGTGTTGCTCTTCTGCATTTGGAGTAATGTCGGTTTAATAGGGTGTGTGTGGATATGGCTTGTCTACATGATTTAATACCTGTCATGGCAGTGTTATGTGTTTGAGCAAACCCCCATCTGTAGGGTTATCTGCAGACTGAGCAGTGTGTGGAGCCTTTTGTTTCTTGTGTTACTCACAGAACACCTATCTGAGAACTGCAGTAGCATAGTGTGAGGACTGCAGTCAGTACATGGTGACAGCCATGAGAGTTACTGACTTCATATCCCTCATAGGACATATGTCACAACAAACCCTGGTACAGCAGTAAATGTATGAGGCTATCACAGCAACATGCCGATATTGGGCCAGTGTTTGTAGCTCCAGCCACAAGTCTGTCAACCTTTGTAAATATGTCATGCAGTAAGAGGTGAATATGTTCTGTACACCATTATTTATTGACATCATACCTGATAAAAAGCCAGTCAGATATCAGACTGCTAGACATGTTATGTATAATAGGGGTTGTTTCTGAGGACATAACTTGGGCATTCTTTGGTTGTGTGCACAGTCCTGGGGTCTGTGTACTTATGGCGATTGTTGACAGTATATGTACTGTGCATACGCACCTTGGGCTGTGCACAGACTGTGATAGATGCCATTGTTCTTGGTCCTGTTCTATCTGATGTTACATGCTGCTCCAGTGTTTGGTACCCTATTGGCTCACATGTCTGTAGGGCCAGAGACACACACGTGTCCCATACCACAGACAGGCATTGGACCACACTGGGTCATGATACAGTGTATGTAGGATTAGTGTGTGAGTGGCACATATGAGGATGGTGCTTATCAGACAGTCCATATAGTGTCATATTAAGTTTGCATACCATATGTGGTTGTGGCTGTGTTCATATTGGTTGCGGGTATGCACTTTCTCACAGGTGTCTGTTACTATATGCTGTGACGTGCATGTAGAGCCTGCTATAATTCCAGGTGCATGTGTATTCCCCCATATGAAATGCAGTCCAGTGTTGTGGCAGTATGCCTGTACTTTGCACAGTGCTTTATGACATGCCTAGCAGCCTAGTGTAATTATCCAGTGTGCTGTTATGTCCAGTTATTTGCAAGACATACTGCTGCCAGGCCACCATAACTGTTGTGTATTTCTGAAAAAGCAGTAGGATTCTGTACAGATGTATGTCACTAACTACTGGGTAGTATGTGGCCATGTGACCTCTGCACCCCCAGATATTATGTGTCAGGAAAGACTGTCGTGTGTGAATGCATAAACTGTGTGGGCATATACAGTCCAGTATTTACATGATATACCCATGTCCATGGCTATTAACATCCACATTGTGAGGCGTGGACCACATGTCTTGTAGGAAGGGGATTTGTGTACACCACTGGACTGACCACAAAGTGCCAGACTGTCCACATATATTGGTCATATCACTGCTGTAGTACACAGGATCATTACTGTGCTAGCAGTGGTAATGTACTATGATGTCCTTAGGATGTCTGTCAGTAGCCATTGCCACACATGTCAAAAGCAGATGTGACCTCCCATGCACAACATGTCTGTTAAGACAATCCCTGTTACAGTAGCAACAGTCTACATATATACCTGCAATACATACATGACATCCCCTTGCACTATGAGGTTGGGACTATTGGTGCTGAGGCAGGACTCCACTTCATGTTCTGGACATATGGTAAACATATATAAATATATATATATGGATCTACTACTATTCACTGAAAGCACATTTCATTGAAACACATTTCACCGTGCACTTTTCACTAAAAGCACAATTCACCGAAAACACACTTCACCGAAACACATTTCACCGAAAGTGGTATATGGCCTTTTCCCCACTGTAGTGCGACTCCGGAGTTACTATATATAGTAGGGGGGTGGGGGGCACCGCCCCCACATTTGGGGGGTGGGGGTGTAGCTACATATTGCTACACCCTACTTTACCTTTAAATTAACTCATAGATAACTCTTCCTCAAGAATATGCCCAGTGACAGTATACAACATAATTATTAAAGATAAGATTTGATCTATGAGATAAGTAAAGGATCATAAACATGGTGTTAGTTTTAGCTAAATAAACAAATGCAGTATGGTTTAATGAGTGACAACCCAGTGTAAATATGTGTAAATATTGTAAATAGTTTCTCTGATAGACATAGTACAGTACTAAGATTTCTTTCTCACTTTTCTGTCTTGCATTAAGATAATTTTTACTCCATTGTTATTAACACATGATGTTTACAAGAATTTGGTTCTGAATTGATATCACTTAGTAGCAATGTTGTGTTATGACAATAGTTTTGTGTAAATTAGATCTTAGTCAAATTAGTTGTTACCCTGTATTCCGCAGGTACTATTTTATCTGTTTGTTTATAATAAGTAGAAATTTAAGCTGTACGTATGAAAAAGAAATAAAAATTTTAATTTGAAAAAAAAAATAAAATAAGCGTTTGAGTAAATATTTATTATTTGGACTACAAGCCAATTGTGGTGGGGTCATGAATTGCTACTGATGCACTGGCCACTTTGGAAGACACATCTGGGCTTGATGCTCGGAAGGGATTCAAGATATAAGCATTGAGAATTTCTGCTCCTTGTTATAATGAAGTGTAATGACATATGTGATGTGGGCTGCTATCTGATTATGCATTTACACAGTAGGTTTGATATGGGACAGTTAAATTCTTCATAGGTTCATAGGTAGGTACTAGGCTATCTGCCCAAGGGCATTTATAAGCCGAGCCAGAATGTGTTGGCTTTCGCCTCCCTTTTGAATTAGTTTCCTGGGCCTCTGTCTAGCAGGGCCATTGAAGTGATCCCAGGGGTAAATTTATGATTTCCCATCCACTCGTCAAGATTTCTCTTGAAGAGAGTCAGTGAGGGGTTTTGCCTAACGTAAACTGGGATTCTATTCCAGAGCGAGGGAAGTCTCTGTTTCAGGAGTCTATCCCTCCAGCATGTCCTGTTTATTGTTGTGCTGAGGTTTAATTCACTGGAGCATGTGGCTATAAGAGATTTGGTTTTCTTGAGGTGGAGCATGTCCATTAATTCCGGGTTGGACATGGCCTTGTAAGTCAGACAGAGTTCACCTTTGAGCAGGCGTTAAGCAACTGAGTAGAGCTGGAGTTTCTTTAGTCGAGCTGCATAGGGCATCTGTTTGAGGCACATGATCCTCTTGGTGAGGCTCTTCTGTGGTCTTTCCAGCTGTTGCAGGTGTTGAGTAAGGTACATTCCAAATGGGGCATTGTACTCTATTATGGGCCTAATGAGTGATGAGTAGAGGGGCACAATAACCTCTCTTGATCTAGATGTGAACCCTTTTGTGATTAGGTGGGCTACATAGAAGGAATTTATAACCACTTTGGCAATGTGATTATCAAAGGAGAGGTTGCTATCTACCTGGGTCCCCAGGTCCCTAATTCCATCTTCCGTACTTAGTGGATTACCACCTATGTGATAATTCGTGGGCACTTTGTTTTTCCCAAAGGGGATGACTATGCATTTTTTGGCATTTAGCTTGGGGCCATGGTTCTGACATCGGGTATCTGTCTCTGTGAGACCCTTCTGGAGGATGTCTGTGTCAGCCAGAGAGTTGATTATGGCCCCCAGTTTGCAGTCATCTGCGAACTTGGTCAGCCATAATCCTCCCATGCTTGCCTGTACCTCAGAGAAGCAAATACCGAACAGGAGGGGTCCCAGGACCAAGCCCTGTGGGATGCCACTTATAACTGGTTTGGAGTCGGACATGGCACCCGCAACTTTGACCATGTGTGTTGTATCTAAGAACCAGTTTGCAACCCATCTCGTGACATAGGGGTTAATGTTCAAGCTGGTGAGCTTATCTATGATGCCAGAGTGGATAATGGTGTTGAAGGCCTTAGTGAGGTCCAGGTAGGTTGTGTGGACTACCTTTCCCTCATCTATGACCTTTGTAACTGTTTCAAAAAAGTCAACTAGGTTTAGGAGGCAGGATCTTCCTTTAGCAAAGCTGAATTGGGTACGGTCCAATGTCTGGAGGTTCCCAATCTCTCTGTTTATGAGTTCCATGATGATTCGCTCCATAGCTTTGCAGAACAGGCTAGTCAGGCTTATAGGGCGATAGTTCCCACGTTCTGTTGTGGCACCACCTTTGTGGAGTGGGATGACTGTTGCTGTACGCCATTCTTTGGGTACATAGCCTGTGGTAAGGCTGAGTTTGAACAGTGAATTTAGGTGAGGGTTTAATTCATTTTGGAGCTCGTGTAGGACACAGCCTGGGATACCATTTGGTCCCATTGATGCTGTGTTTTTAGCTTTGGACAGTGCTGTTTTGACCTGCATGTCTGTGATGTCTGGGGTTCTGCATTCTTCTGTGATGGACACAAGCCCCTTTGGGGGTGAGGGGGGTGAAGTTTGCACTGAACCTGTCTGCCAGGATGTTGGCAATGTCAGTTGGTTCAGTGTATTTTTTGCCATAGAGCATATCTGAGAGTTGCCGCCTAGATTCTTGACATAGCTAAAGAAGGCTTTGTGATTATCTTTAGAGTCTTTGGCAATTTTTCTTTCAAAACTGGCCTTAGATGATTTTATAAGTGATCGTAGTTTCTTGCTAATATTGATCAGTGATGCCTTCCCTTTTTGGGATTTTGCTCTGTCATGCAATAGTTTCCTCCTTCTGTTGTATAGCTTATTTATGTCTGGGGACCACCAGACTGGTTTCCTCCTTTTGGAGGAGTGAGTTTTGGTTTTACTTGAGATGGCTCGATCCATGCATTCCTGTAGATGCTCATAGAATGCAATTGGAAAGGATTCTGCGGTTTGGGCAGCATTATCCTTTAGCAAGGGGGATTTGAAACTTTCCACCTCGGTCTTGAGAAGTGTGAAGTTGGCTTTTGAAAAGTTTTTCACAGTGGTTTCCTTGACTGGGGGTGGGGTCGGGATGTAGATGTCCAGTGTGATTAGTTTATAATCTGATCTTACCAGCGAGGGGTTTACCTCTGGTGTGGAGCACTGATCCCCCATGTTGGTGATGATCAGGTCCAATATGTTGTCACCTCTTGTGGGAGTGGTGACCAGCTGTTCCAAAGTGTTTGAGTTTATAAACTCTAGGAAGCATTGGGCAAAGGAGTTTGTACTTGAGTAGTTATCCCAGTCAATGTTTGGGTGGTTGAAATCTCCCAGTATCATGGTGTTAGGTAGGACCTTTATATTTTCCAATGTTCTCAGGAATGCTGAGTTGGGGTCCTGAGAAAAGGTAGGTGATTTATTGCAAAAGTGAAATGCTCCTGTGATTTCTTAATACATCTAACTATATGTTTTTCTACAGCTGCTTCATTCCTGTAACATGCTGTAATAATTTCAAGTGTCCGAGATGACATGCACGCTCTTTGATAATTCGCAGACTGCACCATGTTGTCAGCATGAAGCAAGGTATTCAAGAATTGCATTGATGATAGACTGTTTCTTGTTGGCTGTTGGAGTTTGAATACATTAAATCTGTGTTTGCATGCTGGTAAGTAGATTTAGTTTAACTTAATTAAAAGGCTGCAGTGGGTAGACTACATACTAATAACTTACCCAAGGTGTCGGTTGTTATTTAATGATGGAAGTAGACTCTTACTCCTTTTGCCTGTAAACTGTGAAACTTATTTCATGCCACCTAAATAAGCAACTGCCATCAAACAGATAGGTAATAACTGAGTTGTAAATGGCTATCATGTAGAAAAGGCAGACATGCCACAATTACGTCACTTCTGCAATGAGAACAAAAGCCAGCATTTACCATATACATTTTGTCTGCTAAAAAAATGGAAGACAAGACAGAAAGATAGCTAGATAGAGGATAGATAGATAGATAGATAGATAGATAGATAGATAGATAGATAGATAGATAGATAGATAGATAGATTGATAGAGAAATAGATGGATAGATAGTCAAATTGATGTATAGATCAATAGATGGATAGATAGAGAGATACATAGATCAATAGATAAACCAATATATAGTTCAATTGAGCATGTAGAGAGATACTTATCTAGATAAATCAATAGATAGGCCAGTAGGTAGGTAGATAGATATAGAGATAGACAGGTAGACAGATAAACTGATAAGTGCATAAGTAAATAATGAACTGACAAAATAAATGGATAAATAAATGAATGAATAAATAAATACAAAAGCAAATAAATAAGCATAGTAATAAAAACATTGGTGAGCAGTTAAATAATGTAGCTTTTCAGTATATCATTGCCCTCAATGATGTGAATACCAGATCCACATATTTACACATACCACATACATCCACACATATATAATATAATGGGTCTACTTTGTTTCGTTGAATCCATGTCACTGAATTTCATTTCACCCCAACCTCCTTGCTCAAAACACAGATTACTGAAAACTCATTTCATTGAACTGAACTTAGTATGTATGGCACTGTATGGAGTATTGTAAGGCAAGTAAAAGGTATATGCCCTTTTCCCTACTGTACTGTGAGCTTGTAGTTAGTATATATAGTTAGGGAGTGTGAGGGGGTCATAGACCCCCACACTGGGGGTGTGAGGGCACAGTCCCCACCTTGTTTTTTTATATATTATTTTACCAAAAACTTCAAAAGAATACATCTTAAACAATAGACATGCATAGTTGCAACACCAATGACTAACTCAATTAAGAAAACAATATGTACTCAAACTAAGTGGGAGGCTATGACCCCCCCCCCCAATGTGGGGGGCTGTGTCCCCACACATCCCTAACTATATATAAACTAACTCCAGGATTGCAGTACAGTGGGGAAAAGGGTATATCCCTTTTACTTGCCTTACAGTACTCCACACAGTGCCATATATACTAAATGCAATTCAGTGAAATGAGATTCAGTGAAATGAGTTTTCAGTAATTTCAGTTTTCAGCGAAGTGATCAGAGTGAAATGAAATTCGGTGCAATGAGATTCAATGAAACAAAGTTGACCCATCTATAATAGGGTGGATGGTGTGACAGAGCAAGATGCAGAGGACAGGAAGAAATGGAAACAGATGATCCGCTGTGGCGACCCCTAATGGGAACAGCCGAAAGAGAAGGGAGTAATAACAACAGACCATCCTCATATGATCTGAAATGAAGGCAGCATACATATATGATCCTCCTCTTTATCTTAGACATGTGTTGATCTGCCCTTTCTGTTTCTTTCCATTATTCCTAGGGTCAGTCCTTGGACCTTACTGTTTCAGATGACTCAGTCATGCTATCTATTGTAACATCTTTTGTTAAGGCATAAGTCACTATTAAGGTAGATTTGGTTGTATTTAGAAAGAACTTGAAAGCTTATCATATTTTAATACTCCACAAATGCAAATGATGTCCTTCCTTTCAGGATTTGTTTATCATGACCAGTTTGACTTCTGTGATTTTTTTTTTCAAACTTTCTCAGTAAAAGAGCAAAAATTTTAACAAATTAGACTTACTGACTGTTTCTTTAAATGTTTTGGTTATGCCTAATCAAACATCTGTACACCTAACCAAAATTTAGCTATACTCTGTAGGTCCATTGCTTACACATCTTCAATACCAGGATCAAAACAGCAAAGAAACTGCTGATATCACCTCTCATATATGCATTTTACTTACTTACAAGTCTTCTCTGTTGCACTTAACATATTTGAAGCAGAATAAAACAAATGACGTTTGACCCTGTCTTACCTCATTGCTCTCCTCAATGTACGAGTATTGAATCCCTAAGTAGGTTGTGCTTGATAACCAACTTTCCATGGTCTAGCTTCAGCTGACTCATAAGCAGGTCTGTATAATTACCCACTGTGGTCAGTCCCACCCTTCTGCAATCATCCTGCATATACTTTGAGATCCTCCAAAATGAATTTAACACTTTTCTCAAAATCTAATAATTTCTTGACTGATGTTGCTAAAAAGGAAACACAAACAATGAACATTTCAACTGTATTTCCTCTTATGTTGGTTTCATCTCCTCATTCTTCACTCTTTTAATTTTATCTTCACCTCTGCCCCTTTATCATCAAGGTCCATTCTCCATATCTTTCACTGTAATCCTTCATTTTATAGTATATTTCATTATATCCATTTTGACGGCCTCATTATGCTGATCACATATACAATACTCTACCTTCTTTTTTGCCTACCTGTGTATAATCTTGATGTCTGTCCTTCCAATTATATTTTCTTTCTCTTGCTCTTACTACTATAACATTTCTAGCTTCCTTACTTCCCACAGTTCTGTTCATCCATGTGTACATTTTAAGTTATTACCATTAATGCTTTTTGATTAAGCTGCAGTGGTGCAGCGGTAGCATTGTTGCCTCATAGCAAGAGGCTCTCCCGTTCAATTCTTGGCGGGAGTGCCTTCTGTGTGGAGTCTGCATGTCCTCCCTGTGGTTGAGTGGTGTTTGAAAGACATGCATTGACTGGGCGTGCCTTTGTTGAAGGTTGGGTGTCAAGCTGGCACTTCGGCACCCATAAAAAATCTACTGCCAATCATTAGTGAACTGGAATTCTGTTGTGGTGACCCCCTAACTGGGAAAAGACGAAAGAAGAACAAACTATTAATGCTTTTTGATTTCCAGTAATTATACTTACATAATGTGTGTGTGTGTGTGTGTGTGTGTGTGTGTGTGTGTGTGTGTGTGTGTGTGTGTGTGTGTGTGTGTGTGTGTGTGTGTGTGCATGTGTGTGCATGTGTGAATGTCTGATCTGTGTGTGTATGTGTGTGTGTTTCTCTGTGTATGAGCAATAATTCATAAAAGGGAGGGCATTATAAGAACATACAGAACAACCTGTGGATGTTATGAGGCTAGATACTGCAGCAGGGTTTCCTCTGTGCCTTGATGTCATGTAATTTTTCTATAACACCCACTGAGTTGAACTTTAATACACTTAGCAAATGCATTTTATTTATTTACTTTTCTTATTTTTTTATCTTATTTTCTTTTTAACACACAAAAAAAATACTGCATTTCTTTTTGTTTTTAGAAAATGTTTTCTTTTAAAATAACTAGATGATAGTCAAAGAATATCCCCCAGATTCACTATCCTTCTGTGCAGGATTAGCTTAGTCCTGCATGGAAGCGGCCATTTAGAAGCAGGACAGCAGCATGCCATGCATAGTAATGAAGGCGCGCTGCCTGAGCTCCTAAACGGACATGGAGCGTGTACGAGTGCAGAGGCCATGTCTGAGAGCAGAGCTCTCAGAATATACAAGCCCTTGCAATCAAGAATAGCAGTGTAGGAGTAAGAATGAGCAAAACTGTTCATAGGTGTATGCATACCCCCAGCAACATCCCCAAGTGTACAAGAGCAATAGTTACAACATCTAAATATGAAGACTTTTTTTTTATGAAACAGATCACATTTAACCATAGTTGCATGGGTTTGTCCGTCACTTAGCTATGTTTAATGCAGCTTAAATGGCACAAGAGGATAAAATGCAAGATATATGCAAATGAAGAAATACAGCAATAGTGTAGTGGACAGAGTATTCACCTTATGAGCAGTCATTCCAGGTTCGAGTCCTACTCCAGTACAATCCATTTTCCATGTCAAATCACTGTATGATCAATTTATTTTGTTGCATAACATATGACATAACATATACTTGTGAACTGGAGTACTGCATTAAATGCAGATGTGAGGTGTCATTGTCATAATGTTGCAAAGTCCACAGATAATCACAAGTGCCCCATACAGTATATGTACACAGGAATCAGGGATACAAATGGAAGGTAAAATGTGTAATGAATGAAAAATCTGTACAGGTGCCAAATCCACCACCTGTTCAAGAACCATTAGACATCACTGTCTAAATTAGTGCTGGGGTAAGCATGTGTAAGCACTAGTAAGCAAGAGAAAGCATAGTTATGCAGTAGTAAGTGGGAGTAAGCATATTTAAGCAGAAGTAAGCGTGTTTAAGCCCATTTTCATGGGGGTAAACAATGCGCACATAGGTTAAGCAATACTGAAGCTAACTCACTGCATGCATATTTAACCGGAGGTTAGCATTGCTTACCTTCGTGCAAACCCACACAAACCCGCTTACAATTGCTTAAAAGTGCCTTAAACACTCTGTATGCATCAGCTGCTGTTCTGGCCAGAAACAAAACTAACAGCCTTTTGCAAGTCTTGAACCGAGGACCCTCTACACTATAGTCACAGTAGCTTAAAAGTAAGCCATCACAGCAGTACATAAGGATGAGGTATCACCAAACAGATCCTTACCATAGGAAATACAAACTGAACATGTGACAGTTATATACAGTTATACATATACATACACATATACATATATATATATATATATATATATATATATATACACACACATATACATATATACAGTTTTATATTGTATAACCAACTACAGGACATAAATATGTGAACTGGAGTACTGCATTAGGACCAGATGTGAGGTGTCAATGTAATAAAGTGTTGAAATCCCCTAATAAACACAAGGACCCCATACAGTGTACATACATATGAATCATGGATACCAAACACATATATAACATGTAATGAATTATAAATCAATGCCACAATGCAAATATAATGCAACTTAAATCTTAAGCAACGCTAAGCATTGCACAGCCCAGCTTAGTAGCTGTAAGCAATGTGTAGGCCAGCTAACTCAATCTTCCCACTGGTATATCCCTTTAAGCAATGCCAACCTTAGGTAAACAGGTTTGCCCATAGCTTAGCCTTTTCAAAATTGTCCAATCATGGCAAAGTGTGGGAAACCAACCCTGTTTACACCCAACAGGTGGGAATACATCTCATAACTGGTTGTAGCTTCCCTTGTAGGCACTATGTCTGGAATGGGAGAGGGTGTGCACTTTCAAGTGCAGCGCTGGGACATCCAGGAGTCCAGAGTCATGGCTGGACTCCTTGTGAAAGACCATGACATGAGACTGCTGCAGGGCTGTACTAGGGTTCTTAATACAAAGCAGAAGCCTGGGACCATCTCACCCATGACCACACCAGTGCCATTGCTATACCCCAAACTGGTGATCAGGTCAGGTATCACTATGCTGACCTGAAGCGGCAAAAGGGGGATCTCTTGGATCAGTTGATCCAAGAGGCTAGGAGGACAGGAGAAGTCCCAGCAGTGTGTAAGTATCAGTCCATTACCTGTTTAATAATTGCCAGCTCATGTATAGTATGGATAGGTATGGCTAAATATTCCTCTTATGTCTTTCACAGTGGCAAGTGAGCAGGCTATGAACCAGGAGGCCCATGGATGTAGACTGGAGTGGTTGTGACGTGAGGCAGGTTAGTAATACTCTTACATGTACTGTCATAGGAAATAAATCTAAAAGTAATAGTAAGTTAATTGCCTGTATAAAACCTGTATTGTTTAAGGCATGTACTGCATAAACCAGAGAATATGGCAGGAAGAGTCTCATATAGGTTGTATGTAAATAAAAGCATAATAGCCTGACAGTAAAGGTCTAACTGCTGGACTGTATGTGTTTGCTGGACTGTATGTGTTTACTCTGGTATCATATGATAATGTAGATTTGCAATCACATAATAGTACTGTTGTATTAAGCACTGTTACCCACACTGTGCTACATAAATAAAATGTGTAGGAACGTCTGTATATGACTGTTGTAATCCCAAGAGGTCATATAGTACAACTGATAGAGACTTTGACAGAAAACAGTGAAAAGAAAGACAACAAGATCCAAATAGCACACTCAACTGGGATGTGAACTGTTGTATATTTAGCACACACAGCCATGGTTCGAATCCTGAGAGTGGTAGTAGGCTGTATACAGAATCATACCTCACAACTGTACAGATATGTCCAGAATGTCCAGTAAATTGGCCTATATCTGTTGCCTGTCACCCTGTTACCCAGGGAAATCAGTGGGATGATCCCAGGCATTTAGGCAGCAAAGAAGAAATACAAGTAATTGTCAGACATCTATAAGAACAAACCTGCCACTCTAGCAACTCCTTAAAATGTTATGAGAGTAATAAGCCAAGTATATCCCATCTACACCCTCATGTTGTCAAGCCATGACCAGAGTGTGTACAGTAACAGAGTGAGACATATGTGCATAATACTAATGTGGAATCTGGTAATTTGTGTGGCAACATTCAAGTAGTGCTAACAAATATTGCTCCCACAGGTTTGTCAGATATGAACACTGTGCCTATAAATAAAAGATTGATATCCTGTACTGGCACTGTTTAGTCTTATTTTTAGCAGACATAGCCATGGTTCGAATCCTGGGAGTGGTAGTAAGCTGTGTGCAGAATCATACCCCACAAGTGTACAGAACTGTCCAGAATGTCCAGTTAATCAGCCCATATCTGCCAGCTGTCACACTATCTCCCTGGCATATCAGTGTGCTAATCTCTGACATGCAGACAGCATTTTGTGTTGTATAACTGACTGTCAGGCCTGTACATATTTTGAAAATGTCAACGAAAACAAGCCTGTCACTGTACAATTCACTAAAGGTTTAAGAGGGCAATAGTCGGAATATGTCCTGGTTCACCTGCATGTGGTCAAGACATGCCCAGAGTGTGTGTGCAAAAAGAAATGAACAGGTATGTGCATAACATCAACCTGGAATCTGGGAGTATGTGTAGAAACAATTATTTAGTGTTAACAACCAATACCACCACATGTATACCAGGTAAGAGGTGTATACAGCAGATAAAACCAGTTTATGTATATAGTTGTCGACAGCCATACCACTGTCCAAACTAAGGAAATAGGGTAGTGTACTAATACTTGTAAGGTACAAATAACAGCACTGACTAGGAAAGTAATGCGAACTACAGGAATATATTAGTTGTTAATTGAAATCTTTCTCTCTCCCCACCATATCTGCAACTATAAACTAAATACACAACTCAGTTGGTATGTGCTGACTTAACTCTAATGTTGGGACATATGTCCTTTTGTTTGATAATTATTTAAATCTGTTTCCATGCTTGTGCTATGTTGAAATACTCCCACATTGGTGGCATGCTGCCATCAATGTACCTGCATGCTGTTGTAATTACCACTGCGGTCCCATATATGCATGTGTTCTGTTTGCTATGCAACTGTTCCATTTCTGGTGTTTGGGTTAATGGGAATATGTATGTATGTTATACCTAATCCTGGAATGTATTGACTATTACCAACCCACATACGTTGATAAAACTTAAACACCTTAGTACGTATGGGAATGCGGGTCCCGGTGGACCCACCTGTCCCACCTCAGCTGGCTGTGGCACCGAGCACCAGCACTTCTGGGGCCCAACCTGGGACCTCCTCATCCATTGGTCCTGCGCTACCTTCGGGTGGAACTGCCTCAGGGGATGGGCCTCACCCCCCCGGGAATGGGAGTGGACAGGAACCTGTCACCCATCACCAAATCCGGGTCATGGTGCTTAGTGAGCTTCTCAGGGAGGTTGGAGATCTGCTACACCAGCTTGAGGGCCATGTGTCACGATGAGAGGGTTGGCCTGGCTCACTTACTCAGCCTCTAACACAGCCAACTTTGGGGCTGTGAAGGTGCAGTGGTGACTGCCCATGGGTGGGGACCTCAATCCCACTGTTTCCACTAGGGGCCTCATGGGCTTCCGATTTTCCCACACCCCTCACCATCAAGGTGTTTACCCCCCACTTGTGTCATATACTGCCCCTGTATGCATCTTGTTTGTCTAGTCTCTTAACCTACCCAACCTACCTCCACAAATATACGTACTATCCCACACCAACATCCCACTCTCACCTGAAAAAATAAAAGGGGCAATCTGTTCCCAAAAAAAAAATCTCGTCCCATACATAGCTGTCCATTTCACACACATGTCCATTGGACACATGTAATCTGGTCTAATTGGCTTAACAACATATTATGGTTGTCATCATCCTTCTGTCAAGGGTATGAGTGTCCAAATATATCTCCAAATTCAGTGTATATGCACAACTGTTGCTGTAGAAGAAATGGGCAGCTATAGACCTTCCCTACACCATTCCTGCACATCCCTAGCTATTTTCCCTACTGTCCTTCCCTCTTTGTGCCCCTTTTTCACCACTTTCCTATCAACCCATTTTTATTTCTTTTAAAGAAATTAGCACATGGGTAAACAGAAATAAGCACTTTTCAGCAGCAGAAAGAGGGTTTAAGCCTGTTTGCGCAGGGGTAAGCAATGCTTACACAGGTTACACAATTTTAGAAGCTGAGTATAAGAAACTGTAACAGGAAGTTAGCAGTGAAACCTCCGCGCAACCCCCCGCAAACCAGCTTACATCTGCTTTAAAGTGCCTTAATCACTCTGCATCCAACGGCCCTTGTTCTGCCCAGCAACAAAATAAACAGCCACTGCAAGGCTCCAACCCAGGACCCTGTACAGCATAGCCAAAGTGATTTATCACTAAGCTATTTCAGATATACATAACCTTGATGTTTTTCCAAACATATCATCCAGCACAAGCATTCAACAGTACAGGAAATGTATTTAAACATGTTGATGTATGTGTGTGTATGTGTATATATACATATATATATATATATATATATATATATATATATATATATATATATATATATAGATATATATATATATATATATGTTGTATCTTTCAGTTTTTCCCGGTTAGGGGTCACCACAGCGGAACTCCACTCCACTAATGATTGGCAGTAGATTTTTATGTACCGAGTTGCCAGCCCTGGCGCACAACCTTCAATGAAGGTATGCCCATTCACGCATGCCTCCACACAGAAGATGCTTTAGCTGAGAATCGAACAGGACAACGTCTTACTGTGAGGTGACAACGCTACCGCAGCACCACCACTGCAGATATATATATATATATATATATATATATATATATATATATATATATATATATATATATATATATATATATATATATATATATATATATATATATATATATATATATATACATATGCATACATCTATATATATATATATATATATATATATATATATATATGTAGGTACATATATATATATATATATATATATATATATATATATATATATATATATATATATATATATATATATATATATATATATATATATATATATATATGTACAGATATATATCTATAGATTTATAAGAGACCATAACAAATACATATATGACCACTGGCGCCATGAATGGGGGTGAGGGGGAGCCCAAGCTACATACTTTTTGTACGTATTGATATTACCCCCCTCCCCCCACAGCCAAACAGGTCTGCCCTGCAATACAGTACCAACTGTTGCAAGTCGCATAACCAGTATGCACCGACACAACATGGACACAAGATGTTAACAGTAATCCATCCCACCTGTACGATGTCAGGTTGGTATCAATAACATATCATGCAATACAGTCTGGCTACCATAGGGAATGTACAATGTGGAAGCAATAAACAATACTAAGATACATATACACACACACACACACACACACACACACACACACATATATATATATATATATATATATATATGTATATATATATATATATATATATATATATATATATATATATATATATACATGTAAGTACACATACACGCACACACAGAGATATGTATAGGATGATACATATTTAGAGGGTGCACACTATACGTAACAGCCAGTATACCTACAGTTGCCACCTTACCAACTGGACACTGTATGAGTCACCTATACAAAAGACAATTGTTGCCTAAAACATATATCCACAGAGAGGTCAAAGGATATAACACCACACACAGGTTTGCATACATGAGAAAGATTTATTTGTGTACTATTACAGTTGTATATGACATGTCATATAGCTGTCTAGACTCTGAAATACATATAAACAGACTACTGCAACTCTCAAACAGATCAATTAATACAGTACTCCGGAAAGCATAACATATGTTGCTGTCCAGGTGAAGGCCTTCAAGTACTGCAACAGTAAAGACAGATTGGGC
>NC_056744.1:1041549141-1041586641 GCF_019279795.1 Protopterus annectens | reverse complement strand
TCAATTTCATATTTCATTGCAGTACATTCACTATGACCAGTATTTTTTTGAATTTTTAAATGTTTAAATATTCAACAGTTTATCCATTAGTTACTGTTTGGAATCTTTTTCTTGTTTCTTTGGCTACTGTACTTACATGTGACTTCAGCTGCCCTTTAGTATATATTCTACAAATGGAATGTGTTTCAGTTATTCTGAAGAAGCTCATGTTAAGTTGTCTATCTCGCCTTCATTCTTGCTGGATGGGTTCGGAGCCGACCTCGGCTCCGACTCGGCCACTCTAAAAGCTCGAGAGTTGGTTCCACCGGCTCGAGGCTCCCCTTATATCCCACAATGCTAGGCGAGAGTTACCTCAGATCTCGTTTGCCGCTACAGCTTCGAGGTTGGTTGCTTCTACCGGTTCCTGGTGAGTGTTAGCTTTTTATACAAAAAGTTACTCTTTTTTTCCCCTTTTAACTTTAATTCTTCCTAAATTAGTGTAGGATATAGAACTTTATCCCCGACCCTATTTTTTCCCCGTTTTCTTATTAAAAGAACCGTTGGTTCTTCCCTTGGGCCTTTGGCCTTCCCTTCCCTAGGGTGTGTTTGTGTAGTTACTTTTTTGTGCTTAATTATTAGTATTTTACTAAAATTGTTATTATTTTTAGTATTAATAATTTTTTCTGACAGGGTATAACTGTGTGTTTGGGTGTGTGTTAGTGTACACCTGTCAGTTAGGAAAATGTCAAAGGAAGCAAAGGTCTCTGGATTCAAGAAGTGTGATGCGTGCTGTCAGAAAATGTCTCTGACAGACGCTCACACTTCTTGTGTCTATCTGGGGCCTTTGCACCTGCAGGACCCTGTGCTGTGTGCCATGGCTTCAGCCCCAGGGTCCTGCAGGAGAAAAAACAAGTTGATTCTGAGAGGCTTGTTAAAACCAGAGGATTCCCTGTCAGTTTCAACAGGAAGCCCTCTAAGGCATCGAGGTCTTGCCCGCTTCTGAGCTGAGACCTCAGGTTGTTCAACCTTTGCCTTTATCGGCTCCGGCTGGAGCCGTTAAGACTCAGTCCACAGTTTCTGTGGCTTCCTCGGCTCTGGCAGGAGCCGAGGTTATCGAGGTACCCGTGTCGGGTCCGGCAAGATCTTGAGCCGACAACCAGAAAGAGGTCTAGGTCACCTTCTCTTGGCTCCGTTCATTCGGCTCCAGGATCTCCCCTGCTGTCTGAACGGAGCCAAAGGTCTCATTCCTCTAGGTCATCGAGGCTTTCCGATCATGACCTTCAGAGGGTGGTGAGTCGACTACTTAAGTCCGAGGCACTAGCCCAGATGCTTCAGAGCCCGACTCATCAGTCGGTGCCTGCCCCGGTCCATCAACTCTTTCCTCCTTCGACTCTTTTGAGTTCGAGCCGGGTCGTCGGAACCGAGACTGTGGTCACGGGCCGAGACAATTGTCTTCGGCTCCGTCGTCGGCTCCGTTTTCTTCCATGGAGGAATCTCGGTGCCGGACCTCCCTCGTCGGCTCCGAGGGGGTGAGTGGCATCGGGCCCTTGTCCGGCCCCCCTCTCCCTCTCGGTGCTTCGGCGCTGGTGGGTTCGGCTCCGACATCGGCCTCGGAGCCATCACTGTCGGTGCCGAGGGGGGTCCTTAGCTCCTTGGAGCGGGGACCTCTGAATCTGCCTGACAGGGGTGCATTCGAGGTCATGCGGAGTGTGTTAGAGCCTGGCTCTACTCCACAGTCGGCTCCGTCAGCCCCTCCCTCTATGCTGCCTCAGGGTAAGTCGACTCACTCCCTCATCCCGGACCGCAGAGAGCCAGCTCCTCAGGAGCCCCTTTGGGATTTCATCCTCTTCGAGGCCTCTCCTGATTTGGCAGAAGAGCCCCTCGGAAGAGGAAGTGCAAGAGGAAGCACATTGACTCACCTGAGTCTATCACGTCGGACACAGATCTGGATGATTCTGAGGGTTCCCCCCGTTCCCCTTCTGAAGATGTCTCATTTGCAGACATTATGGAGATCCCTAAACAGAGGGAAATTGGCCAGCCCTCATCCCTTGGAGGAATCTGTGTATCTTGAGGCGTTTGGCTCTCGTCCTTCCACCTCCTGGGTGTCCCCTTCGACCCCCTCATGCAGGTGGTTGCTAAGAAGGCATGGATGGCTCCTGATTCAGTGGACCCCACTCCCAGGAGACCCTCCAAATTCATCACAGCTCCATCAGACAAGCAATTTTTATCAAAAGGAGTTTCTGTGGATGCTATGGTGGTAGCTGCCGCCACAAAGAAGGAACTGGCTGATCCTTCAGTGCCTGTCCATCCACCTAACAAGGAATCTAGGTCCATGGATAGATACGGGAAGCGGATGTTCTCCTCAGCGACATTTACCATGCGTGCGCTGAATTACCTGTGCCATTTCACTCGTCTTCAAAGGGACTTGATCAAGGAAGCGAGTGAAATGTTGAAGGACCCTACAGCTGCGGGTTTCCAAGAGAAATGAACACGCAGCTGGCTATCCTTAATTCCATTTCCAACTCCTCCATGCGCCTCCTCTCTTATGCGGCCGATGGAGCGAGCAGAGCCGCAGGAACAGGGGTAGCCTTACGTAGGCACGCCTGGATGCGGCTATGCAACTTTGCGGAACCTTTCAAGACGTCTTTCACGAACTCCCCTTTTGATGGATCATCTCTCTTTGGTCCTCAAGTGAAAGAAACCCTGACTAGGTGCGAGACTGATGGCAAGACCCTTTCTGCCGCCGGAGTCCATTTTCGACTCCTTCTAGGCCTTACCCCAAAGGCCAGAAGGGTGGAAAGATGTGGTTCCGTAAACAATCTCAAGGGACTTCGCCTGATGCACAGAGTCGTTTTCCTACCAGAGGCAGAGGTGGGAATAACAATGGTAGACGTCGCCCCAGGGGCAGGGGGTTCCGCAGAACCAGGGCAATCGGGAAGCCTTTCCTGACAAGCCCTTTCAGCACCCCTGAGGTGTTGCCCGACTGCCCATCTTCGGAGGCAGTCGGGGGAAGATTGTCACTGTACCCAGAAGCCTGGCTATCCCTGACTCAAGACAAATGGGTACAGTCCATCATTTCGAAGGCTATTCTATCCCCTTTCTTCGTTTTCCAAATCAGTCAAAAATCCCTTCCAGATGTTCCACCGCTCAAAGGGATATAGCAGCTTTGGAAATTTCAAAACTGCTTGCAAAAGAGCAATTCAGCCAGTGTCAGCAGACCAACAAGGATCCGGAATCTACTCAAGGTTCTTTTTAGTTCCAAAGAAAACAGGGACTGGAGACCAATTTTGGATCTCAGTATCTTGAACAGATCAGTCAAGAAAACAAGATTTGGATGGTCACGCTGCAATCCATTCTTCCCCTATTGGGAAAAGGAAACTGGATGTGCTCTATAGACCTTCAGGATGCGTACTATCACATAAAAATGAACAGACGCTTCAGAAGATTCCTCCGCTTCAGGCTGGGAACCAGTCATTTTCAATTCAGGGCCCTGCCCTTTGGTCTCACCACTGCCCCGGTGTTTACCAAATGCATGGCAGTGGTAGCTTCTCACCTGAGACGACAAGGATTCCAGGTGTTTCCATATTTGGATGACTGGCTTCTCACAGCTCCCACCAAGCATCTCCTTCTGATGGCCAGAGATTATACTTTTCGCGTTTGTCAAAAACTGGGTATTTCAATAAATTGCGAAAAGTCTGTTTTGTCGCCTTGTACTATTACCTACATAGGCAAATTTAGATACTATAAACATGTCTGCAACGCTAACGAACCAAAGGATATCAGACATTCACAAATTGGTGTCACTTCTTCTCAACAACAACAGAGCCAAAGCCAGGTTAGTTCTAAAGGTGTTGGGAATCATGGCAGCGCCATACCTCTCCTCCCATTGGCCAGATACCACATGCGGATCCTTCAGTGGATGCTTTTTCTCAATGGTCATACCAGGAACTTCCAATGTCTCACACCATTATGATCACGCAGCGTGGAAAATGCATCTCATGTATTGGATGTCTTCCCCACAGTTCCTGTACGGAAGACCATTTGTTCCACCTCCTCCGGTTGCTACTCTGACAATGGATGCCTCCCTGATCGGGTGGGGGGGGGCATTATCAGGGCAGGACAGTCCAGGGCACATGGCAACCAAACGAATGCCACTTGCACATAAATGTTCTGGAGATGAGAGCAGTGCTTTTAGCATTGCAAGCCCTTCAAGACTCTCTTCCCTTGGGAACGATTGCAATCCAGACAGACAATATGTCTGTAGTGTGGTACATCAACAAACAAGGCGGAACCAGATCATACCCCCTGTGTCGAGAAGCACTCAGACTTTGGCAATGGGCGATTTCTTCTCAGCGTTTTCTGATAGCAACGCACATCCCCGGGAAGTCCAATCACATTGCGGACAAGTTGAGCAGAGCTATACTCATGCCTCACGAGTGGTCTCTGAAAGACTCTGTAGTGAGAGAGATATTCCTCAAGTGGGGTCAGCCTTGCTGCGATCTTTTTGCTACTCCCCAAAACAGCAAGTGCAGAGAATACTTCACTCTATTCCCTTTACCAGGCCAACCCAGCAGAGACGCTCTAGTCCAAGTTTGGCCCCGGGGACTTCTGTATGCATTTCCTCCTTTCCCTCTGATCTCTCAAGTAATACAGAAAGCTATCGCTCAGAAGGCCTCATTGATCCTCATTGCTCCTTACTGGCCTCGACAAGTCTGGTTCCCCTTTCTACATCGTTTCTCTTGGGCGACCGTGGCATCTGGACCTAGTTCCAGATCTTTTGATACACCAGTTGTGACAGTATCATCGCTCCCATACCTCTCTGAACCTCACTGCTTGGTTCCTCCAGTTCCAACCGTAGCCAGGCTTCCTCAATTATCTCACTCGGTTAGAGATATATTGATAGCTTCCCATAAATCTTCCACTCGAAGATTTATTTGAGTAAGTGGAATCGCTTCTCATATTGGGCACAAGGAAAGGACATAGATCCTTTCACCGCTTCCATCCAACTAGTCCTTGATTTTCTAGCTGAACTCTTCCATGCAGGTTCATCTCCATCTACTCTTAAGGTTCAATTGGCAGCTATTTCTAATTTTCATGTGGGCATTTCTGAATCTGCCCTAATGTCCCACAAACTTTGCAAAGCCTTTTTGAAAGGAGTTTTTCTTCTCAGACCTCCTATAAGAAATCCTCCTTCTCCTTGGGACCTAAATTTAGTTCTTGCTTCTTTGATTCTTTCCCTTTCGAACCTGCAGCTTCATGTTCCTTGAAATTATTATCATGGAAAACTATCTTTCTGGTGGCTATCACATCAGCTAGAAGAATTTCAGAACTTCAAGCACTCAGTTGTCGTTCTCCTTATCTTTTGTTCCATAAGGACAGAGTTTCCTTCGAACTAACCCGTCCTTTTTGCCTAAGGTGGTTTCAACATCAAATCTAAACCAAAGCATTGACCTCCCTGTCTTTTTCCCAGAGTATTCAAATAGGTCTGAACAAAAATTACACTGCCTGGATGTTCATCGTCAATTAAGGTACTACTTGGACAGGGAAACAATTCAGAAAATCTGATCAGCTGTTTGTCTCCTATGCGGAAAGCAGAAAAGGACTTCCAGTTTCAAAGGTATCATTATCCAGATGGCTAATGTCTCTGATTACCCTTGTTTATGAGATTAGACACCAAAACTGCCTAATAAACCTAAAGCCCATTCCACCAGAGCTTTGGCTACTTCTTTAGCCTTCCAAGACAGACTGCCTATTGACACCATTTGTGCAGCGGCTACTTGGGCTACTCCTCACACTTTTATTTCCCATTATAAGTTGGATTTAGCTTCTAGGCGTAGAGCTAATTTTGGTTCCACTGTTCTCAGGAGTCTGTTCCGTTAGGCCACCCAGGACAAGGTGCTAGGGACGCGGTCCCATCCAACAAGAATGAAGGCGAGATAGACAACTTAACATATAGAAGTTATGTTCTTACCATAACGTTCCATGTTAGTTGTCTTCTTCTCGCCTTCTTCTTGCGTCCCACCCTCCTTCCCCCTGGCCTGGACAGACCTAGAGGAGTTGTGATCGTGACCTCTCTTTCTACCACCTCTTTTTTAGTCATATGCTATTGTGCATATTTCTTATTTCAGGATGTAGGTCACCCTTTTCTTCCTGCTGTTAGAGGTGGATTCTATTTACAGTTATACTGTTATTGATATAAGCTAGGTTAGCTTACAAACGAGATCTGAGGTAACTCTCGCCTAGCATTGTGGGATATAAGGGGAGCCTCGAGCCGGTGGAACCAACTCTCGAGCTTTTAGAGTGGCAGTCGAGCCGAGGTCGGCTCCGAACCCATCCAGCAAGAAGAAGGCGAGAAGAAGACAACTAACATGGAACGTTATGGTAAGAACATAACTTCTATTTTCATCTAATAAGAGCGAAAGCTTAAAAGTTCTGTTTAGTGTCTGCGAGTTTTATTTCTGATTTTTCATTTATTTTGTTATAGAAGTATTTATTATATATATATATATATATATATATATATATATATATATATATATATATATATATATGTCTACATATATACAAACACATGCCACCTATATTATACACCACAAGCTGCATTCTATGTGTGAGTGAGCAGCACACATAGCAATACACATAGATATATACAGCTGTAAGTGTGTGCAACATGGATGGGTATGTCACATGTGAACCCCTTGTTGGGACCACATTGCCCTTATCTGTGAAGTAGGGAATGGGAATATTGGGAAGGATAGCAGGTATATTTGTGGAGGTGGTTTGGGTTGGTAGATATAGAGGACAGCATACAGGGGTGGTATATGACACATTTGGTAGGTAAACAGACTGGATGATGTGTGTGTTCTGCGATATGGAAACAATGGAAACAAAGCTCCCACCCATTGCTACTCACAACAGCAGTCCATGGCTGTGAAGGTGCCTGGCCTGGAGGTTGAGCAGGAAGAGCATGTGGACCCTGTGAATGTGTACTGGGTGCTTCAAGGTGCTGTAGCACATCCCACAAGTGTCTGTGGAGCCCCCTATGGAACAGACTCTGGACCTGACCTTGGGTGACAGGGTCATGTCTGTGTGTGCCCTCGGGGGGGAACAACATCCCCTGAGGTGGTTCCTCCTGAAGGTAGTGCTGGACCATTAGATGTGAAGGCCTCAGGGTGAGTCACACATGTGGTGTGGCCTGGTAACATGGCCAGATGAGGTTGGAGGCATGGTCCTGCTGGCAACTATTCCCTAAACATGCTATTGTGCCACTTTTATAGAACATATGTGGGTAGTAATAGTCGACACAATCCCGGAACATGTCAAACAGCATGCATAGATATCCCCAATAACACAGAATGACAGACGTGTAGCAATCACATAGCAAGCATACCACATGCATATATGGAACCATAGTGGCCCTGACAATGGCATGCAGGTGAAATAGTCCATAGCAGGCCAGCAATGATAGTGTCCCCACTGGGAACATGGCTAGAAACACAAAGCACAAAGTGTGGTACAATACAATATATGTCCTAGTGGCAGGTAAGCTGTAGCCATACCTATTGAGTTGTGTGAACAGTTTGTTGTCACAGATATGGTGGAGGGTGACAGAGATATGTATTAGAAACTATGGTAACCTTGCTGTATGAGTTGCTCAGACCTGTTTCCATCTTTATATCTTTCAGGCAAGATATCCCATGGCCGTCTACCCGCATATTCAGCGGCAGAAAATGAGGTTGTGTTGAACCACCTAATACAGCTATCCTGTTCTGTTCAACATGGCAGCCCATGAGCAGCAGGAGTGGCCCACTCTGTGGAAAGATCTAGTCCACAGGGTCAATTATGTCGGCCTGCATAACCGAAGTTATGAGCAGGTCTGGCATCATTGTTCTGACCTGCTTCGCAATGCCCATCAGCATGCTGCTGCAGTCAGGGGATCACCTCGCAACAGGGAGGGTCATGCCATCCACCCCCCCGACACGTGTTGAGGAGCTCCTTGCCAGCCTCATGGCATCTGCCCACCCACACACCCAACAACTAGCAGAGACCATTGTGGAGGTGGGTGCTACCCACACACCGGCTGAGGAGCATGCAGGTAAGGCTAAGGGGCACATCAGTAGACCACTGTTGCTTATGCATCCGAATCTGTACAGGTAGATCATGCATATGTGACATGTTGTATATATAGTTTGTTACTGCATAATAGTAATAAACAGATGTGCATAAGTGGTAGTATTGTGGACTTTACTGTTGATGTACTGTAATGCTGTACCCACCCTGTAGCAATGCCACAGCTGTGGCCACTGACATTGCATCTCTCACACTCTTATGTAGGTCCCTCTGACATACCACCAAGGCAGCAGCCTATAGCTGGAGAGTATGGTTTATGTTGATGCTTACCAATACACCGGGCATGTAATGGCTATGGTATATTCCATGCACATATCTAACACACCTACCCATAATGCATTCTGTACATGTTCACGTATTGTTGCTGTTAAATGCACTGCATCACAGTGGTGACCATGATGGGGTATCAGAAGGGTATGTCAGACACCTGCAAGTAAACTAACATTCTGTCATTGCAAAATGTGTTCACAGGGATGAACATATTGGTGGAACACATGGCCTACAATGGGGACATGTGTGGAACATCAACTGTATACAGTGCAACAACAGTGTATATACCAGTATTACAATGGTAACTGTTACAGGTCTACACTATGGCATAACATATTACTGTGGTCCACATTAATAGCTGGGACTAGGCTGTAACACATGCTATTCAGTGTATTGGAGACTGCAAACTGACACAGATGTGTAGGCCATACTTGTCAAGCATCTGCAAAAAGGCTAAAGGTGTGGAGGCTGTGCCAGCATGACACACCAGTGCACTGCAGCAGGGATCCCAAGGATGTTAAGAATGGCTGTATCTGCACACAGTCAGGTTCAGGAACTGTGGCAGATGTAACCCTACCCCAACAGCAATAGTGATGGCAGTGTGGGAACACCAAGGGATGTGCACATGAGTAGACCTTGCAATCATGCAGAGTTGGGGGACATGTATAGGGCAGACTGACCATACACTGGCAAATGCAGATGGCCCATGCTAGTATACCCCTGCCATGAATAGTGACTGCTGTAGTACACATAACAATAGTAACAAACCGTCAAGATAAGGGCGTGCAGACATATGCACCCATGGAGTGTATGCATTGCGGTCAGCATCTAACACATTTCTTAAACACTGCATGTGAATGTACAGGACATATGTCACATATCAGGCTCATGCACTTTTCATATATATGCGGTGATGTGGTCCCATGACAGATCAAAGAAGAGTGCGTTATATCAATAAGGGCGTGTACACTCCCCATAGCCATAGTATGGTCTGATGGTTGTCAGTGTAATAATATGGGATTGGTCATACATGGACCGCTGATGTTGAGATCTGTAAACCAGACATCAGGCATTCACAAATGACATCTGTCCACATATCATGCCAGGTATGTGTCGCTGAAAAACATAGGGGCTGTGAGCATTAGAGCAGACATAACTGACACAGTAGTACACATACAGCAAAGGAATGTACACCTATGAGGTTTGGTACACAGTACATGGCAGGGTGCAGAACAGGTGCACAGCAGTACTGTGTACATGGATGCAGTGTTTTCCAGAGGAAGAGGCATCACCTACTAACACAGCCCATGCATCACACACATGTAGACTGTTGCTAGCATGGATTGACTATAGCTGCACTGCATGCTGTTGAGTTCCATATGTTATGCATGTTGACAAATGGGTAATGGGAGGACTGTGTGTACTACCTTTGTGCAACCTCATCTGTATGTGTGTGTGTGTGTGTGTGTGTGTGTGTGTGTGTGTGTGTGTGTGTGTGTGTGTGTGTGTGTGTGTGGGGTGGTTATTTTGTCTGTAAGTGCAATCTGATGGAGTGGAGGGTGGTTGATGAATGCAGGATGTGTTTGTGCATGTGTGTGTGTTTGTGTGGGTGTCCATGTATGCACATGTGTGAATGTGTGGCTGTTCATATGGCAGTACTTCCCTTTGGGATCATGCAGTACATGGACATGGACTGACACATGAGACACCAAGCATACTTCTCTGATATGTAATCACAGGATAGCTGATAGTATAATAAGGTCTGTAGCATGGAATAAGCATTGGGAGGGAAAGTAGACACCAGGTATACCCTTAATATTGCAATCAGCAGAGAGGTGAACAACAACCCATGTATGCAGCACTACAGATGCATTGGGGAATTACTAGACAACACCAGAGAGTGTATCCATATATTACAGTTGTCACATTATAGGTTGATTGAGCAGCAGATCTGGCATGTACTGAGCAATACTTAGACATGACACTCCAGTGTGTGACATTATGGATTGAACGTACTAGCCCCTAACATATAGGGTCCATGCTCATGTTGTCTGGACATACACAGGGCGAACACTGATTGACAGCAGTGAGGCCATGTTAAACCTACTTTACTCAGGTCAAGGAGGTAATGGAGTAACAAGTGTTGTGTTGTGATCACTCGTCTAGGCATTTAGAGGAATGATATATTAATGAGTGGTATTAATGAGTGTATGTTACCAAGTGTGATGCAGGATGGGGAAGTTATGTGAATAAACGTGGAACTGTCTGCAAAATCAGGGACAGGTAGGTATTAAGGTGGAATGTGTGTTTGTGTGTGTGTGTGTGTGTGTGTGTGTGTGTGTGTGTGTGTGTGTGTGTGTGTGTGTGTGTGTACTGTTATGCAATGTTGTACAGGTCTTAAAGTGCATTTCTTGTTTTCCACTACAGGTGGCGACGTGGGTCAGGTCTCTCCTGCATGCAGTCTGATGTTGTTATCCATACAGACACTGAAGATGATAGTACTGTTGAGGCACAGGTGCAGATGTCAGGGCCTGAAACTGCGGCATCATTTGACATCACCCTCTTAGCCACCCCAACCCCGCACACAGTTTCAGTGCCTATACATACCCCATCACCAGTGGCAATAGCAGATGGACAGTTGGCAGTTGGCAGTTGGTGGCAGAGCACAGGAGAGTATGATATCCATGCGTACTGTGTCTGGTCACAGCAGGCATAGCCAAATATCTGGCAGGGCACCACATAGGCAGATGTACCAGGGTGCTCATGGTAGGGCCACTGGTCATCATGCCCCTGGCAGAAGCACCACAACTGGTACCACCAGATGCATGTTTCAGACTGTCATGGGGGTGCAGGCATGTATGGAACTGTACACCAGACAGGGCTTGAGGTTGCAAGCGACAACTTCTCTGAACTGTCTGGTGCCCTCCATGCTCATACCAAGGTCCTGGATAGATGGTTTGGTGAGATGGTGGGCCTCATTGACTGTGGTTTTCTGTGCTTGAACATATGGTGGGAGTGCAGCGACGGGCAAGTGGATGTAGGCCAGCAACACCAATAGCTGGCCATCAATGTGGACATGCTAGGACACCAAGGCACTCCTGTAGTGGCAGTAACATCCCTAGCATTGCAGGGGGTGCTGTCCACACTACACCACAGCAGGCCATGTGCATGTGGCCTTGGCCAATCCCAGGAGGGACCTGGTTCCAGCAGACATATGTCTTCATCAGGGGAGAGTAGCACATTGAGACCTGTACCTGGATGTGCCCATGAAACCCCTGGCAGGCACAGTCTACGTGTCCATGGCTGGAGGTACTGAACTGCACACCCTGCCAGGTATGGTCTACAGCTGTCCAAAAAACACCTGTATAGGGCAGCCACATGGCAGAACTGTGTGCATGCATACCCTCACACTATAAAAACACACCTAGGGCAACTCCATACCTACACACACCACATCACTATACCCACACACATGGTGTCAAATGTATGGCCCACCCTTAGTCTCTGGCAACCCAACAACACACCCTGTGCATATGATGATACCTGTGTCACATCCCTATCATTCATAACATCGATGCAGGACAGGGTAGTATGGTTCTGATGCACATGGTGACTGTACTACAGTGTACCAATGTACTGCAGTGTAACATGTTGTCTGGAGTAATGTTTAATGTATACATGTCAGGTAGTGTAACTGTCCAGCAATGATGCATTATAGCTTTTAGTAACAGTGGGTGATTGTGTTCTCCATAATGTTATCCATTTGTGTTGTAGGTGTACATGTGTTAGCAGGAAGATGGGCTGCAGTCATATTCCACAAGGGGTATGGCATTGTGGTGACACCATGGCTGTGACATATCTGGAGGTACAGTTGAACACATGTCACAGGTTTGTATAACAGCTATTGCCTGTGCCACATGGACAGGTGACCCACTGGGACATGTATAATCAGCAACCTGATGTAGACCCATTCACATACACGCACACTCTTAGTTGGCAACACTGGGACTAGATCCCCATCTAGGTGTGTAGTGCTACTGAACTGTGTGGCTTTCATTGCACACACTGCACACCATTTAGGGTGAGGTGTGCACCAGGTTACATGTTACATGCAAAACATCCTCAGACATGTACAGTATGGTAATTGGGGATGTAATGGTTGTATATAGACATGTGACATGCCATCATATACACATTAAAAAACACATAACAGGCAGACACATCCAAGAGACCTGAGCCTATCGGTGCTAACTAACTTGTACGTGTGTCCAATGTGTTACATGTAGGCTTCACACATCACATGCATAACTAGCCTGGATTGTGGTATCAGTTACCTGTATGGTTGATGGTGACAGTGGTAACCATAATGTGGTACATGGGCGATATACTGGGTGTACCATGGTGTAATGACAGTGTACACAGCACCACATCACACAGTGGATATTGTACTCACTGGAACCCATGATGACACTTTGACATACCCACCATCACACATTGCCCATGACTGTGATACAACCCATTGTATATCCCAGCAGTGGTACTACAGGGATATGCATCTAATGCACATGCCACAGGCATAGTAGGGTGTTGCATTGTTATGCCTCACCTAAGGGCAGCAACAACACTATCCATACTACTTTGTGGCAATGCGTATTGTAATAGAAGTATGTGGCCTTGGAATGCTGTACCCTTCAGATATACAGACATGCACACATACACACACACACAGTTGCCAGAACTCAGTGAGTATCCCATGCCTATCGACCCTTGTACAACACTGTGGTGCTGGTACTGCAAGGCTCATGTAGCTGCTAGTGAGAGGAGCATAACAGGTTAAAATAATGTCCAATACAGCAGCAGCCACATCTGACTATGTCAATGGGTGTTGCGGTGGTTGTGAAGGCTCTCATGGTATTCCCAACTACAGGTGTACTAACACACAAACACTGCTATCCTCAGTAATGCACACATACACATGTGTCATCACTGGGATGCATTGCTGCAGGTTGTCATAGGTGTATACCTGGCTATTGTCCATGGAGAGATGGATTGTGTAGGGGATGTGTGTACATTGGTATCATGCCACCTGCCATTTGACAGCAGGCAATCTATCAACAGACACCACTGTGGTGACGTTCAGGGTGTGAGTGACATGCATCAGCCAATCCTCTGGGTGCCTCCTGCAAATGGCAACTGAGGTGATCAAGTTGACATGTATGCAACATGTTTTACAACAATGGTTAGTGTCTATGATGGAGACCTGTACCCAAGCATGTTCTGTTGCCTGTGGTAGTGCAGTGGAGGTACCCATGGCATGTGCTGCATACAGGGTTTTGTCTCCTATATGTGCCAGTTATAACACAGTTGGGCAGACATGCCAGTGTCAGTCAACCATAAGTTACCGGTACGTATCCAAGCTGGATACCTGCCATCTGCACATCAGTACAGAGACTGGCAGACATTAAATTGGCAAGTAACTATGCAGTAGGATGAATGTGTCAACAGATAGACGTTTGACAACAATATGTATGCCATTACTACATGTTGGAAGCCGTCAGTGACATATACTGTACAGACAATAGTCAACGTTACAATCCACATGTCAGATCATTATCCAGTAGAGGATATATACTGTGACACAACTCACACACCAGAAGCACAACAGTGAGGCCTCAGAGTCCAGCTATGCCTGCAGGTGCGCTTGTTGTCAGTACTACATTTAGCACTCCACACTTGCCTGGGAAAGCACTGTCAAAAGTAGTACCACCATGATACACTACATGCCAGTGTGACAGTATGTAACCTAGGTTACCACCCTTGTATGTAACACATTCACATGGATAACAGTGCTGTACAAGTTTTATATACTTGTGTGTACCAGACATGACACTCACACCCCTTGCTACTGTAATGACAGCACATAGACGCATGTATTGTACATGGCATTGCATACACTTATTACAGATGTCATTACCCTGCTATGTTATCAGACTGAGATTTGAACACTGGTTACCAGGGCAGAGTCATGCTTAGCATTGGTGCAATACAACACCTAGCAGATTTGCACACTGGTAAGCAAAGCTTACATGGTGTAAGCTCCCGTATGTTTAACCATAACTTAGCACCGCTTAGCCTCGCACATACCCACGCAAACATGCTTAAAGCTGATCAAAACTGCCTTATCCACTCTGTATCCAGCAACCCTTGTTCTGCACAGCAACAAAATAAACAGCCCTTGCAGGTATTGAACACAGGACCCTGCACACTATAGTCACAACAGTTAACCACTACTCCATGACAACTGTGAAGACAGTTGCTTTTCCAATATATATGTCACTACACATATTTAATAGTATTGAACAATTGCTTTGACTTCCACAACTGTGTAGTACTTGTTATTGATATTACTGTTGCATCACATATGCTCTTATATCTAAATGTACATATATCAGATACATACGGTGAGATACATCTGGGAAGGTATACACAACCGTGATGTTTACACATGACAGGAATATGGATATATACATATACATATGTTGATATAAGTCTACATGTACATACACATGTATATTCATACATCTGTATGTCTACACATCTGTATAGTGCATCATATATATATATGGCCATTTGTAGATCTGTTTGTATATCAATATTATATATATATATATATATATATATATATATATATATATATAGATATACATATATATATATATATATATATATATCTATAGATATACAGACATATATATATATATAGATATATATATATATATATATCTGTGTGTGTGTGTGTGTGTGTGTGTATGTATGTATGTATGTATATATATATATATATATATATATATATATATATATATATATATATATATATATATATATCCATATATGTGTACAGATATACCTATTTATGTTGATATATATGTAGACATCTATAACTATATGTGTATAGATCTCTATTCAGATATACCTATTTATGTCAATATATATTTTGATATCCATAACTATATGTGCATATGTATCTATATATCTGTATATGTGTAGACATGTATAAGTATCAGGGAATATGTTTAGAATTGCCATTTCCCATGAGAGGGTGGATTTCATATAGCCTGATTTCTCCAATTTTACTCTCAGAGAACTCCAGAGTTTATGGACAGTTTTGCAAGACCAGAAAATATGAAGTGTGTCCGCAATTATGTTGGGACAGAAGGGACAGAAAGGAGAGGAATTGGAATTAATTTTATTTAGAAAAGAAGGTGTATGGTAGGCATTATTATTAATCATAATTTGTGTATAAATTAGTTTTTTATAGGGTGTGAGTTTTGTGGTTATATCTATTGCTGCTATTTTTTGCTCATCTGTTATATTTACATTTTTGGACATCCAATAATTGGAGTATACTATTTCATTCTGATACTTGTAACGTCTGATTAGGTTATAAGTGTTTGAAAGCATTTTAGTTTTTTGTAGTAAACAGGAGTCGGTTTGTTGATAAAGCAGAAGTTCTTGTTGATGTATGTTGATTTCTGAGGTTTTTAAGTTAACTAGATACCTTATTTGTTTGATTATCAGGCAATATTTTTTGTTTGCCTCGAGATGCTCAATGACATATTCTAAGGGTTTATCTTTTATTTGATAAAAGTCCCATATTGTACATTTTTTAATAATTGGATAATTTTCTAGATTTATCATATTATTATTTAATTTGAATTCAGGATTCATATGAATTGGTTGCGCCACAGTTATGGAGTTTCTTATGTTTAGTGTAGAAAAAAGAGATTGAAAACTTATAACTTTGTTGATTATTATCGGATGAATATTGAGGTTTCTTAAACTTTTACTACTAAGAAAAGGAATAGCTTTTGGGTTGACATTGAAAGTTGTCAGGTATTGGTAATAAATTGTTATCCAAAGAGGGAACCATGATGTATCCTGTGGTTCAAAGTGTGTTAGGCGAATGATATGATTAGCATTAATAATATGATAATATGTCTGAAAATCAGGGAGATTTAAGCCACCTTTTCCTTTAGGCAGTTCAAGTTTTTTGTAACTAATTCTCACATTCTTCAGATGCCACATGAATTTACTTAATGTTGTTTCAATTTTGGTAAAGAATTTATTAGTCACGGATTGACTAATGGCTTGAAATTGAAACAGGATTTTTGTGAGTATATTCATTTTTATGATTGATGCCTTAGAGAGAAGAGAGAGCTTTAGTTTTTCCCATCTGGTCAGGTCTTTTGTGATTTTGTCCAGACCACATACAGATTTTCTTTTTGGACTTCCTTTTGTGGGTGTGCAAATGTGATACCTAGATATTTAAGTAAGTATTCTATTTTAACTTTAGATTCTGGAAAGAAAATCTCCTTGTGGCTTAGGGGATTTAAAGGAAAAATGTTTGATTTATTTTTGTTCATAGCATAGTTGGATATTTCTGAGAACTTGTCAATAGAGTTTAAAATTTTTATCAAATCAGTTGAAGGATGTTGAAAATAGATGTTGAGGTCATCAGCGTAAGCTGTAAACTTGGTTAATACCTTTGAAATATAAACAGAGTGATTAAAGGTTTTTTTACTTAATTTTAGAAGGAGAGCTTCTAGGTAGAGATTGAAGAGATATGGAGAAAGTGGGCAACTTTGTCTGGTTCCATTTAATATACATATAGGGCATGAATTCTTTTTGTTTATATGTAGTGTGGTTGTGGCCTTATTATATAATACATTGATCATAGCAATAAATTCCTCAGGTAGTAAAACGTGTTCTAATACTTTGAACAAGAAATTGAGGTTAACTCTGTCAAAAGCTTTTTGGGTGTCCACAGAGAGAGCATACTTTGGTGAGGAGTCTTTAATTGTCATATTTATTATAGCTTCTACTGATAATGTGTTATCCCACACTTGTCTACCTTTCATAAATCCTAATTGTTCTGCAGAGATGATGGCAGGAATTACTTTATGCAGTCTATTGGCCAATATTGTTGCTAGTATTTTTATGTCTAGATTAATTAGTGTGATTGGATGGAAGTCGTTGGGGTTAATACCAGAGTTATTTGTTTTAGGTATAAATATCGTTTTAAAATTATTAATATAAAGGTCTGTGATTCCAAATTTTATTATATGATTGTAAACTTTGAGTAAGATTGGGACTAGTTGTTTCCCGAATAATTTATAAAATTCTGCTATATAGCCATCCGAGCCTGGGGATTTCCCTGATTTCAATTTGCTGATGGCTAAGAAAACTTCTTCAGCAGTTATTGATGATTTAAGAAGCTCTATCTGCATGTCCGTTATATGTGGGAAATGCAGATCATCTAAGTAGTTTTTAATTCCTGATTCATCTTCCATAAGGTGAGGGCCATAAATCTCCTTATAGATTTCTTCAAAAACTTTTATGATTTCCTCATCTGAGTTGTAAGTTTTTCCATCATGAATAATCTGTTTTATTGTTGAAGAAGGTGGTATTATGTTGATTATTCTGGCTAGGATTCTAGATGGGGTTTGTGTCCACTCTGAGTATTTGTGTAAGAGTTTATTTTCAATGAGAGAGAGCTGGTTCATTTGTATTTCTTGTATTTGTTTTTGAATATAAGTGATTTGCTTCTCTATTGCCGGATCCTGAGTAAGTTGCAGTTGTAATTCGAGTTTTTTTAGATTATGTTCTAGACTTTCAACCTGGGATTTATCTTGTTTTTTGAGTATTGTGGCTTTTTGTATTAGAATACCTCTAAGTGTTGCCTTAGTTGCTGCCCATTGCAAATCCAATGGCATACTTGTTGTTTCTAGATTATTGTTAGTTTCTATAAGTGTTTCTCTTATTGCTTGACATATCTCTTGATTTTTCAATATGTTGTGGTTTAAGGACCAGGTTATGCTTTGTTGCTTGTCAGTATTTAGTTTGATCTCCTTTATTATTAATTTAATTTTTGCGTGATCAGATATAGTTCTGGGATCTGCTTGAAATTTTATTTCATACTTTCTAAAGTATGTTGAGATTAAAAAGAAATCTATTCTGGACCATGAATTGTGTGGGGATGAAAAGAAGGTATATTTGTTGGTTCTAGAATCATGTCTGAGGAGTTCAAAGGGGTCTAATAAACTAAAGTCTTCCATTAGGTCATTTATAAGGTTTGTTAGAGTGACAGATCGCTTGTTATCCTTATTCGTTCTATCTATGTCAGGTCTGATAGTCATATTCTAATCCCCTCCAATTAAGTATAGGTTATTTGGAAATTTTTCTAGAATTGAATATATATTGTAAAGGAACTCCGTTTGGTTCATGCAAGGAGCATAAACATTAAGAATTAAGATATTTCTATTAAGGGAAGGGTGGGAGCAATCTAAATAACACCACCTACCGTTTGGGTCATATTCACTTGCTTTTCTTTTTTTTTTTTTTTTTTTTTAGATGGCCGCCAGACAGTAAGCACACATTTCTGCCTGCTCTCAAAATTATTAGTTAATCTAACCAAATCATCTGTGACTACTTCATCGAACAATAATCATAAACATCAAAGCTCATCAGGGGATTACTAATCTTGCTTTCCTGGTTTTCAGTTTTTTGGAAAAAAGAAAAAAAAAGGAAAGAAAAAAAAGGAAGAAACTTACTTGGATGAAGGAACTCCACTACACAGTGGCACAGTGGTGATTCAGGTTACATGTGCTCCGGCCTACCAATCTTTGTACTACCTAATCAAATAAATAAAGGAATTTTACTCTACTCAAAATGGAACAAATGGAACAGCAAACTACTAAATCTAGATTCTCACAAATTAATTCTCCAGAAAAGGATATTTCTTCAAAAAGACAAAAAACAAGTAAATTTCAATCTGAAGCAACTAAACAGACTCAAAAAGTTAAAAATGATCAGTCATTCACATTAGAAGACCTCAAAGAAGCTCTGGTCCCTCTTCAGTCAGAAATACAAACTTTCTCAACAAAGTTAACAGACTTTGGAAGCAAGCTGGAATATATGACGGCAAGAATTGAGCAAAATGAAAGTAAAATACTAGATAATGAACTGAAAATACAAAAACTACTTAAAGAGACCTCAGAAAGAGATAACATCATCACAGAAATGAAACAGAAAATTACTGACCTAGAAGCGAGAGCTAAAAGAAACAATATCTTAATTAGAGGAATACCAGAGAAGTATGATCAAACACAGTTATCAGGAATTGCAAATGAAATCATAGACAAAATAATAGAAAACAAAGACATAACTAAAAAGATAGAAATAGAGAGAATTCACAGGGCTCTAAGAAAATCCCAAATTTATGATATTCCGAGGCAAGTTTACGCTAGAATCCTAAATGCAGAGCATGCGCAAGCTATTATAATGAATGCCAAAAAAAAAGAAAAGCATCATATGGAATGGTCATAAAATAACTGTAGCACAAGACCTTCCTTTACCAATAAAACAATCAAGAAAAGTCTTATTGCCTTTTTGCAGCTACCTAATAAACAAAAATATCAAATTCCAAATGAAGTATCCAGCAACTCTCTGTTTTCAACATAACAATGTGAATTATGCAATAAAATCTCTACATGAGGCCAAAACTACATTTGCTGCTGCTTTCAAAGAACTGCCTACAAATATAGCTTAATAACAACCTATCAGTTGAACCGGGTCCAGTGATGTTTACTCAATGCTTTTTGCTGCTGCACTAAGGTAATCTTTAATTCAAAGAACTGAGTTTAAACTCTAAATTCTTTTTAGCGTCCTGGAATTCCACGCTTGGGCCTAGATCACAGATTCAAGCCTTAGTACTTGTACCCTGACCTTGCAAATACATCCGGGTCAAAGAGAAGGAAGGAGGTGAAGGGGGAAGAGAAAAAGGAAAGGAAAAGAAAAAGAGAAAGTAATGTAAGGAACATGGAAAAAGAATGTACATAATCACACCACACTTCCCTCAAAAGTTGTAGCAAACCAGACAGTGACTCTTCCTTATATGTGACATGTCAGACAAATTGGTTTAAATAATGACTTTGCAAGTAATATTAGATATCGTTCATCTCTCTCACAATAAAATGCTTTATTTGACTCAAACAGATTCAGCTAAGTCCACCTTGAAGACTATACACAAAGATCTTAATCAACACTAAACTCTCCAAATTGGACATTAGTTCAAGACAAGCAATAAGCACATTACTGTTAAATGGCCTGGTTAGTGATTAGGTATAAGCGCTGGAAGTTAGAATGAACAAATACACACAAGAACTTACGCTGACCGTTTTGCTGCTCCCTTCACATTATACCAAGTTGTGTACTTAAACGATGAGAGGATTACAAATAATCACAAGTACTGCACACATATAAAAGGTCCTTCAACCTCGAGGGGAATTTTCCCTCTATCATGTGGGAAGAATAGTATTAATTCAAATCTCTGTTACTAATTGTTATTTGCAGCAATTAAAACAAAATACAAAAAGGCCCATAGAGAGCCATTCATCAGGCTTATTATCGCTGCTGTGATGGTCTGAGCTTTATAGCCTGTATATATACTACAGGTACTAGCGAAATGCTATGTATCAATCTTATTTAAATAATTAGTCAAGGCTAGCTTAATAGACACACTCTTTGCAGAAAATTAGATAATCAAGTAACCGGTCTCCATGGTGCATGCTTTTTTATGATTCTAAGTATCACAATATTTAACAAGCGGTGCATACCTGTCATTTTGGAAAGCAGGTGACTTCTTACTCTGGCACTTGAATGGATCTTAGGAGATCTGGTCGGGAGATGAATGAGATGCTGTGGTTGACATCCAATTTTTTTTTTTTGTCTCCTGCTTGAAATTGCAGATACTGTCAAGCGTGGTTGTGTCCCTCTACCAAGCTTGATAAGGAGCAATTACAAGCTTGCAGTCAGAGAGGCGGGGTTGGCAATAACTGTCAAGCTAACTGTTCTTTATTATGTGCAGCACGGGAAGTGCGAAGGCGAGAGTCAAGCAAGCCCATGTCATATATATAGGGAAAGTCGCACAAGCACTGGATACAACAGTTATGTAAAATGAAAAATAGAGATCAATTAACTGTTAAAGCAGTTTATATCCTCATCTCAGCTAACCCTACATAAGATTATTACATCAGTCTTCGCAAATGAAGTTTTAGAGTATGAAGAAACAAGGAACTGTTTCATGTTTTAACATATGTTGTATGCAGGATTCTTACCCAAACATAACTGTGTTTTAGGGCAATACAGTTGTATTGTTGAGTCAATTTACCCAAATATAACTGTGTTTTAGGGCAGTAGAGTTGTATTGTTGAGTCAGTAGCCATATGCAACAATATATATATATATATATATATATATATATATATATATATATATATATATATTTTTTTTTTTTTTTTTTTTTTACAACAAATCCTTTGTCAGATAAACAAATGTGTTCACTTACAGTGATCACATTCAAAAGAAGGAAGGGAAGAGGGAAAAGGGGAAAAGAAAAAAAGAAAAGATGTGTAACAGCATTAAGTAGTACAAGTAGTTGGGCTGGAAGGGTTTATAATTTAAGCAATGACATTTGCTGTCAGCAACTTAAAGGGTCCAAACTGAACAGTTGGATTAGATAGGGGTGTAGAAACTCATTGTAGCTTCTTTATTGCAGAGGTCAGATTTCAGTTCTATCAGCAATGAATGTTCATGCTAAAAAAAATGTGCTAACATGCTGGTAAGGAAATCATTTGTTTTAACAGGAGTTGTCCAACTTGTTTTGGTGAATGTACATAAATTACTTAGGGAGCACTAAATATAGTGTATGATATTGTGGTCTGTATAAACGTTAATAAGCATGTTTTTTGCATTTATAAATAGAAGTGACATTTGGTGCTCAGAGAGTATGAAGTTTTGAATTAATTATTTAAAAGAAATGGAAAAGAAATGTAGAGGGATAGTGTGTACTGTTACTTTCATAAGTGAACCCCGGATCATCTTTAGGCTCCAATAACATTTAAAACATGACGGACTAGAGAAGTTAGATCCTATACAAAAATAACCCTATCCTGTATAATTACTAAAATGAGTAAGGGCCTACGTATTACACTTTGAAATGCAACAATCTTCTCTTTTATGAAAGTGAAAATGTCTAATTCATAATGCATGGTTACAAAATGATAGAATACAGGCACGGAAGATGGAATGTGCTGAAAGTCT
Organism: Protopterus annectens; assembly: GCF_019279795.1. Lineage (NCBI taxonomy): Eukaryota > Metazoa > Chordata > Ceratodontiformes > Protopteridae > Protopterus > Protopterus annectens. The sequence continues at coordinate 1,041,564,102 of NC_056744.1, read as the reverse complement.
GTTGGATCTTAGAATAGAAATAGGTTTTTGTAATATAGTTTGGCTTGTAAATATGTTTTTTTACCTCTTACAGGAAAAAGGAGTTATGTCGTTAGGCATGGGAGGGTTCTGCAAGGGGTTGGTTGTCACTCGTTGTCTTTTACATTATCAACTTTTATCTCAGTATACTACTCACACTTCATACCTGAACATGTATATCACTCATATAGAATATATAAGATGCAGCCTATATCTTTACATTAGTTTGCAAACTCAACAAGTAGCAAAATGACACTATGGAAAAATGATATGTCTGGAATCATGGAATGTTAAAGGTCTCCAGAATATTAAGAAAAGAAAGTTAATCCTACATTTAATACTTAAATCAGATGCTGAGATAATGCTTATACAAGAAACACACATGTCTAGACCCCAATGGACAAAAGAAACAAATCGGAAATGGATTAAATCAAGTAAAGCTGCTGGTAACGATACTGGATCCAAGGCTGTAGCAATAATAGTTAAAAAATCCTTCAAAGGCACTATTAGAGCAAGTCAAACGCTTATTTTAAAGGTCTTTTCTCATCTGTACTACCAATATCAAAGTATCTTTAAGGCAGTACTTTTGAAGATAATTAAGTCAAATGAACAGTTAAATCCATAAGGTAGGCACTTTTCAGAAAATTAACTGCCCTGTTTTGCAGTTGAGTAGGGCACTAATAACACCATATAATGCCAGTGTGTTTGCAAGATGCTCTCAAAGTAAAGCTAGGAAACTGTTATTACAGCAGGGACCAAAAATAATGAAGATGAACAGAGCCGAGGGGCCATGTTCTCAGACATCGCTGTGAGAAGCCTGTTTCACTGGATCAAAATAAATTAAATACCAGCCCCTAACCAAGAAACAATGAACCTCTTTGACAATGCCAAAGCGCCATCTATTTCAAGAAAATTCAAGCTTTTTCATCCCACATGACTAACTAGTGGAATTTTTCATGTGCTTGCTTTATTAATAATTTGGAGCAAAAATCTATAATATATGACAGTTGTATTTTAATGAGAATGAACTGTATTCTTAACTATTATAAATATAGCATTGAAGCTATTATTCTAAAAAGAGGGGGTTCTTTTAAATATATTGCACTTAGTTTGCAGCTGCAAAATGTAAACTGCAAAAAGAATATTGTCATTACAGTTCTCCTATAACACTCCCTAATAATGTATTCTACCCACCCTGAGCAGAACAGGCTTAAAACTTTTATAAAATAAGGTCTATGTGGAAATGTTCAGCTGGTGGTTTGTCAGGGGATTACTATTGCAATGTGGTTGTTGCTTTCTAAGGATCATTATTTGAAATAAGTCTATAGAACCATCTGCTCTATGTATGGTAGAAACTGCAAAATGTCATTGCTTTTCTCACTGCATTACATGAATTCATAAGACTAAAGACAATGTGAGACATTATAAGTCAGTTCAAAGAGCTCCCACATGTGACATCAAACTCTTTTTGGAGATACTTCTCAATTACTGGCCTTTTCAAATGTAACAATCCCCCAAGTGTGATATTAAATTGCAACACAGGCAGCTCAAGAAGAAATAAAAGGTGTACTGTTTATTGGGAACAGAGACAGGAAAAGCTACAGATACTTCCAGGGTTATTGATTTAACACTGGGGTCATCATCAGTTATGTGTTATCCTTAACTAGGGAGTTCTGTCGTCTATCAAATAATAGACAGTATGCTTAGTGCAAGGTATTGCTTATAACGTATCTAGTTAAAGTATATTATTCTCCAGTCATTATCACATTTGTCTTTATGTACAGAAACTAGAACCACTGATTTTCAAAATACACATGCCTGTCTTAAAATACTTACTCAGAGATGAAAAATGCAGAAATACGTAAATTCAGAAAGCTTAGCATATGCTCTTACAGCAGTTCAAATAATTTTAGTCACTTAGTCCTATGTCACCAATTGCAGCCTGCAAGTTTCAGGCACATAGTTCATTCAAGGGGAGAAATTAATGCATCATACATCTTTTCTTGGGTCTACTAATTGCATACCGAATGAATCAAACTATAAAGTCCATTGCAATGTTACTGTGTTTAACTTTAACAAAACATGCTTAAATGCATTTCATTTAGTTTCATGGTTTAATATTATTTACGGTCAGTAAGTAAAAATGTATGTATACAATTAGAGACTTCTGCATCTCTTTATTTGAGTATGACAATCTGAGGTATGCAACATGAATAAATGTAAGGACACTGTTCCCAGAACATAACACTTTCAGAAAGTATATGCAGCAGCCAGAGGAAATGAAGCTAGGCAAGAATACTTAACAGATGACTACACACGTTAACTTCTAATTGTTGTCATTAAACTTAAAACAATGGGCCTTTTAGTGAATGATGTTTAATGACAAAGCTGTGTGAATGAATGAGATCAGTTTTACAATAGATACCAACAAAGTGTCACCAAGCTTGATCTATCACCTTTAAATGCCATTATGCTCATTCTAGCAATCATATGAACATAGTCACGCATGGTTTATTTTCTATCACAGATGTGGAATTTACCTTTATGCATTAAACAAAACACTTAACTGGATATTGGCCGTAAACTTTCCATCCAGCTAACAATTTTCTGTACAAAATGTCATTCAGTTGAGGGTCACACAGCTAGAATCTGACCTGTGGGCAATTGGCAAAAGTAAAGAACAAGATTTAGATTAGATACCAGATTACTGCAATACATGTCCAGTCCCAAAGTAGTGGCTCCCCTTGTTAGAAGACTTTGCAATGTTAGCATATGGACTAAACTGATGAATCAGCTCCCCGGGGGGACCACATTTTACTTTCTAAATCACATTAACAGTTTAGTAGAGGTCCACTGATAACTGTCTGATGTTTGCAGGATAGCTGCAGGTCAGTACTTGACATTACTTTAATCTCATGTCTCTTATCTAAGTTTCATATTATTGTACTTTCCTATATTGTTGTTAACACCTTCTGTATTCTGCATTTCACTAATGCTTTGTTAGCACAACTCACTTTCCATTTTTCCTGGTATTTCAGCCTGTACCCTGCCCTCAGCCATCAGTGTTATTTTCACTTTCATTTTATTCTGTACATATATATATATATATATATATATATATATATATATATATATACACACACATACATAGCTAGAGATATATAGCTAGATATACATACATATAGACTATGAGGATGTAAGGATGCTGATGGGCTGTTCTGAGTTGAACTCATTCACTCCGGTGGAGCTCAGGAAGTTTGCATTGTAACGTCCAATGAGCGGAGCCTAAGCCTTTTTGACATAATCAAATTATCCTCATATTTCAAACAAATATTCATAACTCTGGAACTATAGGGATTATGAAAGAAGTATAAATGGCCAACTCCAGCTAAACATATTTTTATAGTGGTAGTATTCTTTAGGTTCTAGGTCTTAAACCAAATTTTATAAGTCACAGTAAACACAGTCCTCAGGGTTCAGCAAGCTCTGCATGGCATGCAGGAATAGTGTAGGAGCTGCTGGAGGCAATATGGTCACCGAGAGATCCAGGAACAAGGTCCCGGGACATGCACGAGTGCTCCTGCACTATCCCTGCATGGACAGAGCTCCTCTATGCAAATTACCCCATTTGCAGGTGAAAACCATGCAAATGATGTGAACAGGTTGGGAGGGTGGCCTAATGGTTAAGGTGTTTGCCTTACAAACAAAAGGTGTGGGGTTTGAGTCTCACAAGGGATAATTGGTTAGGCTTAAAATGGCTCGCAAGGGCAGTAACCTTTAGGGTTGCCACCCCTCTGTTTTTTTCCAGACTATCCGCAAATCAAACTGATTGTCCGGTAGTCCAGAAAACACTGTACAAACTCCGGTATTCTGTTTCAAAAACCAAACAGACTATCGGGGTTTGTAAATCGGCTAATTTACTATGCTTTTTTTACAGAAAAGCATAGTAAATCAGCCAAAAGCAGGCAGCAGGAATGAAAAAAGAGGGCATTCCCCGCCGAGTGATGTCATCACAACGTCACAAAATGGGCGGAATGTGGTCTGAAGCGGGGTGGGTGGTTGGGATCCTGGTGATATGAGGGGCATGGCTTTACTCCGGTTTTTACCACGAAGGAAGGTGGCAACCCTAGTTAGCTTAGTACTAACCTCTGAACCTATGAACCTATTTGCGATCCAGGAAGCTGGCAGCTGGCCATGCAGGACTAGTGTAATCTACAGAAATGTACTCGGTTAGTAACCGAGTACATTTCTGCAAACTACAAAACGGAGCCATGACAGCTCCAAATAAAGGGTGTATAAGACATGTAAAGCATGCCAATGGCCAGTGGCATGGAAAGCAGTTGCAAAAATAAAAAAAACATAACTTTTTTTTTTTGGCCAATTTCAGCCATTTAAGCATAGGGCAGTGGCACGCAAAAGGGATTGGCCCCAAAAAAAAAAAACCTTGAAAAAAGCATTCTATCCAAAATCACAATTTTGCCATTATACTCAATGGCAAGCAGAAGACAATATGGCCAGTGAATAGTGGTTGCTAAGGGGGAAGGCTCTGTATCATCAGACTTGTAACTAGGCATTAGCAGGCAATCCTATGCAAATGAGGGGAATGATACAGAATCCCAGATTCCCCCTCATGGCTAGCCTGCATCCAGCGGTGTAGGTGCAGGAAGACCATGGTGCAAGCCTAAGAGCTAGCTGACATCATAGAGGGGTGTGTCAGGCATACTGTAAGCTTACTGGAGCCCTGTGGCTTGGGTTTGCCCTTATCTTACTAGAGCTAAGCAAGGGGGGGTGTCTGAAGCTGCCAAGCACCCTTTACATTGCCTAAGCAGGTGTGCCTGCCACGCACCATGTTTTAAAGGGAAAATAAAGTAAACCAGGAAATAGCAGCTCCGTGCACATCTGAGCACTGTGTTTGCATGGCGTGCCTCTGGGCTTAAACATGAAGGCAATGGGGAAGGGAAAACAGCAGTAGGAATGTAATCAAGAAGAACTAGCATAGCTGGCAGGTGAAATGTATCAGAATCAGCCAATTACACAGGCAGCAGTCCAGCCTAGCACACTACTATAAACTATGTAAACACATTTCCCTCTGGTTTTTCCCACAAACTCTACACCACTGGTGTAGCCAAGCAGGGAAATTTTACCAAACAAAAGCAACAAAATGATTGGGGCTACAGCAGCTATCATAAATCAACATGTGGAAGAGGCTGAAGATGGTGAGGATGAGAATGCTGATGACCAACCCACAGTGAGGAGAAGGAGTAGAGTGTACAGACCCAGGGTAACCTACCATGGTCTACATGAGCTGGAGATAGTGGAGTGCTATAGGGTGGACAGGGACCTCCTACAGCAAATTGTTGAACTGTGCCAGCCACACCTCACACACAGAACCAACAGAAGGGAACCCATTCCAGTAGATACCAAGGTATGTGTATGCCTAAGAATACTAGCCACAGGTACCTTCCAAAGGCCAACTGGGGATATCATGGGGATCTCACAGGCATCAACATCCAGGGTACTCCACCAGTTCCTGGATGCTATGTCAGCACATGCTGGTGACCTCGTATATTTCCACAGCAGTCGTGAGGCATTGACCAGCAATATGCGTCTCTTCCACCAAATAGCAGAATACCCTGAGGTAGTGGATGCTATAGACTGCACGCACATATGCATCAAAGCACCACTCACTGAGCGGGATAGGGTCTTCATCAACTGCGAGGGCTTCCCCTCCATCAACTGCCAGATTGTGTGCGATGCCCATGGCATTATAATGAATGTGTGTGCTGGCTGCCCTGGAAGCTATCACAACTCCCACATCTGGCATATGATGCAGCTGTACCAGAGATTTACCAAAGGGGGCATTCCTTACAGCCACCTAGTGGGGGATGCTGGTTATGCACTGGAGCTGTGGCTGATGACACCCATCAGAAATGCACACACCCAAACAAGAGCTCCATAATGAGTCACATGCACAGACCAGAATCATAACAGAGCATCCATTTGGGATGCCCAAGTCACAGTTCAGTGCCTGGACATATGCAGTGGAGCCTTGCGGTACTCATCAGCTACATGTACCCAAATTGTCATTGTATGAGTCATGCTACACAATATGATCCTGCATTAACAGCTGCAGCGGGAACAGCACGGGGCAGGGCCACACAGCCCCCCATCATTGCTAAGGCCTGCACAGGCACAGAGTGACTCAGAGGAGGAACAACCTGAGCCTGCCCCAGTAGGCAGAAGTAGGCATGCCCAGTATGCCCAGGCTGTGGAAAAGAGACAACACATAGCACATACACTGACACGGTAGGAACCCAAGGAATGACACCTCTCTCTGACTCACACATAAAGTAAAAGAGATGCCAAACATGACACTACCTGTGCTTAATCATGTATAGGGAGTGTACTATGTGCATCCGACATAGTCAGCCCTCCAGCACCATTCTTAATACTGGAACAGCCACAAGGTAAGTCACTCTCCCTATTCATTGTCGAATGGAGTAGTATGTTTTGTTACTTGTAGATATGGTATGGATGTGAGCATGCAAGGGAATTGGGTGGCTGAATGGGATGCCAACAGATAGTAGACACCTATAGTGGCAGCATGAAATCTGTAACAAATACTGGTGTGACCATAGTAGCCAGTACTAGACAAAGTGACAAAACTCACTGCAGAAAATGTGGTGGGCCAAATGTGTGTCCATAGGACACACACATGCCAGTCAGAGAGGCTCACATATCCAACAACAGTCTCAGCCAGCAGGACAGGCATAGGCAAACACAAACAAAGGCTGTGTTAAAGCCTCTGATTGATGGCTATGGAGAACACCCCCCCTCCAGACCTACACAGACAGACTACAACAGGTCAGGCAGTGGGATGCTAGTTCTGAAGGGTAAGAAGTTTAAAACTGAAATGTAGGTCAATCCATGCTAAGAACTGTAGTACACTGATATGCCTCTAGTCAGCTTGTCAGGTCAGAATACAGAATGAAATGGAGTACCTGAAATACCAGTACAGTCATAGCAAATGTGTACAAGTGTCAGGTATGCCCCCACAATCCTATGTAGAAATGTAGTAACATGTATGTGTAGGTATAATAACAGCGGAGCACAGATTACCTGAGCTGGCCAAAGCAGCAGGATAGATTGTAGCATGTGTACAATATGCAGGGCTGTGTCTGTGTTAGGTTGGTGTGTGTTGTATATTGTGTGGGAGTGGTCAGTATGTAGGCATGGGGAGGTTTGTCCCGGTGGCCATTGGCCAGTACTGTCAATGACAGAGCCAAGTTCTCACAGCTGCAGTGCCAAACACAAGGCATCCCAGCAAAACACATTCCAGCAGTAAGCCATAGTAAATGTTTGGATGTAATATCTGTCACCATCTGAATGATGGACATGGCATAAATGTGGGCCCAGACATACAAATAGTACACAGGAGGAAGTACCCCTGACCGACAGTGTATAGTATGTTACTGTCAAATGGACACACCTTTGGAACTGTACATACAGGTTAGCAGCACATTATTTGGGTTTGTAGAATGGAATACCGATATTGTCTGGCCACACACTGGCAGACCACAAAGGTCACAGGTATGAAGTATTAAGAAACTGCTGATGTCCCTGCACAAGCCAGCATAAGTGGAATGCCCCATGAATATCTGTGTGTCAGATGCAAGTAGTGGCAATAGCACACATGCACCCAGCTCACCGCACCATCACCCATAGGTACCTCACAGGTCTTATCCCTGCTGTTGGGAATGAGTACAATATGACCACCACCGCTATATGGCAATAGCCAAAGAATGCAGCATGCAGAAGAGGTGCCCCATGCAGGTGTGTCCCTAGCTGTGAGCAGCACCCTGCCAGCATCCACACCACTGGATCAATAATAACAGAAAGTATTGGCATTAACACCTTGCACACGTACCCTACCACCCCAGGGGAATATAGTGTCTTGCAGTCTGGGACTGTAGTAGTGACACAATGCCACGGCCTGCTACAGCTGGCCTGCATCACTACCAAATGCCCTACAGTCTTCTGCCAAAGGCCTGTGTCTCACCTATACTGCCAATTTATGTTATGTCATGGACTCCCAAATAACAACATAACACACTCTACAGAACCCAAATGCAAGGCCATGTGGACAAATCCCAGTAACATGCCCACCATGTCCTACTGCATGAACTGTGGACCAACACCAAATTACTGCTGGGATGAGGTGATAACTATAGGGAACTTATCAGATAATGTTTGCATAATGTTTGGAATAAGATAGAATAATAAATGGGGGGTAGGAGCATGGTTGGTATGGCGTGTGTGAAGTTTGAAACTCAGCCATGTGCACATACTATCCCTGCCTGCAAACACAGGAATGGGTGGCTATAAATCTGCTCATAAACCACAATGTGAAGGGATAATGTCCAGAAGTATGACCCCTGCCTCTGGGTAACCTGTGTGAATATGTACAACTGTGAGGTATGGCCACAGCAGGATATGGCCGTACTGTCACATCGATAGATGCACAAGCACCGGGTCCTCAGCCACCACTGTACCAAGTTGCTGAACCATTTACACAGACCCATCAGCAAATGTTTGTAGCTTCCCCTCCAGAATGGCATGATTGTGCAAGAATATGTAGGTTGCAGACCACAATACTGGGCACAGCTGCATTCACCCTGTGTGCCCCAGGACATTGCTGCAAGCAAATATGTATAGCTGACAGTACTTGATGACATAAAACATCATAGTGTAAAACAGTACATATGTCTGAATTTATCTGCTAACAGAAAGACCATGTAGCAGAAGCAGCACAGACACAATTACCTACAGTAACCCACTATCCTTTGCCCATTTTGACCCATATTGTCAACCGATCTACAGATATCCCACAGAAACAGGTTGCTAGCTGTAGGTGTAGAGCACAAAAGCCTGCACTGGAGTACAACCTACCTGGAATGGATTCACACAGTCAATACAGAAGGTCATACTGGGTATGCTCCCACACATACAGAAATGAAGCCCATATCTGGCAACAACAGTGGACTATACATATCTGACAGTCACATATGTTTGTGTACATACTCCTCATTACACACCAGTAATGCTTTGCACACATATTGGATGGGAATACACACATATATCCAAGCACAACACACTATAATCGGTCAAAATTGCACATACACAGTTGTGTGGAAGAGAGTGACAGACAGTGACAAAGAGCGTCCCAGCATGAGGCCTGTCCCACCCAGCACACATCCAATTGGCTAAAACCACATGATGTGCAAATGTCAATCACTGTAGACATTTGCCTCTGGTATCCCTCAGCACTATAGTGTCTGTAGTGCTTGTGATAACTGTGTAACATGACTGTACAAGTCAGTAATCATCTAGCAGTTGTATACACATACCTATGAAATATAAACCTGTATGTGCCTGAGTGTTGTGTATCTGCTTCCAGATGAATGGATTATGGCCCATGCACACACACTGCACTCCCTATTGCCCTGCTTTGGCACTCCTGCTGATGTCTTCACATTGAAATATACCTTTGGGGAAGGAGTAGTCCTATAAGCTCAGTGGCACATGTATAACTGCATAATAATATAGTGTGATGTACTAGTTATGTAGAAGTTCAAATACCAGACATAACAAGTGTTTGTGTAGGGATCAATGCTTTTGAGGCCATTCACACCCACTACAATTTCAAATGCCCTACTTTGGCAGGGCTGCTGATGTTATTCACTCTGGAATACACCTTTGGGGAAAAAGTAGTCCAATAAGCTCTGTGGTGTGTCTTATACCTGCATAATGCTGTAGTGTGATGTATTAATTAGGTAAATGTTTTATTCTCAGACATGGCAACTGTAGAACTTTGTGTTTGTCTGTGTAGGGATCAATGCTTTTGAGGCCACTCACACTCACTACAATTTCCATTGCCCTACTTTGGCAGGGCTGCTGATGTCATTCACTTTGTAATACATCTTTGGGGAAAGAGTAGCCCAGTAAGCTCTGTGGTGTGTCCTATAACTGTGTAATGTTATAGTGTGATGTACTAGTTAGGTAGGAATTCTATTCCCAGACATGGTAACTGTAGAATTTTGTTTGCTTGTCTGTGTAGGGATCAATGCTTTTGGGGCCATTCACACCCACTCTAATTTCAAATGCCCTACTTTGGCAGGGCTGCTGATGTCATTCACTGTGAAATACACCTTTGGGGAAGGAGTAGCCGAATAAGCTCTGCGGTGTGTCCTATAACTGTGTAATGCTGTAGTGTGATGTACTAGTCAGGTAGGAGTTCTAATCCCAGACATAGCAACTGTGAAACTCTGTGTCTGTTTGTGTGTGCAGGAATTGTTTTTGTGGTCATTCACAGTCATTAGGCACTTCTAAAAACGGAGAACATCGCTATCTGTGCAGTAACAGAGACCTGATCCAAGGCTCCAGAGAGCACCCCTGCAATACCTGATACAGCTCTCACTACACCTGTTGGCCACCAAACCAGCACCAAAACACTAAAGGTGGAGGAGTGTCCCTATTCACCAAGGATATTTACACCACCAGGCTACTTGCCCAACAGGATGCATCTGAAATACCCCCAGTGCAACTAACACAGGTAAGACTGCAATCCAAATTGCATAGATTGCTACAGATCCCCCACCATGTCCCAAAATTCCCACTACACCTTTCAAAACATACTGGGAAATATTATGATACAACCAAACACCCTAATACTGGGTGACTTACACTATCCTGCCATTAACAGGGAAAACTATTTGTGTACCAACACATGTGCCCAACAGTTCTTGGAAGTCATAATTCCTAATGCCCTGGATCAAGTAACCCATAGTCCCACCAAGGGCTCAAATATCCTAGACCTAGTCATTACCAACATGGGAAATCAAGGCTCCACACCTATGGTCACCCCATCGATAGTCAGGTCTGCACATAAGCTAATCACCCTTAACATCCGCATCCCTCCCCCACACTCCAGTAAGGAAACCTCTGTAACACACATCTCCAAAGTGAATGTCATGCTACACATGTCCAACTTGACTAATGTCATGACACCCATGCAGACTGGAACTGAAAGGACAACTGCTGAATCCTACATGAAGGCACTTTATGAGCATTTCCACTCATGCATGATGAATTGTGCCATCCGATATAGAACCAGGATGCTCCCCACCAAGAAAAGGAAGCCAATGTGGTGGCCCCCTACCATAAACATACTGTACAACAAAAGGAAGAAACTGTTGCAGAAATGAGGAAATTTCCAGGATGTAAAATATTCCCTTACCAGTCACAGTAAGAAGCTGAGATCTCTCACAACATCCACCAAAGCTAGTTAAGAAACACAATATAGCCAAAGATGCCAAAGACAACTGCAAGCCATTCCATAGCTATGTCAGGAATCTAAATGGCAATGTGCAGATCTGCTCTGAGCTCCAACAAGATGGTATTAAATATACTGCTCCCAAGGATATTGCCAATATCCTGGCAGATTCTGCCAACTGTACCTCCCTCCCACCCCTGAAAGGGTCCATCTCAACACTAAAAGATTGCCAGATTCTGGTAATAACAGCCACACAGGTAAAAACCACACTCTCCAGAGCCAAGATGACAGCATCCATGGGACCAGTCAACATCCAGGGTTGTGTACTATATGAACTACAAAATTAACTGGCACCTCACCTATGTGCCATGTCTAATCATAGCCACACCTCAGGCTTTGTGCCCACTGTGTGGTGCACAGCTACAGTTATCCCAGTCCACAAGGGAGGATCTACTTTGGATCCTGGGAACTACAGGCCCAGCAGTATTATGTGCCTGATTTGCAAGGCCATGGACTGTATTATCATGGAAATTAAAACAAAGACATTGGCAACCTGCAAACACTGGACCTCAACCAGGTTTGGTTTGTGAAGAGTCAATCATGTCACCTGAACCTGATTGACAACTTAGAATCAGTCTCCAGAGCTGTGGATGAGGGTAAGGTTGTTCACGCAGCCTATCTGGACCTTGCCAAGGACTTCGACACCACTCCCCAGTCTGGAATCATAGATAAATGTACCAAGCTGGCCATTAATCCCTGTGTCACTCAATGGGCTGCCAACTGCTGTACTGACAGAACATACACTGTAAATGTAGGTGACACCAATTCCAACCCCAGACAAGTGACAGTTGGAGTACCTCAGGGTTCAGTCCTGGAATCACCCTTGTTTGGCATTGACTGCTCTGAAGTACAGGCCAACACTAAGGGACTCTGGCAAACAAAGATTGCAGATGACTGCACACTGGGAGCCAATATTAAATCTCCACATGATGTGGATATTGTACAGAAGGGCATTGCAGAAAGAGATACTTGGTGCCTGAGCCATGGCCTCAAGACCAATGCCAAGAAATGTATAGTTATCCCCTTTGGGAAGGGACATGTACCTGTGAAGTACCACATAGGTGGCAGTACACTAAACACCTAAACTGTGATAAGAGACTTAGGGACACAGGTGGACAGTGGTCTCATCTTTGATAACCACATTGCCACAATAGTCAGGAAATCCACCTATGTAGCACACCTCATCACTAAGGGCTTTATATCCAGGAAAAAGGAGGCCATTGTCCCACTGTAGTCATCTCTCAGTTGACCCAGTACAGACTACAATGGTCAATTGGTATGTACCTCACAAGACACCTGCAACAACTAGAAAGGCTGCATACATACCTCACTAAAATAATCACAGGCCTAAACCAGATGCCCTATGCTGACAGTTTGAAAATCATCCAGCTATACTCTGTTACAAATTGTGTACTCAGAGGCAATCTCTGCTTAACATACAATCCCATGTCAAACCCAGAACTGTTGGATATGCTACACTTAAAGACATCCAAACCCACACAGCCACATGCTCCAGGGATCCAAACCTTGTCATCACAATGAACAATACATGCTGGAGAGATGTGTTCCTGACCCAGAGACTCCCAAGACTCTGGAATAGACTGCCCATACATGTCAAGCAGAGTGCCTCTTTGACCCTCTGTAAAAAGTACCTGGACGAATGGATGGGAGATAGGAAATTGACCCTGGGGTTCATGTCAGTTGCCCTGCTAGACAGGGGTCCAGAGAAGTAAATATTGTGGGAAGACATAGCCAGGGAATTGTCATGGCTAGGCATGTATAGGCCCTAGGGCCAATAGCCAAGTACCAACCTATGAACATATGAACCGATGACCTACACTTTCCATTGCCCAAATTTGGCAAGGCTGTTAATGTCATTCACTTTGAAATACACCTTTGGGAATGAAGTAGCCCAGTAAGCACCGTGGAGTGTGGTATAACTGCATAATACTGTAGTGTGATGTAGCCATTAGGTAGGAGTTTTAACCCCAGACATGGCAACTGTATAACTTTGTGTGTGTATGTTTGTTTGTCTGTGTAGAGATCAATGATTTTTTAGGCCATTCACAGTCACTACAACTTCTATTGCCCTACTTTGGCAAGCCTGCTGATGTCATTCACTTTGAAATACACCTTTGGGAAAAAAAGTAAACTAATCTCTGTGGCATGTGCTATAACTGTGTAATACTGCATTGTGGTGTGCTAATTAGGTAAGAGTTCTAATCCCAGACATAGCAACTATGAGACTTGGTGTGTGTGTGTGTGTGTGTGTGTGTGTGTGTGTGTGTGTGTGTGTGTGTGTGTGTGTGTGTGTGTGTGTGTGTGTGTGTGTGTGAGTGTGCTTGTCATACATATCCTGTGTGGAGGTGGCCATGTGTGTGTAATAACAGGACTCATTCTGGAGTGGGTTTTGCAATTTTCTTATATGGTGGGCCTATTATATGTCACAACGTCCACTTTACAAGGATAACAGATGTCAAACAGCAGAGAGGAAGGCATAGACAATCCATACCCCTACATGTCACATCATGGCTTGGGGAACAATATAGGCAACCCTTGTATTACACAGAAAACACTCTCCACCCATGTCTCATACACAAACACACTTGGCTAGGCAACAACCACTATGTTGGTAGTTCCATGCATATTGCCCACAGATAGTAACCATTGTGTGATTGCAGTGGACTACAGAGGACATGGCACCCTGTCCCATTCCTACAATAGGCAAATCATTGCATACAGTGCTCCTTCACTATGTTCCCCACTGGATGCCTGCAGCAACTGTAAAGCCAGCAAATGTAGCCCATAAAGGACATACCATGCCTTATATACATGCGCTGAATGGGCAGACGCCACTGACACCAGTAAATACCTGTATCATGCTGACAATGTAGGTGCATAGTCAACCTGGTGTCCATTGCCAGTTCTCACCACATGAGGTCAGGAATGGCATGTCTGATGATAACAATCTGTCTACACAACATGCCCCAGACACCCCAGGTGCACTTCCACATGTCACAGAACATGTATGTGGGATGTGTGCACATCCCAAACACTGTCCATGTTATGGAATATAGAACACATACATGGCAAGCATTTCACAGTGCAATAGTAACCCAGATAACTGGATGGTGAATACAATACCCACCTGTGTGGGCCAACCCAGACACTACACCCCTGAGCCACACTGCAGACCATTGTCATGTGGCCTGATGCCAAGGTATACCCTTTACCTAGCCTTGTACAGCCTTCTGGCACAGTCAACCACTACACACCTGTGAAGCAATGCACCTATGCATGCCAGTACTGGCAAACCTGTGTCTGTGTGTGTGGAATATAATAATTTGGACACCATTCACAATTACTACACCTGCCATTGGCCTACTGAAGCATGCCTTTTGATGTCAGACACCTTCATATACCCTTTGCCCATATATCATCCTGATAACCCCTGTGGTGCATGTGATACCTGCATATTACTGTATTTTGGCAAACTAGCAAATTAGGGAGTCTAATCCTGACTCTGCCAACTGTGATAATGTGTGTGAGAC
>NC_056744.1:1041541190-1041546141 GCF_019279795.1 Protopterus annectens | reverse complement strand
GTTATGTTTTACCTGCAGAGAGGCATGTCTGATGTTTCCTGTGGTACAACTGTCCCATCTGATCACCCTAACCCATAGGCTACAAGTATGCAGAGTCCAGGCAATTGCTGACACAGGTACTGCACAGTTAGTACTTGCTAGACATTCCTGCAACTCCCTCAGTGTTGTGGCATGTTACTAGGCAGCCTGCATGACCAGTTTGTGACATGCGACATCATTTTTCTTGGATGGCCATCTGTTTATTTTCTACATTATTCCTGTCCCATACAGCCTCACCACATACATGACTGTCTGCACTGTTTGCCATGGTATATGCAATGATGAGGTATGGTTACATGTCCAACTCCTGGGGGATACCTGTTGCGTACGGGGTCCACATCATGGCATGTAAGATGTGTGCAAGCCACAGCTGCCTCTGTTGCAGGTAAGTGGGCACATTTGATGGCCAAACATCTTGGACAGCAGACCATTTATTGGTGTGACATTGGGGACGTGTACTTGCTGGAAGGTGCAGTTCCATGACAAATGCATGCGGTCAGTACCTCAACAGCTGCTTCCACTTTATTTTATCTGATGTGTGTGCACACATATGCTTCCAGTGTTTGTGAAGGTATATATTCCCCATATTTGCTGCCCTAATGTATGATTCCATAATACACAATCATTGCTCATGTTAGGACCACACTGCAGGTTGTAAGGGTTGTGGACTGCAATATTGTAATATGCCATAGTGTAGATCTGTAACAGTTGCCATTGTAATACTGGTAGTATTATAAACACTGTTGTAGCGCTGTATAAGGGTGATATTTCACACATGTCCCTACTGTAGGCCATTTGTCCCACCATTATGTTCATCTCTGTGCACACATTGTGCAATGACAAGATGTTAGTTATATTGCAGGAGTCTGACATACCCTTCAGACACACCATCATTGTGACCACTCTGATGCACTGCAGTTAACAGCAGCAATACGCGAACATGTATGGCATGCATTATGGGTAGGTGTGTTAAATGTGTGCATGGAATATACCATGGCCATAACATGACCTGTGTATTGGCAAACCTGAACAAACACCATACTCACCAGCTACAGGCTGCTGCCTGGAGGTACACCAGAGGGATCTACATAAGTGTGTGAGAGATGTGATGTCAGTAGCCACAGCTGTGCCATTGGTACAGGGTGGGTGCAGCATTACAGTACATCAACAGTACAAGCCCACAATACTACAGATTATGCACATCTGTTTGTTACTACTATGCAGCAACAGACTATATATATGTCATCTCACATATGCATGATCTAACTGTACAGATGTGGATGGATACACAACAGTGGTGTACTGATGTGCCTTGTGGCCTTACCTGCATGCTCCTCTGCCATTGTGTGGGTAGCACCCACCTCCATTATGCTCTCTGTCAGGTGTTGTGTGTGCGGGCAGGCAGGTGCCCCAAGGCTGGCAATGAGCTCCTCAACATGTTTCAGGGGGGCTGGATGGCATGGCTCCCCCTTGTTGTGAACTGATCACACCTGACTGTAGCAGCACACTGGCAGGCATTGCGAAGTATGTCTGTGCAATGATGCCGGACGTGCTTATAATTGCCGTTATGCAGGCTGACATCATTAACCCTGTGGACAAGATCATTCTACAGAGTGGTCTGCTCCTGCTGCTCATGGGATGTTCGGCCAAACAACACCTGGTAGTACTGCACCAGGTGTGAGATGATGACATCATTCTCCTCCGCTGTATAAATGGGAAGCCTCTCCCTGGACATTTTGCCTAAAAGACATAAAGATGGAAACAGGTCTGAGGACCTCATACAGCAAGGTTATCATAGTTTTTAATACACATCTTTGTCCCCCCTACCATATCTGCAATAACAATCTGATCACACAACTCAAAAGGTTTGTCCACAGAATACCTACCATTGGGACATATATCGTATTGTGCAACACTTTGTGCTATGTGCTTGTAGTCATGTTCTCAGTGGGGACACCATCATTGGTGGCCTGTTACGGACAATGTCACCTGCATGCCATTGTAAAGGCCACTATGGTTACATATATCCATGTGGTCTGTTTGCTATGTGATTGCTGCACATCTGCTGTTTTGTGTTATTGGGGATATGTATGCATGGTGTTGGACATGATCCAGGAATGTGTGGACTATTACTACTCACATATGTTTTATAACAGTGACACAATAGCATGTTTAGGGAACAGTTGCCAACAGGGCAACTTGTCCCACCTCATCTGGCCATGTTAACAGGCCACATCACATGTGGGATCCTCCCTGGGGCCTCTTCATCTACTGGTCCTGCACTATCTTCAGGTGGAGCCACCTCAGGGGATAATGTTCACTCACCCAGGGAGCACACACAGACATAATCCTTTCACCCGAGGTCAGGTCCAGGGTCTGGTGCATAGGGAGTTCCACAGAGACTTGGGGGATGTGCTACAGCACCTTGAGGCCCTCAGTACACACTCACAGGGTCTGCATGCTCCTCCTGCTCAGCCTCCAGCCCAGGCACCTTCAGGGCGGTGAAGCTGATGTTGTGACTGGCCATGGGTGGGGGCCTTGGTCTCATTGTTTCCATATGGGGGCTCATAGAGCTTCCACATCACAGATAACACTCCCCATCCAGGGTGTTTACCCACCACATCTGTTATATACTGCCGCTGTTGGCTGTCATCTCTGTCTTCCAACCCAACCCACCTCTACAAATATACCTGCTATCCTTTCCCAAATTCCCAATTCCACCTTCACAAACAAGGGCAATGTGTTCCCAACATGGGGTTCACACCTGACATAACCGTCCATTTTGCACACACTTACTGCTGTATATATATATGTGTGTATTAATATGTGTGATGTTCCCTCACACATATCATGCAGCACTGTCATGCAAAAGTGGGGGACATGTATTTATATACATATTTGTGTGTGTGTTTGTATATATCAGACACACACACACACACACACACACACACACACACACACACACACACACATACACACACACACACATACACACACACACACATATGTGTGTGTGTGTGTGTGTGTGTGTGTGTGTGTGTGTGTGTGTGTGTGGGTAGATATATATGTGTGTGCATATACATATATATATATATATATATATATATATATATATATATATATATATATATATATATATATATATATATATATATATATATATATATATATATATATATATATATATATATATATATATATATATATATATATATATATATATACGCAGTATGTCTACAGATACCTATATATATATATATATATATATATATATATATATATATATATATATATATATATATATATATATATATATATTGGGTGCATTCAGACATCAGGTCTACACTCTCTAACTCACCTTCCTGCACAGCTGCACTGTTCTGCCTTGCTACAGCACAGACAGGTGCCACATTTGGACACAGCCTAACATTAGGGTGGTATATATAGGGACAGATTGCAGGTAAGCCTATTACACACCTATGGCATATTTGCATCCTACATTACACTTTAACATGACTGTCCTGCAAGGGTGGGCTCTGGAATCCATGTGTCCATCATAACTGCATTACTTCTACCAACAGCTAATGGCCACACTAATATACATGTCTTGCATTATACACACCTCACACTGTGATGGCTTACATCTTGTCAGTCAGTGCTGATCTGCACAGTTGACCGGTATGGCCCAATGCTCACAGAGACATACACTATTGTCCAAAGCAATTGTTCAGCTGGACATCATTACAACAACACCTTTTGGCACATATAAATCATTCCACATCATCTATTCCATGATTATGGACCAAGTACTACATTCAGTTACATGCATATATACTTCACATACCTGTTGTGGGAATGTTGCCTCTTCTGGATAGTCTGCTGTATGGATGGCTGGATGAAAGTGCTTATTTTTTTGTTTGTTGTATTTGCTTTTTTTGCATTCACTCTCTCTCTCTCCCTCTCTATCTCAGTCTCTCTCCACTAAATGGATTGAGCTGTTTTGAATAGTTTTCAGCATGGATTTTGTAGGTAATGCACATAATCAGGTGATGGCCTCTGCACCGATGAGTGTCCATCACTTGCTACCTGCATGCAGCATGCTGTGTAGTACTTCTAATTACCACTGTCATGAAAACCCACTACTATAAATTCCTACATCATGTGGCCATGGTCCCTTTACCTTTCCTGTATGGAGGACATCCTTCCTGTGTGTGGGCAGCAGTTTTACAGACAGCAGGTAGCATTATCTCTTATAAGAGGACTTGCAGATACAGGCCAACTACATATTTGTATAAGGTTCCAGACCTACAAACAGTGTGAGTAGTGTTGTTATATGCATTGTATAGCACCAGTGTTACAGGGTTTGTGTGTACATACTAGTTTAACATGGAATGCAGTCTGTCTGCATAGCTCTTAACTGTTGGCCTATCCACATGATGGCCAGAGGATTGCCTGTTATGTTTTGTCTGTCCACCACACAGGTCTTTTGTTAGATATATCATTGGCATTGTGTCTGTTGTTCATCATTACATGGCTACATCAATTTGTGTTTATGACTCCATATTCCTGACTAAAGGTATGTCAAGACTATCCTGTAACACCAGCAACTTTTTCAGTATATAACAACACAATTTCACATATGGCCCTGTGTTCCGGCCCCTGTCCTCCACCTATATACCAGGCTTTGTCCATATGACATGCAATAAGAGGTTGTTATGTAGTGGCCTGTGATTATGTCATGATGCCATTCCTGCCATCATTCCAGTGCTGTTGTGGTCCTCACACATATTGTGGGGTAGGGTCCATATATATGTGGGCTACAACAGCACAAAACATGTGCGCCCTTCTGCAGTCCAGAGATCAGTGTATGTAACAGTGTTATATACCCCTGCAAGTCAGTCTATGGGGGAGG
>NC_056744.1:1041498690-1041536190 GCF_019279795.1 Protopterus annectens | reverse complement strand
GCCCTTCCCAAATGTGCTATGGTGTTTCAATTTTAAAACATATGTGGATTAGTAATAGTCAACACATTCTAGGATTAGGTATAACAGCATGCATAGATACCCGAAACACCAGATATGGAACAGTTGCATAGCAAACAGAACACATGCATATATGGAACCACAGTGGCCATTACAACAGCATGCAGCAACATTGATGGCAGCATGCCACCAATATGGGAGTATTTCAACATGGCACATGCATAGAAACAAATTTCAATATTTATCAAACAATAGGACATATGTCCCAACAGTAAATTTAATAGTGCACATACTGATTGAGTTGTGTATTTAGTTTATTGTTGCAGATATGGTGTGTGGGGGGATGTCAATTAACAACTTGTATATCCCTGTAGTTCTCATTACTTTCCTAGTCAGTGCTGTGATCTGTACCTTACAAGTATTATTACACTACCCTATGGCCTTAGTTTGGAGAGTGGTATGGATGTAAACAACTATATACATGAACTGTGTTTTACCTGAAGTATACATCTTTTACCTGGTATACCTGTGGAGGTATTGTTTGTTAACACTAGCTGACTGTTTCTACGTATATTCCCAGATACCAGGTTGATGTTATGCACATACCTCTCCATCTCTTATTGCACTCACTCTGGGAATGTCTTAACAACATGCAGGTGAAACCGGGACATATTTTGCCTATTGCCCTCATAAACCTTTGGTGAGTTGTACAATGACAGGTTTGTTTTCATAGACATTTTCCAAATATTTACAGGTCTGACAGTCAGTTATATGACATTAAGTGCTGTCTAAATGTCAGAGATTATCATGCTGATATGCCAGGGGGGGAGAGGGTAACAGTCAGCAGACATGGGCCAATTCTCTGGACATTCCGGACAGATCTGTACAGTCGAGGGGTATGATTATGCATACAGCTTACTACCACTCCCAGGATTTGAACCATGGCTGTATGTGCTAAAATAAAACAGTGTACATAACAGTTGGGTGTACTGCATAGATATTTGCTGTGAATATTTTCTCTGAATTCTTTCTATAAGTCTCCCGTGGTTTTACAATCTGACCTTGTAATTACAATACTTCTATACAGGGTTTCCTAGACAGTTTTATTATGTAGCACTGTGTGGATGACAGTGATGAATAATACCTTATTAGTCAGAGATACTGCAGCACTAACACTGCCATACAATTACAGACTAAACAGTACCAGTCCAGGATTTCAATCTTTTATTTCTAGGCACAGTTTTTGTATCTGACAGACCTGTGGAGGGAATATTTGTTAATACTACCTGAATCTTGTCACACATATTACCAGATTCCACATTATTATTATGCACACATGTCTCACTCTGTTACTGCACACACTCTGGTCATAGCTTCACAACATGGGGGTGGAGTTGGGACATACTTTTCTTATTAATCTCATAACACTTTGGTGAGTTGCTAGAGTGACAGGTTTGTTCTTTTGGATATATTTCTGACAGTTATGATGTCTAGCAATCAGTCGTATGTCATTATTTGCTTCCTAAACTTCTGGGATTATCCCACTGATTTGCCAGGGGGACAGGGTGACAGGCAAGGGACTTACTCCAATTAACTGGACTTTCTGACAATATATGTACAGTTATGGGGTATGATTTTGCATATGGCTTACTACCACTCCCAGGATTCGAACCATGGCTGTGTGTGCTAAAAACACAACACTTCGCGTCTCAGTTGAGTTTGCTGTTTGGATTATGTTGTCTACCTTTTCACTGTTTTCTGTCTAAGTCTCTCTCAGTTGTACAATATGAGTTCTTGTGATTACAACAGTCATATACAGACATTCCTACACATTTTATTTATGTGGCACAGTGTGGGTAACAGTGCTTAATACAGCAGTACTATTAAAAGATTGCAACACTACATTACCATATGATACCAGAGTAAATACAAACAGTCCAGCAGTTAGACCTTTATTGCCAGGCTGTTAACCTTTTATTTACATACAACCTATATGAGACTCTTCCTGCCATATTGTCTGGTTTATTCAGTACATGCAATACACAATACAGGTTTTATACTGGCAATTAACTTTCTACTACTTTTAGATGTATTTCTTATGACAGTATATGCAAGATTATTACCAACCTGCCTCAAGATGCAACCTCTGCAATCTACAGACATGGGCTTCCCAGTTCACAACCCACTCAGCTGCTGCTGTGAAAGACATAAGAGGAATATTTAGCCATATCTCTCCATAATATACATGAGCTGGTAATTATTAAACAGGTAGTAGACTGATACTTACACACGGCTGGGACATCACCCGTCTGCCTAGCCTCTTGGATTCACTGATCCAAGAGCTCCCTCTTTCTCTGTTTTAGGTCAGCATAGTGATTCCTGACCTGCTCATCAGTTCAATGGATGCCAGCACTGGTGAGGTCACGAGTGAGACGGTACCATGCTTCCATTTATATTGAGAACCCTGGTACTGGCCCTTCAGCAGTCTTTGGCCATGGTCTTTAACAAGGAGTCCTGCCATGACTTTGGACTCCTGGATGCTACAGCGCTGTGCCCAGAAGTGCACCCCTTAATCCACACAGGTCATAGTGCCTACAGGAGGAAGCTGCAACCAGTTATGAGATGTATTCCCACCTGAGGGGATTAAATAGGGCTGATTTCCACACTTTACCATGATTGGACGGTTTTGAAAATGCTAAGCTATGGGCAAACCTGCGTACCTAAGGTTGGCATTGCTTTAAGGGGTATACCAATGGGCAAACTGATTTAGCTGGTCTACACATTGCTTACACCTAGTAAGCAGGGGCGTGCAATGCTTAGCATTGCTTATTTTTTTAATTTGCACACTATTTGCTGTTTGGCATTGATTTATCATTCATTACATGTTATATGTGTTTGGTATCCATGATTCATGTGTACATCCACTGTATGGGGTCCTTGTGTTTATTGGGGGATTTCAACATTTTATTACAATGACACCTCATTTCTGGACTTAATGCAGTACTCCAGTTCACATATTTATGTTATGTAGTAGGTTATACAACATAAAATTGTGTATAGATTCCTTTCGCATGTTAATTTTGATTTTCCTATAGTGAGGATCTGTTTGGTGATACCTCACTCTTAAACATGGCGGTGATGGCTTACTGGTTAACTGCTGTGACTATAGTATGCAGGGTCCTGGGTTCAAGACCTACAAGGGCTGTTTATTTTGTTGCTGGGCAGAACAGCGGCTGTTGGATACAGAGTGATTAAGGCACTTTTAAGCAATTGTAAGTGGGTTTGCGTGGGTTTGCATGAAGGTAAGCAATGTTAACTTCTGGTTAAATATGCTTACAGAGAGCTTCAATATTGCTTAAACTGTGTGCGCATTGCTTACCCCCACCAAACAGGCTTATACCTGCTTACTACTGCTTACAAGTGCTTAATCACACTTACCCTCACACTAATTTAGACAGAAATGTAACATGGTTCTTGGTAAGGTGGTGGATTTGGACACTCTATGTATTTATCATTCATTACACATCATACCTTTGGTTTGTTTCCCTGTTTCATGTGTACATATACTGTATGGGGGACTTGTGTTTATCTGTGGATTTTACAACATTATTACAATGATACCTCACATCTGCATTTAATGTCGTACTCCAGTTCACAAATATATGTTATTTAGTAAGTTATACCACAAAACTATTGCTCATAAAATGATTTGACATGGAAAATGGAATTTACTAGCATGAGAATCAAACCAGGAATGACTATTCATAAGGTGAATGTTCTGACCACTACACTATTGCAGTAATGCTTCATTTGCATATATCTTGATATTTATCTTCTTGTGCCATTTAAGCTACAGCATGCGTAGCTGAGCAATGGGCAAACCCGCACACCTATGGTTAAATTTAATCTGTGTGATAAAAAAGTGTTTATATTATTATATTTTAAATATTGGTCTTATAAACTTGGGGTGTTGCTAGGGTAACAGGATTTGTTTTTATGTACATTTTCTGATGGATTTGAAGTCTAACACTCATATGTGTACCATTATTTCAGAATTCATTGATGAAATCATTCTAGTGATTTGGCAGGGTAAATGAGGGACAAGCCAGATGAATGAGCCACATATCTGGACATTCTACATTGATCTATGCTGTTGGGGGTATGCAACCCCCTATGAGTGGTCTCGCTCATTGTAATTGCCAAACAGCAGTTCTTGACTGTGGGGGCATGTATATTGTGAGATCTCTGCTCTCAGACACACCCCCTGCACTCGTCCATGCTCCATGTCCGTTTAGGAGCTGAGGCAGCGTGCCTTCATTACTATACATGGCGTGGTGCTGTGCTGCTCCTAAAAGGTCCCTTCCATGCAAGAATAAGCTATTCCTGCATGGAACCTTACTGAATCCCAGGGAGTAACTATTACAGTTGTAATATTGTGTAAACAACTTACAATATCTCAGCAACTACTCAAGTTACACACATATTGTCAGCAGCATTTTCTTCATCTAACTGAGAGCTTTAATTTGAGGCTAAGGAGCTCTATCTGTGTTATCTGGTAGTTGAAATATTTAGAAAAATGTGAAAATTACATCTATATAAATTAATATAATAAAACAACAGTTAATATATATTTACCTACACTAGACAGAAGTCAAATATTAATGCAGTTGAGTTTGCTATTGTATAAGCTTTAAGATAAAATCTTTTAAAACCTTGCACATAGTAAGGTTTTGGAATTATTGATGCAAATATGAATAAGCAATATTTGACACCTAGAAGCGTCAGTAGGAATTAACTGTAGATGCACCCAGCGGCATCACTCGGATGTAATGAGTTAAGATGAGGAGCCGATTATTGTGCACACTGGACTGTCTGCTAATAAGCATTGTGGCTTATTGTTCATGCAGTATGAATATAAACTTGTGGTGTTCCAAAAAAAAACATGCATCTGGTGATTTTCGGCCTCCCCTCCGCGAAAAAAACAGGCTCTGTGGAACCTAGTCGGACTTTCCCGGTCAACAAATGATAAATAAAAATAAAAAATAAATAAAAAAATAATATTGGCCTGGCTGGCATGGCATATGCAGTTGGAGCACTAACAAGTTGACAGCAAGTAAATGTTTAAAAACTTACAAGTCCAGTATATGTAAAAAAGTAAAAAACTTCAAAAAGTCCTGCCACCATCAATGTATATGTGTGTGTGTGTGTGTGTGTGTGTGTGTGTGTGTGTGTGTGTGTGTGTATGTGGGTGTATACATATACATACCACTGTCAGACAACACCAGCCCCATTGTCAGCCTAAGCTGCTAGAAGGTCACTTTCCTGATGTGGAATGGATCATATATTTGGTCATGTCCAGTAATCAATAGCTCAGGTTTGCAGCAAGGCACACCTTGGCATAAACAAGTACATACCCACACACTGCACCAGAAATTAATGCAAGTAAAATCAAGCAGTCACCAGAAACTGGAAGTGCTAGCAATATATTAGTAAACATATGTCTAGAGCACTGCAAGTTCTCCTTTTCATTCAAGGGAAAACTGCAAAAATAGTTCAAAATTGTAAAAAATATCACTGGCATGCAACATACGTTTCACTGTTAGCTTATAGTACTAGAAAAATTTGCTTCCTTGCTTTATTTTATTTAAACTTCTCACACAGGTGACCTGATATTCACTTTTAGTGATCAGTAGCTCAGGAGTTTATCTTGGTGTAGCTTGGCTCAGACAAGTACCAAGCTATAAAAAGCAGCAGAAATTAAAGCCAACAAAGACAGTTAAACAATGAGTAGAAATTGTCAGAGCTAACAAGGCTAACAGTTATAACAATCTAACAGCATGTAACTTTATGACTCAACCTGCATGTAAGTCAGTATTTGACGAATTAATAACTTGTCGGTTGATTTAATCTGTATGGGGAGGGGGGGTAGTCAAGGCTATATTTTAGACCCTTTGCTTTTCATCTTATGCATTGAAAAGGTATGAAAAGAAATTGAAAGGCTGATTAGAAATAGTCCTAGGCTATAAAATGCAAACCCTGTTGCTTTTGGGGTTCTTTGTGGAATTGGCTATTATTCACCACCACTCAACACATTAAACAATCAAATACTAATAGTAAGCAAAAAAATCTATGTACAAATTTGAACTCCCAGTAAATGTATTTTTTTTTTTTTGCTAGAAGTCTCAGCCTTCTTTTTAGTAGCCATATTTTCAAAAAATGTTTCCTGGCATACGTATAGAATTTATATCAAATTCTAGATCAAATTTATAAGAAATGGTGTAGTGAAAATGGATGATTTATTCAACAGCCATCTGTAATGTCTCTCTTGTGTAGAATTAAGACAAAGATTACCCCAGTTAAAACACATGCAACAGAATTATGTGATGGTGGGAAACATCTGGGATTATTTACAGCTCTATAATGTTTTTTTATAATGAAATACCACACCAACACTTCCAAGAATTCATTTAAAAAAAGAGTTAAGCATGATGAGTGAGGGCTTCAAAGAACTGTTGCACCCTAAAAAGATGAATATGAATCATAAGAATACTAAGAGAAGAGTTAAAAAGAATGATAAAAGAAGAAAAAAGTGATAAGCTATAGTTGTGATAAGTAATTGCATGTTCATAGGTTCATAGGTGTGTACTAGGTTAATGGCCCTGGAGCCTTTACAAACCTAGCCCATAGGATTGCCCTGGAATCATGCCAACTGACCTTAGTTCCCAGTGCCTCTGTCAAGTAGAGCCACTGGAGTGATCCCCAGGGTGAATTTTCTATTTCCCATCCACTCATCAAGATTTCTCTTGAAGATGGCCAGTGAGGTGCACTGCTTGACATGTGTGGGAAGTCTATTCCATAGCATGGGTAGTCTCTGGGTTATAAACCTGTCCCTCCAGCCTGTTTTGTTGATTGTGGTAATGAGGTTGAGGTCTCTGGAGCATGTGGTGTGGAGGGATTGGGATTTCTTTAGATGTAGCATTTCTAACAGAGCTGGGTCAGACATGGCTTTGTAAGTCAAGCAGAGATCACCTCTAGAGTAGGAGATATGAGACAGAGAATAGGTGGAGTTTTTTGAGTCTGTCCATTTAGGACAAGTGTTTAAGGCCTAGGAACCTCTTTGTGAGGTACTTTAGTGGCCTTTCCAGTTGTTGCAGGTGTCTAGTGAGGTTCATGCCAAATGGAGCATTGTACTTGATGATTGGCCTAATGAGGGAAGAGTAGAGTGAGACTATAACCTCTTTCTTCCTGAATGCAAAATCCTTAGGAATGAGATGTGTCACGTAGAAGGACTTTCTGACTGCAGTGGCAATGTGGTGGTCAAAAGAGAGGTTGCTGTCAACCTGTATTCCCAGATCTCTTATAACACCTTCTGTGTTCAGTGGACTGCCATCGATGTGGTAATTCATGGGAACTGGGTTTTTCCCAAAGTGGATGATAACACATTTTTTTGGCATTGAGCTTAAGGCCATGGTTCTGACATCAGTTGTTGGTCTCAGTGAGGTATTAATGTAGGATGTTAACATTACTTGGGGAGCTAATAATAGCTCCCAACTTGCAATTGTCTGTGAACTTTGTCAGCCAGAGTCCCTTTGTGTTAGCCTGGACTTCAGAGAAATACATACCAAACCGGAAAGGACCCAGGACCGAACCATGTGGGACTCTCCTCATGACTGATCAGCAGTCTGACTTGGAGTCAGCTTCTTTCACACTGTGGTTTGTATTTGTGAACCAGTTTGCAACCCACCTAGTGATATAGGGGTTGATGCCTAGCTTAATGAGTTTTACTATGATTCTTAAGTGGGAAATGGTATCAAAGGCCTTGGCCAGATCAAGGTAGGCTGTATGAACCACCTTGCCTTCATCCACAGCTCTGGTGACTGACTCAAAGAAGTCGACCAGGTTTAGCAGTATTGATCTACCCTTCACAAAACCAAACTGTGTGGGATCCAGAGTTTGAAGATTCCCTATATCCTTATTTATTAGGTCCATGATTATGCATTCCATAGCTTTGCATATCAGGCTCATCAGGCTAATGGGGAGATAGTTCCCAGGGTCTCTAGTCACTCCTCATTTGTGGAGAGGGATGACTGCAGCAGTGCACCATTTGATAGGGACAAAGCCTGAGGTGAGGCTGTGATTGAAGAGGGCACACAGGTGAGGTGCCAGTTCACTCTGTAGTTTATGTAGAACACAGCCACGGACATTGTCAGGTCCTATAGAAGCTATATTCTTGGCCTTGGACAGTGCTGTTTTAACCTGTGCAGCAGTAATACTGGGTGCCTGGCAATCTACTGGTATTGTGATTGATCCTTTTGGGGGGGGGGTAAAGTTGGCAATGAATCTATCGGCCAGTATATGGGGAATATATATTGGCTCGGTATAGGAGGTACCATTGTGCAGTAACTCAGAGCAAATCTGGGTATTGCAGTGGAGACTATTTACATAACTATAGAATGGCTTGTGGTTGTCTTTATTATCTGCTGCAATTCTGTTTTCATACCTAGCTTTAGAGGATTTAATGAGGGATCTCAACTTTTTGTTGAGGCTGATAAGGGAGTTTTTCCAGTCTTGGGACTTCACCTTATTCCGCATCAGTTTCCTCCTTCTGTTGTAGAGTTTGTTTATGGCAGGGGACCGCCAAATTAGATAAGTAGAATCAACAAAATTCAAAAACAGCATGGTTTTGGATATGTAGAAAATAGTTGAAGAAAGAAAAACATTACATTAAGTGATAAGTACACCTCTTATATTAGGAAGATCATTTTAGAGAACTGAGGGAGATAAGGAAATTACAAGGACACATTTCTTAAAATTATATATGGAATATTTGAGTAATCATGGTAATATGGTTTAGTGGCATAGAGGATAGCATTGTTGTCTCACATCAATATGTTCCACAGTTCACTTCTCAGCTGTGGTGCCTTCTGTGCACAGTCTGCATGCCCTCATGTAGGGTTTCCGTCAGGTGCTCTGGTTTTCTACCATATTCAAAAGACATGCAGTAGCTGGATTGGACACTCTAAATTGGCCATAGGTGTCAGTGTCCATGTGAGTGTGTGGTGTGGAAGAAATGCCATGGCAGGGCTAACCACCCAGTGGCGTAAACCTTGGCTCTAGATGATTGCCACTATTGAAGTGACACCCCAATCCCATGGGGGAAAAAGGGTTTATGGATCGATGGACAAGGAGCAGAGATTAAACTACAAATTATTTAACATACATTTCAGGTGAAGAAAATGAGCACCTGAAATAATAACTCAAAGGAAGATTTGATAAACATTGTTACAGAATATGTCCTTTGTGTATAAAGGGAAAGACATTTGTATTCATACATAATTTTGGATCAGACTATGAAGACATGGATTCAAATGAATATCCAACATTATTATTAACTACCAGAGATAAGCACACCATCAAATACACTGAACTGGCTCCATTGGTGTTGCAGAGAATAAGATGTAGGATACAGTTATTAATTTGTAATTCATTTAACATAAGTTTTGAAAGGAAAGTGCAAACGGGTGAAAAAATACTATTTTCAGGGGTGGCCCAGGAAGAAACACTGCAGTGTAATACATGTGTTATACTCAAATACAGATTACTAGAAAAAAGAATATTATTAAAGGAATAACTGGAAAGACAAAGTCCTACTTAATGCAGAAATGTCAGTCTTACAGCACATAAAGTAAGAGAATACTTACACCATAAAATGCATAATTTAACACTAGCATGGGTTTACATCCTACATTACATTATGAGTTGTTAGAATTACATATATCAAGCAAGCTTTATTGATAAACAGAAAAATATACTCAAACAAGCTTCAGGTGCAATAGAACCAATATGTATAAATGTGTATTGGTATAAATCTTTAGCTGGAATGGAATTAACTGATGAATTCATTTGACAACTGTTTCGTATTATGATGTGATACCACATTTTGTTGAAAAAATTAATAAATAATCAAACTGAAATTAAATAGCAGCAAACAGAGATTTACAACACTGTAAGTTCATCGTGTCTCAAAAGAAAGAACTGCAAAAACAGAACCCACTCCCCCCAAAAAAAATAAATGCCACTAAGAGGAAGCACAAGTCTCAATATTAACTTAACATGCTAGGAAAAACTCTGTCCTTCTACTGGCAGGATCAAATAGGTGGTTACTTCCAATAATCAGCAGCTCAGGTTTGTAGTGTAAAACCGCTTGGCACAAGAACTTTGTGAAACCTGATCAGATAAGCTATTATCGTGGTAGGCATGGAAGTGACATGTGCCCCTGCCAGCACTCCACAGAGTCCTGATCCATTGGTCTGGATGCTGGAATGAATACGTATAGCTTTAGCACATTCTGTACTCTCTCATGAATGTGCATGCTTCACAGACATGCAACTGCAGTTTACTGTCTTTGAGTTGTTAAGCCAACATCCTTTGTACTGGCCATTATATTACTATGTAAGTCTACACACCCCTGATTTTGACCATTATATTATACTGTAAGTATACACATCCCTGGTACTGGCCATTAAATTACTGTGTAAGTCTACATATCCCTGGTACTAGCCATTATATTACTGTCTAGGTCTACACATTCCTGTCACTGGCCATTATATTACTATGTAGGGCTACACATCCCTGGTACAGACCATTAAATTACTGTGCAGGTCTACACATCCCTGGTACAGGCCATTATATTACTGTCTAGGTCTACACATTCCTGTTACTGGTCATTATATTACTATGTAGGTCTACACATCCCTGGTACAGACCATTAAATTACTGTGCAGGTCTACACATCCCTGGTACAGGCCATTATATTACTGTCTAGGTCTACACTTTCCTGTTACTGGCCATTATATTACTATGTAGGTCTACACATCTCTGGTACAGACCATTAAATTACTGTGCAGGTCTACACATCCCTGGTACATGCCATTATATTACATCTAGGTCTACACATTCCTGTTACTGGCTATTATATTACTGTGTAGGTCTACACAACCCTGGTACAGACCATTATATTACTATGTAAGTCTACAGATCCCTGGAACTGTCCATTACATTACTGTGTAAGACTACATATCCCTTGTACTGGCCATTATATTACTGTGAAAGTCCAGATATTCCTGATATGGGCCATTATATTTTTGTGCAAATCTACAAAACCATGGTACTGGACATTATACTCCTGTTTAAATTTACACATCCCTGGTACTGGCCATTATATTACTGTGTCAGTCCACACATCCCCGGTATGGGCCTTTATATTACTGTGTAAGTTAACACATCCTCGGTACTACCATTATATTATTTTGTAATTCCACACATCCCTGGTACTGGCCATTATATTACAATGTAAGTCAACACACTCCAGGTACTAGCCATTATATTACACTGCAAGTCTACTTATCCCTGGTACTAGCCATTATATTACTGTGTAGGTATACACAACCTTGGTACTGGCCTTTATATTCCTTTATTAGTTACACATAACTGGTGCTAGCCATTACATTGCTGTTTAAGTCTACACATCCCTGTTATGCACCATTATATTACTCTGTGAGTCCACACATCCCTGGCACTGGTCAATATATTACTCTGCAAGTCTACACATCCCTGGTACTGGCCAATATATTACTATGTAAGTCTGATGTGCCTGGTACTGGCCATTGTATATCTATGTAAGTCTACACATACATGCTACTGGCTTTAATACTTCTGTGTGAGTCTACACATCCCTGGCACCAGATACTATATTACTGTGTATGTCTACACATCCCAGGTACTGGCCATTATCTTATTGTGTAAGCCCTCATGTCCCTAGTAGTGGCCATTGAATTACTGTGTAAGTCCACAGATCCCTGGTACTGGCCTCTGTATTACTGTGTAAGTCTAAATATCCCTGGTACTGTCCATTATATTTTTATGTAAGTCTGCACATCCCTGGTACTGGCCATTATATTACTATGCAAGTCTACACAATATATTTCTATGTACATCTGAACATCACTGGTACTGGCCATTATATTACTGTGTAAGTCTGAACATCCCTGGTACTCGCCATTATATTGTCATTAAGTCTGCACATCCCTGATACTAGCCATTGTATTACTGTGTCAGTCTTCGCATTTCTGACACTGGCCATTATGTTACTATGTAAGTCTGCATATCCCCGATACTGGCCATTATATTACTGTGTAAGCCACACATACCCAGTACTGTCCATTATATTACTGTATAAGTCTAAACATCCCTGATACAGGCCATGATATTACTGTGTAAGTCTACACATCCCTAAAACTGGACATTATATTATGTATATCTGCACATAACTGGTACTGGCCATTTTATTATAATGAAGGTATACACATCCCTGGTCCTGGCAATATATTACTGCATAGGTCTACACATCCCTGGTACTGGTAAGTGTATTAGTGTGTAAGTCTATACATCCCTGGTATTGGCCATTAGATTCCTATTCAAGTTTACACATCCATAGTACTGCCCATTATAGCAATGTATAAGTGTGCACATCCCTGGTACTGGCCTCTGCATTACTGTGTAAGTCTAGACATCCCTGGTACTGTCAATTATGTTATTTTATATGTCCACAAGTCCCTGGGAATTACCTTTATATTATTGTGCAAGAACACACATCAATGGTACTGGCCACTATATTATTGTGAAAGCCTACACAACCCTTACACTGGCCATTATATTGCTATAAAAGTCTAAACATCAATGGCACTGCCTATTATATTAGTGTGAAAGTCTAAACATCCCTGGTACTGACAATTACATCCCTGTAAAAGTCCACATCTCCCTGGAATGGAACTTTATATTATTGTGTAAATCTATATATCCCTGATACTAGCCATTATATTCCTATGTAAGTCTACACGTACATGCTACTGGCTTTTATATTACAGTGTAAGTCTACAAATCCATGGTACAGGCCACTATATTACTGTGTACATGTACACATCCAGGGTACTAGCCATTATATTACTCTGTAAGTCCTCATATCCCTGGTATTGGTCACTGTATTACCGTGTAAGTCTACATATCTCTGATACTAAATATTATATTATTATGTAAGTCTGCACATCCCTGGTACTGACCATTATGTTACTGTATAAGTCTGCACATCCCTGGTACTGGCAATTACATTCCAATATAAGTCTACCATCCCTAGTAATGGCCATTATATTCCTATGTAAGTCTACACATCCTTGGTACTGGCCATTAAGTTACTCTGTAAGTCTAGACATCCTCGGTAATGGATATTATATTACTCTGTAAGTCCACATCCCTGACATTGGCTTTTATATTACTCTGAAAGCCTGGACATTATATTACTGAGTAAGTCTACACATCCCTGTTACTGGCCATTATATTATTGTGTAAGTCTACACATCCCTGGTATTGGCCATTATATTCTGATGTAAGACTACCATCCCTGGTACTGGCCTTCATATATATATATATATATATATATATATATATATATATATATATATATATGTGTGTGTGTGTGTGTGTGTGTGTGTGTGTGTGTGTGTGTGTGTGTGTGTGTGTGTGTGTCTATATATATATATATATATATATATATATATATATATATATATATGTGTGTGTATATATATATATATATATATATATATGTACCCACCCACACAACCAATATTACTCTTAAGCAACCTCCCTTATTATAAATGGTCTCTGATGCATTTTAAATTGTTTGGCATCGTTGTAGACTTGTAGTGCCTTATTGAACCTTACTGATGGTTTACCTTGTATTAAATTGCCTGATTAACATAAACTAGCTAGCTGTTTAAATTACTGGGATAGCATTACACTTCGCACAATTTTTGTGTGTTTTTACATTAAGAGGACTGAGTTTATTCACCTAGTGGCTTGAGGTGGAAGCCTGGTCTATTTGTGTTTGGAAACACACAAGAAGGTCTCTGAGTGTAGTTGTTTATTGGCCAGTGGGCGTATGAGTCATTATTCTATGTTTTTAGTGCCTGTATAAGTTCAGCATATTTGCACAGTTTATGGCTCTTCTCTGCAGAGCTCAGCTACAGTTGGCATCCTTGGCAGTCTTTTTGAAGAGATTTTCTTGCATCTAGTGCCATCCATTCAGAGCTAAGTAATTTTTTCAAGCATGTGCACTTGTTTTGAATGTATTTAATGAACTACTGCTGATTCACTGAATTATTTATTGCTTTTTCTGCATTTTAAACTGTTTGGATTTGATGTACACTTGTAGTGTCATATTTATCCATGCTGTTGGCTTGCTTTGCATTAAATCACTGTATTAGCAGTAACTAGCTAGTTGTTTAGATTACTGGGATAACATTTTAATAAGTTTACTTTTTTGTGTGTTTTTATATTAATGGGATAGATTTTATTCACCTAGTGGCAGTTGGTGGTAGCCCGATCTATCAGAGTTGAGAAACACAAAGAAAAGGCTGAGTGTGGTTATTTATTGGCCAGAGGGTTTATTAGTCTTTATTCTGTGCTTTTGGTGCATCTATAAATTTGGTGCATTTGGGCAGGGCTGATCATTGTGCAGCAGCAGCTATCAGTGCCCTGTATAGTAACAGACACCTAGAAGGTAACATTTCCTATAGAATTTCCTCTGAAACTATACCCTATAACTATGTGATTGTAGAGAAACTACTTTGTATGTTGAGAAGCATAGACCAACTGGTCTGTGCATTGAGGAGCAGTGCCCCCACTGCCCCTTAAATTTAGTATTTTATTGTCTAATCTAGTTCCTAGTCCCAAAATCACAATGTTGCCACCTCTTAACCCTTTGTGCATCACACCTTTGTAACTCACTTGGTAAAGGACCTGACATCATGAATATGTACCTTCCAAATTTCTCAGAAGCCAGTTTGTTGAACATGGGCATCTTGAGACAATGTAGCAATGGTCTCATGTTCACTGACAACCATTTAATCCTTAAAGAAACAGATACAATATCTGAGAGATGTTTATACACAATGCCACTGGAGCCAAAGCTCTCACATAAAAGCACACAGAATAGAAATCAGGTTGTCACAAATATGCACACAATACCCACCACACATAGTACAAACCTGAAATGCAGACAAACTTATGCTGAGCCACTTAAATGCAATCTTCCCAAAACCCAAAGACATTTCAGACACTCCACCTGTAAAAATTATCCCCAACAAGCCAAATACACTCAACAAATGCAACACTTAATACTATACACACAGCCACATTGGGAGCCTCAACTAAGAAATGCATAAGGCAAGCTAACCACACTACCCAGGACTCTAATCATAGGGGATTCCATTATATAGCATACTTATGCCTTACTCACTAGGCTGGACAAAGAGAAAATAATGGCCAGTTGCTTATCAGGAGCCAGGATCCACCAAATTATGCATGCACTCAAGTGATTGCACCACATGTCATAGTCTATGTAGGTGTAAATGACCTGTGTAGTACCTCCTTAGACTATATAAAGGGAGACAGTAAGAAGCTCTCAGACTGTGTGTCACAGGCTGGTATGTGCCTAGCACTGAGCAGCATTCGACCTTCAGCAAGGATGATGTCACAATATGAACTAAAAATAATTGACTTAATTTCTGGTGCTATTCTAAGGGGACACATATGTCAGCATGGGAGTATATGGTTAACAAACCATATTGCTTTGGCAAGGGTGGTCTGCACATATCCCCTCTAGTTTTTCGAATATTGGCTAAAACATTGTCCTTCCTCATAGAGGCTTTTTTAGGCAATGTCAAATTGACAAACCTTCCAGCATAGCAAAATCAATCCATGAAAATCTAAAGCTGTTACTGCTGAATGACAGGAATTTAAACAAGAAGTGCTTGTTTAGGGTGAAGTAAAGGGTCTCCGTACCCTGAAGAATGCAAACATCTGTGCACTAATTGACTAATGTTAAAGCCTCAGGTAGTACCACAACAGTACAAGGTTGCAGTGCCTTCTCCATATTTAGACCACCAACTGCAAAGACTGGGTCAAAACGTGGAGATGCTTAATCTGCATCACTAGCAAGCATACCTCTAGGATGGCTGCCTATTGTAGAAGGAAGTAGTAGTAGACACAAAACACAAAAAACTGACAGGCCAAAAAGAGCCATAAAGATGATAGAGTGGACTAATGAAGATAAGAAAGAAGTTATATATTGTTAGTATTATGCATGATAACCAAAGTTTCCAGATAGAAGATATTCAAAAAGATTAAAAGAGAAATTAAAGGAAAGAAAAATACTTGTACAAGAAAAACTGTCAAAAGCTTCAAATGCAAATTTGTGTTCATTAACGCAAAACATTCATGATATACATTATATAGACCAAGAAACCTTTGACCATTTGGAAAAAGAACTGACTGAGAAAGTGGGAAAATATAAAAAAATAAAATCTAGAGATTTTTGAAAGGTATAAAAAAGGAACATAGACATGGGGAAGAAAGAGAGATCTGATTTGGTGCAATATTTATAGAAAAGAGAAAGTCAAACTAGGCAATAAAAACACAGTTCCAAATGTATTTGAAAAGAAATACAAGCAAAGGCACCTAGATATGGAAATTTTCATAACAGAAAAAAATAAGATCACACAGGGAGAATGTAGAATAGAAAATTAGTAAAGCAGAAGATAAACAAATGGAAGCTGAAGTTATGAAATAACTGCAAAGTGAAGAAGATATTGTGGAAAGTCTAATGCAGGTTATGTCACAGCATGATGGAACAATGGGCCCCCAAATTAAGGAGAAACAAGTGGACAGGAAGCACCTAATCAGTTGCCATATGAAGACACTCTGGAGCCTTCAATGGGAAACCAGTATAAAAGTTCAGACAGAGTTGCACAGCAAGGGTAGAGGGAGGAAACAATGGCAACTCTGATGCAGTCAGTGTTGTGAAGTGATAGACCAGTGAGTTCCCTTATGAAAAAGTAACAAATGATGCAGGATGCAGCGAAAGAAAATACATCACAGGATAATGTTCTGGAACTTTCTGTAGAATGCCCACAGGAAGTGGAGAAGAAAAAGAATGCGCCCTTAGTTTTGAAGAAACATCTAAGAGAAGAGTTGCTTGATTTATTAGAGATAGATAGACATATTACGATCGCTGAAAGAAATAGATTACAGAAAGTTAATAAGACCCCAAGTGTTATAAGTCTGGTAAAACAAAATGAACCCAGCAATCGATACTAACAGAAATTCATGTGACATAACAGAAGGAAATAAGATATATTACTGGGCAGCTAAATTAGCAACACATAAAGCCTTCCCACAAAAATACAGGGCAATAAAGAAAAGGAAGGGAAGAAATCAAATGCCATCATGGGAACTATCAAATAAGAAAAAAAGAACTATAAAGGAATTAAAACAAGAAGTGTCACTGTTAGAAGACTGAGGAATATAAAAGAGGGAACAGATCAACAGAAATAGAAAGATAGATGTGATAAAAGCATTGCACACTATTGCAAATATTAACTAAAGATAACATCACAAACATAGAAACTTAGAAGAAATGCAGATAAATATAAAGAAAAAGTTAGAAATAAAGAGACTTACTGCTGACCCAAAAACGTTTTATAGAGAATTGGGAAACAGAGGAAAAGGAATAGAAATACCACCAAAAATAAAAAAAGAAGAAATAGATGCATTTTAGAGACATATTTATGAAGATCCTGTGGAACATAACAACAGTGCTGAACAGATAAAAGTAAAAGAAAGAATAAGAAGTTCAAGTGGGCAGGATATGAAATGGGATGAAATAATGGCCAGAGAAATTGAAGCAAAATTAAGAAAAGCTCTTAAGTGGAAAACATCTTTACATTAAATTGTACCCCTATTGTACATCTATGAGAACAAAGCTGGAACACTAGCAACTCCCCAAAATCTTATGAGAGGAAGAAGCCACGTATATCCCATTTACACCCCCATGTTGCCAAGCTATGGCCAGAGTGTGTACAGTAACATTGTGAGATGTATGTGCATAATAGTAATGTGGAATCTGGTACTGTGTGTAGCAACATTTAGGTAGTGCTAACAAACATTTCTCCCACAGGTCTGTCAGATACCAACACTGTGCCCAGAAATACAAGAATGATACCCTGTATTGGTACTGTTTACTTTGGTATTGTATGGCATTGTGACTGATGCAGTTGCTCTGAATAATACGGTATTTATCATCACTGTCCCCCACACTGCTCTACAAAATATAACTGTCTAGGAAATCCTGCATAAGAGTGTTGTAATACAAGGTCAGAATGCAAAACCACAGGAGAAGACAGAAAGCAGATAGGATATATACAGCAATATCTATATATCACATACAACTCTGATGGACATTGTTTAAATTGTAGCAGACACAACCATGTTCTGAATCCTGGGAGTGGAAGTAGGCTGCATACAGAATTATACCCCACAACTGTACAGATAAGACCAGAATATCCAGTATATGGGCCATATTTGCTGCCTGTCTCCCTGTCCCCCGGGGAGGTCTGTGGGATGATCCCAGATGTTTAGGCAGCAAACAGGGAATACAGCTGATTGTCACATATCTATGAGAACAAACCCGTCACTCTAGCAACTTCTGAAACTGTTATCAGAGTAATAAGCCAAGTATGTCCTATCTACACCCCCATGTTGTCACGCTGTGAACAGTGTGTACAGTAGTAGAGTGAGATGTATGTGCATAATACTAATGTGTAATATGTAACTTTGGCAACATTCAGGTAGTGCTAACAAACATTGCTCCCACAGGTACGTCGGATATGAACACGGTGCCAAGAAATAAAAACCTTGATACCCTGGACTATTACTGTTTACTCTGGTATTGTATGGAATTGTGAGTGTTGCAGTTGCCCTGAATAATAAAGTGTCACTGATCACTGTTACTCACACTGTGCTACATAATATAACTGTGTAGGAAAGCATGTATATGTGAGTGGTAAATCACTAAAGGTTGAAGAGGGCAAAAGTCTAGATATCTCCCGGTACACCTGCATGTGGTCAAGCCATGGCCAGAGTCTGTGCAGAGAGAGTTGGATAGCTATGTGCACAAAATCAACCCGGAATCTGGGAGTATGTGTAGAAACAGTTAGTGTTAACAAACATTCCTTCCACAGGTATACCAGGTAAGACGTGTATACTGCAGGTAAAACCAGTTCATGTATAAGGATGATGACAGCCATATCATTGTCCAAACTAAGGCTATAGGGTAGTGTAGTAATACATGTAAGGTACAGATAACAGCACTGACTAGAAAAGTAATGTGGACTACAGGAGTATACTAGTTGTTAATTGACATCCCCCCACCATATCTCCAACAATAAACTGCATACCCTCCTCAACCAGTATGTAACTCCACTCTTCTGATTATGTCCTATTGGTTGATGCATATTTAAATTTATTATAATGCATGTGCTATATAGAATTATTCCAACACTGATGGCATGGTGCCATCAATGTACCTGCATGCTGTTATTACCACTGTGGTCCCATACATGCATGTGTTCTGTTTGCTAAGCAGCTGTTCCGTATCTGGTGTCTGGGTTAATGGGAATATCTATGTATGTTGTTTTACCTAACCCTGGAATGTGTTGGCTATTACCAACATATGATGATAATATCTAAACACTATAGCATGTTTGGGAAGGCCGGTCCCAGTGGACCCACTTGTCCCACCTCAGCTGGCCATGGCACCGTGTACCAGTATGTTTGGGGCCCAACCCGGGACCTCCTCATCCGTTGGTCCTGCACCACCTTAGGGTAGAAACATCTCATGGGATGGGGCTCATCCTGATCTGGGAGCAGGAATGGACAGGAACCTTTCACCAGTCGCCAGGTCCAGGTCGTGTGGCATAACGAGCTCCGCAGGGAGGTCCAACATCTGCTATGCCATCTCGAGGGCCATGTATCACAACTAGAGGGTCGGCCTGGCTCTGCAACACAGCCCCCAGCACAGCCACATTCGGGGCTGTGAAGGTGCAATGGTGACTGCCCATGGGTGGGGATCTCAGTCCCACTGTTTCCACTATAAGGCACATAGGCTTCCAATTTCCCAACACCCCTCCCCATCAAGGTGTTTACCTTCTACATGTGTCATATACCGCCCCTGTATGCATATTATTTGTCTTGTATGTTAAGCTACCCATCCTGCCTCCCCAAATATACCTACTATTTCTCCCCAACATTCCACTCTCAACTGAAGAAAACAGTGGCAATCTGTTCCCCCCAAAAAAATCTCGCCCCATACATAGCTGTCCATTTTGCACAAGTGTCCACTGGACACATGTAATCTGGTCTAACTGGCATCACAACATATTATTGTTGTCTTCACCCATCTCTCAGGGGTTTGAGTGTCCAAATCTACCTCGAAATTCAGTGTATATGCACAGCTGTTGCTGTAGAAGAAATGGGCAGCTATGGACCTTCCCTACACCCTTCCTGC
Organism: Protopterus annectens; assembly: GCF_019279795.1. Classification (NCBI taxonomy): domain Eukaryota; kingdom Metazoa; phylum Chordata; order Ceratodontiformes; family Protopteridae; genus Protopterus; species Protopterus annectens. Next base: position 1,041,515,711 of record NC_056744.1, on the reverse strand, counting down.
ACATCCCTAGCTATTTTCCTTACTGTCTTTCCCGCTTTGTGCCCATTTTTCACCATGTTCCTATCAACCCTTTTTTCTTTTCTTTTAAAGAAATTAGCTCGGGGGTAAGTGGGAATAAGCACTTTTAAGTGATTTTTAAGCCTGTTTGCGCGGGGGTAAGCAATGACTACACAGGTTAAGCAATTTAGAAGCTGAGTATAAGAAATTTTAACCAGAAGTTCGTAGTGCTTACCTCCATGCAATCCCGTGCAAACTCACTTATAACTGCTTAAAAGTGCCTTAATCACTCTGTATCCAATGGCCCTTGGTCTGCCCAGCAACAAAATAAACAGCCTCTACAAGGCTCAAACCCAGGACCGTGCACACCATAGCAAAAACAATTTATCACTAAGCCATGTCAGATATACATAACCCTGCTGTTTCCACAGACATATCATCCAGCCCAGTCATGCAACAGTACAGGGAATGTATTTCAACATGTAAATGCATAAGTGTGTGTGTATATATATTAATATCTAAACAGGTATAACATAGGTATATATGTAGATACATATATAGAAATATATATATATATATATATATATATATATATATATATATATATATATATATATATATCAATATAGGTATATATGGACATACATCTGTAGATAAAAATGGAAACATAAAAAGAAACCAGTAACAAGCAAAAGGTACCAATAAAATGAAACACATCCACAACCTGGAAGGTGCTCTTCCAGAGCACCTTCCAGGTTGTGGATCTATTTCACTTTAAAAATGGAAACATAACAAAAACATATATGTCCACATGCACCATTAATGGGGTTGAGATGCCCCAAACAACATACGTCTTGTATTAATAAGTATACCCACCCCACAGTCAAACACTTCTTCCCTGCAATACACTACCAACTGTTGCAGATCCCATAACCAGGACCTGACACGACATGGGCACAAGAAGTTAACAGAACTCTATCCCACCTGTATGATGTCAGGCTGGTATCAGTAACATATCATGCAGTACAGTTCGGCTCCCATAGGGAATGTCCAATGTGGAAGCAATTAACACCCCTAGGATACATATACACAGACACATATATGCAGATACAGATATACATATATATATATATATATATATATATATATATATATATATATATATATATATATGTAACTACACATACACATGCATATATATATATATATATATATATATATATATATATATATATATATATATACTAAAATAAAGTGCACACAACATGGAACAGCCACTATGCCTACAGTTACCACCTTACCAACTGGGTACTGTATGAGCCACCCATACAAACGACAATCATTGCCTGCAACATATACCCACAGAGAGGTCAAAGGATATAACACCACACACAGGTTTGCATACATGGGAAGGCTTTATTTGTGTACTATTACAGTTGTATATGCCATGTCATATAGCTGTTTAGACACTGACATCCATATAAACAGAGTAATGCAACTGTGAAACAGTTATACTAATCCAGTAGTCTGGAAGGCTTACAAATGTTGCTGTCCAGGCCGAGGCCTTCAAGTAGTACAATAGTAAAGACAGACTGGGCCACAGGATACCAAACAAGCAACAGTAAGTAATGCAGATGTATAGTTCAGCAGCCTCTATCTTCACTCTGTACACAATCCCTAGGGGTTAAAGACCTCAGTTGACTCAATGGGATGTAACTGTTACATAAAAAGGCATAACTGACACCATCACAAGCACACTGACAAACAGAACAGTCTGTATGGCAGGAGGCAGTATGCCTGCATTTACCCAAGGAGGATTTTATGGTAATGTATGTCCAGATACCTTAAGGCAGTTTACCCCTGATACCCCCACATGTTGTAACAGCCTAGGTTAGTTATAGTGCATCCCCCCAAAAGACTCAGTAATGCAGGGCCATATACCACTGTTACCTACACTGGCCTCTGGAGTGCATAAGGGCACACATGTACTGCGTAGGTGAAACCCACACATATATGGCCCCAACCCCACATTATGTGTGGGGGACACAACAGCAGTGGACTTAAGGCAGAAATGGCAGCATGACATACTCACAGCATACTACAGAACAACCCCTGACAGCATGTCATATGTGCAAAGCCTGGTATGTAGGTGGAGGACATAGGCTGGAACACAGGCCCATATGTGGAAAACTGTTGCCATTCACTAAACAAGTCGCTGGTTTACAGGATAGTCTGCAACATACCCTTAGTTAGGAATATGACATTAGAAACAGAAATGGATGTAGCCATGTACTGATAGCACTCAACACACACACACACACACACACACACACACACACACACACACACACACACACACACACACACACACACATACACACACTCACACTGCCAGGGAAATCTCTGACACATGACCTGTGTGGTGGACAGACAAAACATAATAGGCACACGTCTGGCCATCAAGAGGATAGGCCCACAGTTGAGAGCTATGCAGACAGACTGCATTCCAAGTTAAACTAGTATGTACACACAAACCCTGCAACACCAGTGCTATACAATGTATACAACAACTCTACTCACACTCTGTCTGTAGTTCTGGAACCTCCTACAAATATGTGGCTGGCTGAGTATGCAGGATCCCCTGTAAGAGGTATTGCTGCCTGCTGTCTGTATCAGTGATGCCCACACACAGGAAGGATGTCCATCACACAGGAAAGGTAGAGGGACCATGCTCACATGATGTAGGGATTTATAGTAGGTGGTTGCCATGACAGTGGTAATTGGAAGTACTAAACAGCAAGTTGCATGCAGGTAACAAGTGGAGGACACTGACTGGTGCAAAAGCCATCAAAATCCATGCTGCAATCTATTCAAAGCAGCTCAATCCATTTACTGGACAGAAGCCAAGAGAGAGAGAGAGTGAAAGTGAAAGTGGAAGTGGAAGTGAAAGTGCAAACCAAAGCCAAAGCCACAGCAAAAAAAAAAAAAAAAAAAAAAATATATATATATATATATATATATATATATATATATATATATATATAATTACATCCAGCAAACTATCCAGAACAGACATCATTGCCACAACAGGTATGTGAAGTATATATGCATGTAATTGAATGTAATACTTGGTCCATAATAATGGGATAGATGATGTTGAATGATTTATATGTGCCATCAGGTGTTACTGTAATGATGTTCAACTGAACAGCTGCTATGGACAATAGTGTCTGTCCCTGTGGGTAGTGGGCCATAGCTGTCAACTGTGCAGATCAGCACTGACTGACAAGATGTAAGCCATCATAGTGTGTGTTGTGTAATGGGAAGTATGTATATTAGGTGGCCAATAGCTAGTGGTGGAAGTAATGCCATTATGCTGGACATGTGGGATCCACAGCCCAAACCTTGCAGGATACTCAGGTTAATCTGTAATGTAGCGTGCAGGAATGCCATAGGTGTGTAATAGGGTTACCTGCAATCTGGTCCTACACATACCCCCCCCCTAATGTCAAGCTGTGTCCATATGTGGCACCTCTCTGTGTTGTAGCAAGGCAGAACAGTGCAGCTATGCAGGAAGGTGTTGTGAGATTGTGAACTTGATGTCTGAATGTACCCCACATATAGGTATGCATATGTATACATATCTACACTTGTGCAATATATATATATATATATATATATATATATATATATATATATATATATATATATATATATATACATGTATGTCCACAAATATACAGATACCCATGTGTAGACATATATATGAGCACATATATACATCACATATATCTACACACATATATAGATATATACCTAAAAGCACATGTTTACATATATACAAACACACACAAACATATATGTATGTAAATACATGTCCCCTATATTACTACCACAGTGCTGCATGCTTTGTGTGAGGAAACAGCACACATAGCAATACTCACAGATATCTACAGCTGACAGTGTGTGCAACATGGATAGGGATGCCGCATGTTAACCCCTTGAATGGACCACATTGCTTTCATTTGTGAAGTATGGAATGGGAGTATGGGGAAGTATGGCAGATATAGCTGTGGAGGTGGTCAGCACTGGTAGATATAGAGGACAGTCTACAGGGGTGGTATGTGACACATGTGTTGGATAAACACCCTGGATGGTGTGTGTGGTCTGTGATATGGATGTCCCATGGGCCCCAATATGGACACAATGGGAACAAGCCTCCCACCCTCTGCTACTCACAACAGCAGTCCACTTCCTGAAGGTGCCTGGCCTGGAGGCTGAGCAGGAGGAGCATTTTGGCCCTGTGAATGTGTACTGGGTGCCTTAGAGTGATGTAGCACATCCCACATGTGTCTGTGGAGCCTGTTATGGAACAGACCCTGGACCTGATCTCATGGGACAGGAACATGTCTGTGTGTGCCCCGGGGGGGGCAACATCCCCTGGGTTGGTTCCACCTGATGGTATTGCTTGACCAGTACATGAGGAGGCCCCAGGGTGATACACACATGTTATGTGGCCAGGTAAATGGGCAGATGGGTTTGGAGAGGTGGTTCTGCTGGGCAATAGTGCATATACATGCTATTGTATCACTGTTGTAGAACATATGTTGGTAGTAATAGTGTACACAATCCCAGAACATGTCCAACAGCATGCATAGATATCCCCAATAACACAGAACATCAGCTGTGCAGCAATCACAAAGCAGCCATACCACAGGCATATATGGAACCATAGCGGCACTGACAATAGCATGCAGGTGAATAGTCTGTAACAGGCCAACAGTGATAGTGTTCAGGCAGGGAACATGGCTACAAACACATAGCAGAAAGTGTGGTACAATACAATATCTGTCCCACTGGTAGGTAAGTTGTAGCTATACATAATGAGTTATGTGTACAGTTTGTTGTAACTGATATGGTGGGGGGGGGTGACAGAGATGTGTATGAAGAACTGTGGTAACCTTGCTGTATGAGTTGCTCAGACCTGTTACAATCTTTATGTCTTTCAGCCAAGATATCACATGCATGTCTGCAAACATATTCAGCGGCCGAAAATGAAGTGCCGATCATGTATTTAATCCAGCACTACCCTGTGCTGTTTGGCCGGGCCTCCCATGACTAGTAGGAGTGGACTGCCCTGTGGAATGACCTAGTCCACAGGGTCAATGATGTCAGACTGCACAGCTGCAGTTATGAGCAGGTTCAGCATCATTTTTCTGACCTGCTTTGCAATGCATGTTGGCATGCTGCTGCAGTCCGGGGGATCACCTCTCCACAAGGGGCCATGCCATCCATCCCCCCGACACATGTGTAGGAGCACCTGGCCAGCCTTGTGGCACCTGCCTGTCCGGCCAGCCACCAACTGCCAGACATCGTTGTAAAGGTGGGTGCCACCCACTCACTGGCTGAGGAGTGTGCAGGTAAGGCCACAGGGTGCATCAGTAGACCACTGTTGCATATACATCCACATTGGTACAGGTAGAGCATTCATATCTGACATGTCATAAGTACATTGTGTTGCTGCATAGTAGTGATAAACAGATGGCCCTATGTGGTAGTATTGTGGAAATGTGCCATTGATGTATTGTAATACTGCACCCACACTGTAGAACTGCCAGAGGTGTGGCCACTGACATTGCTTCTCTCACCCTCCAGGATACCACCAAGGCAGCAGCCTGTAGCCAGTGAGTATGGTTTATGTAGATGCTTGCCAACACACCGAGCATGTAATGGCAATGGTATATGCCATGCACACATCTAACACACCTATCCAGAATGCATGCTGTACATGTGCACATATTGTTGTGAAATGCATGGCATCATAGGGCTGACCATGATGGGGTATTGGAAGGGTATGTCAGACACCTGCATGATAACTGACATCCTGTCATTGCAGAAAATGTCTACAGGGAGTATCATAATGGTGGGAGACTTGGCCTACAGTAGGGTCATGTTTGGAGTAACACTGATATACAGTGCAACACCAGTTTATATATCTGTAGGACAATGGGAACTGCTGCAGAGATACACTATAGCATAAGGCACTACAGTAGTCCACATTATCAGCTGGACTAGGCTGTAACATGTGATGTTCAGTGTATGAGACACTGCAAAGTGACACACATGTGTAGGGCTTACTTGTCATGCATCCGCAAAACGAAGGAAGGGGGGCTGTCAGCATGACATACCAGTGCACTGCAGCAGGTATCCTAAGGATGCTAAGAATGGCAGTATCTGCACATAGACAGGTTCAGGACCTGTGGCAGACATAACCCTACCCCCACAGCAATAGTGATGGCAGTGTGCGAGCACCAAGGGATGTGCACATGAGTAGACCTTGCAATCATGCAAAGTAGGGGGATATGTGTAGGGCAGACTGAACATACACTTGCAATTGCAGATGGCCCATGCTGGTATACCCCCGCCAGGAGTAGTGACTGCTGTAGTATACACAATAAGAGGTGCGTCAAACCGTCATAGCACACATATGCCCACACGGAGTGTATGCATCGTGGTCAGCATCCACACACCTAACACATTCCGTAGACACTGCATATGAAAGTACAGGACATATGTCACATATTGGGCACATGTACTGTTAAGATATGCAGTGATGTGGTCCCAATGCAGATCACGGATGGGTGTGTCACATCAGGAAGGGTGTGTACACTCCACACAGCCATGGTATGCTCTCATAGTTGTTAGTGTAAGAGTATTGGATTGGTTATACATGGTCCACTGATGTTGAGAGCTGTAAATCAGGCATCAGGCATTCAAAAATGACATCTGTCCACATATCATCCCAGGTATGTGTTGCTGAAAAACATAGGGGCTGTGAGCATTAAAGCTGACATAACTGGCATAGTACTACACATTCTGTAATGGGCTATACACTTGTAAGGTATGATGCACAATACATGGCAGGGTGCAGAACAAGTGCACAGCAATACTGTGTACATGGGTGCAGTGGTATCCAGGAGAAGGGGCATCACCTAGTGTCACAGCACATGCATCACACACATATATACTGTTGCTAACATGGATTGACTATAGCTGATCTGCATGCTGTATGTTTACCATATGTTCTGCATGTTGACAGATGGGTAATAGGAGGACTGTGTGTACTATCATTGTGCAACCTCACATTTATGCACGAGTGTGTGCATCCTGATGGTTAGTTGGTTTGTCTGTATGGTCACTCTGGTGAAGTGGAGGGAGGTCGATGCATGAAGGATGCATGTGTGCATGTGTGTGTTTGTGTGGGTAGCCATGTATGCACATGTGAGATTGTAGGGTGTTCGTACAGCAGTACCTCCTGTGCAGTACATGGACATGGACTGCCACATTACACACCAGGTATACCTGTCATGTGTGTAATCACAGGACAGCTGATAGTATAATATGGTCTGTAGCATGGAACAGGCATCGATAGGGAAGGTAGACACCAGGTACACCCTTAATATCACATTCAGCAGGGAGGTCACCTACAACCCACATAGGCAGCACTACAGATGTATTGGGGAATTACTAGTCAACACCAGGGAGTGTCTCCAAATATTGCAGTTGTCACATGATAGGCTGAATGAGCAGCATATCTGGCATGTATTGAGCATTACATATATATGCCACACCAGTGCATGATATTATGGATAGAACATAGTAGCCCACAGATATAGGGGCCATGCTCATGATGTCCAGACATACAGAGGGTGCATAACAAATGACAACAGTGAGGCCATGTAAAACCACTACACACAGATCAGGCAGGTAATGTAGTAACAGGTCTTGTGGTGTGACCACTTTTGTAGGCATTTAGAGGGCTGATATGTTAATGAGTGGTATCAATGTGTCTATGTTAACAAGTGTGATGCAGGATGGGGTACCGCATAGACATATACGTGGGACTGTCTGTAAAGCCATGGACAGGTTGTTATTATGGACGTGTGTGTGTGTGTGTGTGTGTGTGTGTGTGTGTGTGTGTGTGTGTGTGTGTGTGTGTGTGTGTGTGTGTATACTGTTAGGCAATGCTGTATAGGTTTTAAAGTGCATTTATTGTTTTCCCCCACAGGTGGCGAGGTGGGTCAGGTTTCCTCCTGCATGCAGTCTGATATTGGTGTCCATACAGACACCTAAGATGATGATAGTATTGTTGAGGCACAGGTGCGGTTGTCAGTGGCTGACACTGCACCAACATTTGACATCCCGCATTTAGCCACCCCAATGCCACACACAGTTTCAGTGCCTATACATATCCCATCACCAGTGGCCATAGTGGAGCGACAGCTGGTGTTTGGTGGCAGTGCACAAGAAAGTGTGGTAATCATGCCTACTGTGTCTGGTTGCAGCAGGCATAGCCAGTTGTCCAGCAGGGCAGCACATAGGCGGATGTCCCAGGGTGCTCATGGTAGATCCGCTAGACATCATGCTCCTGGCAGAGGTGACATAGCTGGTATCAGCAGGTGCATGTTTCAGGTTGTCATGGTGGCGCAGGCATGTATGGAACATTACACCAGACAGGACCTGAGGCTTCAGTGGGCTGCTCTCGCATTTGTAAGTGACAACATCTGTGAACTGTCTGGTGACATCCGTGCTTATACTGAGCTCATGGATAGATGGCATGGTGAGATGATGGCCCTCATCGACTCTGGTTTGCCCGTGCTTCATGTGGTGGGGATGCGGTGACAGCCATGAGGACATGGGCCAGCAACATCACCAGCTGGCAGTCAATGTGGACATGCTAGGACACCAAGGGGCTCCTGTAGTGGCAGTACCAGCCCCGGCAGTATGGGGGGGGTGCTGTCCACACTACACCATGGCAGGCCACATGCATGTGGTCCTGGCCATTCCCAGGAGGGGCCTGGTACCAGTGGACATTTGTCATCAGCAGGTGAGAGTAGCACATTGAGGCCTGTACCTGGACATGCTCATGGAAACCCTGGCAGACACAGTCCACATGTCCATGGCTGGAGGCAGTGAACTGCATCCCTGCCAGGTATGGTCTGCAGCTGTCCATAAACACCTGTGTAGGGCACCACATGGCAGAACTGTGTGCATGCATACCCACACACTATACAAATACACCTTGGGCAACCGCATTCCTACACACCCCACAGCACCATGCCCTGATCAACACAGTACACCCCTTTCCCACACATATGGTGTCAAATGTATGGCCCACCCTCGGCCTCTGGCAAATCAACATCACACCCTGTGCATATGATGATACCTGTGCCACATCCCTGTCATCCATACCATCAATGCAGGGACAGGCTAATATGGTTCTTATGCACACTGTGACTGTACTGCAGTGTACCATAGTACTGCAGTGTAACATGTAAGGAGTAAAGTGTAATGCAAATATGGCAGGTAGTGTAGTTGCGCAGCAATGATGCATTATAGCTGTTAGTAACACTGGTTGGTTGTGGTCCCTATAATGTTATCCATTTGTATTGTAGGTGTACATGTGTCAGCACAAGGATGCCCTGTGCATATGATGATACCTGTGCCACATCCCTGTCATCCATACCATCAATGCAGGGACAGGCTAATATGGTTCTGATGCACACAGTGACTGTACTACAGTGTACCACGGTACTGCAGTGTAACATGTTGTAAGGAGTAAAGTGTAATGCATATATGGCAGGTAATGTAGCCATCCAACAATGATGCATTATAGCTGTTAGTAAAAATGGTTGGCTGTGGTCCCTATAATGTTATCCATTTGTGTTGCAAGTGTACATGTGTCAACACAAGGATGCCCTGTGCATATGATGATACCTATACCACATCCCTGTCATCCATAACATCAATGCAGGGATAGGCTAATATGGTTCTGATGCACACCGTGACTGTACTACAGTGTACTATGGTACTGCAGTGTAACATGTTGCAAGGAGTAAAGTGTAGTGCATATATGGCAGGTAGTGTAGCCATTCAGTAATGATGCATTATAGCTGTTAGTACCACTGGTTGGTTGTGGTCTCTATAATGTTATCCATTTGTGTTGTAGGTGTACATGTGTCAGCACAAGGATGGTCTGCAGTCATATTCCACAATGGGGTATGGCACTGTGTTGACACCATGGCTGTGACATATCTGGGTACAGTTGAACACAATCCACAGGTTACTGAAATGGCTATTGTGTGTGCCACATGGACAGGTGACCTGCTGAGGCATGTATACCCTGCAACCTGATGTTCACCCATCCACATACACGCACACTGTTATTTGCCAAAACTGGGACTAGACCCCTACAACTATATAGTGATACTGAAGTGTGTGGCTGATATTGCACACACCACACAGTTTTTAGGGTGAGGTATGTCCCAGGTTACATGTTACATGCAGAACATCCCCAGACATGTACAGTATGCTAATGGAGGATGTAATGGGTGTATATGGACAATACGTAGTGTGGCATAACTTCATATACACATTAACAGACACATAACAGGCAGGCACACATCTGAGATACCAGGACCTATTGCTGCTAAGTAACTTGACCATGTGTCCAATGTGTTACAGGTAGGCTGCACACAGCACATGCATAACTAGCCTGGATTGTGTTATCAGTTACCTGCATGGTTGATTGTGACACTGGTAACCATAACGTGGTACATGGGACATATACTGGGTGCACCTTGGTGTAATGACTGTGTACACAGCACCCACATCCCCCTGTATTTATTGTACTCCCTGAAACCCAAGATGACACTCTGCCATACCCAATATCACACACTGGCCATGACTGCAATACAACCCATAGTATACCCCAACAAGGGTACTACAGGAATATGCATTTAATGCACATGCCACATGCATAGTAGGGTGTTGCATTGTCATGCATCACCTATGGACAGCAACAGCACTATCCGTACTACAGTGTGGTAATGGGTATTGTAGTAGTTGTATGTGGCCTTGGAATGCTGCACCCTACAGATATACAGACATGCACAACTACACACACATGCCAGAACACAATGGGTGTCCCATGCCTATCAACCCATTTGTAAAACACTGTAGTGCTGGTACTGTAAGGCTCATGTAGCCAGTATGGGGAGGTGCTTAACAGGGTACATGTATTGTCCCATACAGCAGCAGCCACAACTGACTATGGCAATGGGTGTTGCATTGGTTGTGAAGGCCCTCATGGAATTCCCAAGTACAGGTGTACTAACATACAGATACTGCTATACTCAGTCATGTGCACATACACATGTGTCACTACAGGGCTGCATCACTGCAGGTGGTCATAGCCATGTACCTAGCTATTGTCCAAGGAGAGATGGGTTGTGTAGGGGCTGTGTGTACAGTGGTATCCTGCCACCTGCCAGGTGGCAGCAGGCAATCTATACACAGTTTCTACTGTGGTGACCCTCAGGGTGAGACTGGCATACATCAGGCAATCCTACAGGTGCCTCCTGTACATGGCCACTGAGGTGATCAAGTTGACATGTATGCAACATGCATTACAACACATGGTTAATGTCTGTGATGGAGACCTGTACCCAAGCATGTTCTGCTGACTGTGGTAGTGTAGTGGTGGCAACAGTAGCATGTGGTGCATACAGTGTGACATCTCCTATATGTGTCAGTTCTTACACAGCTGGGCAGACATGTCAGTGTCAATCGAGCTTAGGTTGCCTGCACATATCTCAGCTGCCATCTGCACATCTGTACAGGGACTGAAAGTCATCAGCTTGTTAAGTAGCTATGCAGTAGGATGAGTTTAGTGACAGACAGACATTTGACAGCAATATGTATGCCATTACTACATGTCAGAAGCCCTCACTAATGTGCTGTACAGATGGTTGTCTACAGTTGCATTCCACATGTTGGATCATTACCCGGAAAGGGGTATATACTGTGACACATCTCACACATCAGGGATAAAACAGGGAGGCCTCAGTGGCAAGCTATGCCTGCAAGTGTGACTGTTGTTAGTACAATAGTTAGCACTCTGCTCTTGCCTGGGTAAGCACTGTCAACAATAGTACTGCCATAATGCACTACATGCCAATGTGAGAGCACATACCCTGCCTAATACCTCATGTATGTAACACATTCATATCGATAACAGTGCTGTACAGGCCACATATATGTCCATGTCCCACACATGACACACACACCCCTTGCTACTGTAATGACAGCATGTATGCGCATGTATTGTACATGGCATTACATATACTTATTCCAGATGGGAGTACCCTGCTATGTTATCAGAATGGAACAAAAGCACAAAACTTGAGGTATTCACTGCAGCGTTGTAACGGTCAGACAAAATACAACAAAGCTTTTGAGTAGAACTCTTTCTCAATACATAAAATCAGCAGCATAAATTGCTTTTTAAAAAAAAAAACCAGTTCAACCAATCCACTCACATAATCAATTATTCTACTTAACTAAATTAAAGTGCCCTATCTCTTAGACATGTAATAGATATAGTATTCACGAATACACACACACACACACACACACACACACACACACACACACACACACATATATATATATATATATATATATATATATATATATATATATATATACACATACATATATGAATATAACTATAAAAATAGTACTATAAGAATAAAATACACAATAGCTAAAAAGCTCAGATTAATTCATGTCTCTTTTAAAACAGGTTTGATACTGACAGCAGAATTTAAACCTGGGATGTGGTCTGCTCGGAAAAAAATAATCCATTTATATTCAGTTAACTCAGTTTATTCACTAGGTCACCACACTTAGGATTCCGATGAATTACTTGCAAAATTCTGAATTTAAATCTATGTGTAGAGTCATTATTATGTACATGTCTGGCAAGGGCATTTGTTGCAATATTTATCTGTATATCTGAAAGATGTGAGCTAATTCTGTCCTTTAATGTTTGATTGGTCTTACCTATATAAAAACAACTGCATTGTATGCAGTTCACAAAATAGACAACTTTAGCTCTAAACTCAAATGATTCTCCACTTAATGGATGTATAAAAAATTGTTCTGTATTAATATAATTACAATGTACACAATTCAGGCAAGGCACAGTCCCTAGTCTTCCTATTCGTGTCTTAGCACCCTATTTTGTACTAACATCTTTATAACATAATAATTGTTTAAGATTGTTCTCTCTTTTGTATGTAAAGCTTGGGCTAGTGCCTATCAATTCATAAACTTCTTGATTAGATGTTAAAATAGTCCAATTGTTCCTTATAATTCTCTGTGTGGTGTCTGTATGTCTATTGTTTTTCATTACATAATTCATTTTATTGTTATAGTTCAATTTTCAAGTAGTAAATTCATCATTCGATCTTAATATATATGGTTTAGCCACAGTTCCTTTCATAGATGTAACTTCTTTCTTAGTTTGTTCATTAAAATTTAAATTATAGCATCTACTAGCAAAATCTTTTCCCATCTCATACATTTCCTTAGTAAACGTATCATCCTTTGCACTAAGCCTGCTGGCTCTCATAAACTGACTTTTCACTACACCTTTAAATGTATGCCTAGAATGCATGCTTGTAGAATGAACATATTTAGGTACCTGTACATTTTTCCTATGTAAAGCTGTAACCAGTGTATTTTTATCTTTTAATATAGTAATGTCAAGAAAACATATGGATTCAGATGAATACTTCAATTAAAACGAAAGAAAATCAGTAGTGCCCATGTGGCCATTGCACTACTCTCACCATATTCTCAAGCACAGACATTGTACGGTCGAGGATTCACACCATCTCACCCAACCGTCTATCCAGGACCTCTGCAAAATAACAGTGGGCACCTGCAAGATCAGAGATGTTCTCAATAACAGCAGAATGAGTAGCCCTCAGGAGCCTCAGACTTTGTCTGGTATAATGTTGCATATGTGCCTGCATCTCTATGATGGCCTGAAACATGCATCTGGTGACACCAGCTGTGGCACTTCTGCCAGGGGCATGATGACCAGAAGCCCTCCTATGAGCACCCCTGTAATCTGCTTGTGTGGTACCTCACCAAGCATCTGGCTATGGCTGCTGTGTCCAGACACACTTGCCATAGTCACCACACTGTCCTGTCCCATGCCACCACCCATCAACTGTCCCTCATCTATGGCCACTGTTGATGTGGTAAGTATAGGCAATGTGACAGTGTGCGGGGATGGGGTGCATAATAGTGGGATGTTAAACGATGGCACAGCTTCAGCCGCTGACAACCCTGCATGTGCCTCATCACACCTATCATCATTGTCAGAGTCTGTATGGACACTAAAATCAGTTTGCCTGCAGGAAGGACCCTGATCCACCTCACCACCTGTGAGGGGAAAGCAAGAAATGCACTTTAAGACCTGTACATCATTGCTTAACTATACAGACACAGACACACACACGCGCGCGCACGCGCACACACACACACACACACACACACACACACACACACACACACACACACACACACACACACACACACACACACACACACACACACACTTACAGGTGAGGTTGCACAAAGATTTTACACACAGACCTGTCATTACCCATCTGTCAACATGCATGACATATGGCACTCAACAGCATGCACTGCAGCAACAGTCAAGCCCTGTTACCAACATTATACATTTCTGTGATGCATGAGTTGTGTTAGTAGGTGATGCCTTTTTCCTGGAACACACTGCACCCATGTACACAGTATTGCTGTGCACCTGTTCAGCACCCTGGCATGTACTGTGCACCATACTTCACAGGTGTACATGCCATTACTGAATGTGTATATGTGTGTCAGTTATGTTTGCTCTGCTGCTCACAGCCCCTATGTGTTTGTCTGACACATACCTGGGATGCAACCAATACACAAGATAGACCAGTAAAGTCCAACAGTTTCCAATTGAAAAAAAAACAACTCAATTTACTGGTATAACAGTGGCGTCAGGCCCCAAAAAGTCACACTAGAGCTAGATTAATAATAATACTCTTTTAATGTTAACTTCAGGTTTAGCGCTTTCATCATTCAGAAGTCTACTGTTTGTAGATGAAAGCACTAAACCTGAAGTTAACATTAAAAGAGTATTATTAATCTAGCTCTAGTGTGACTTTTTGGGACCTGACACCGCTGACATACCTGGGATGATATGTGGACAGATCTCAATAGTGAATGCCTGATGTCTGATTTGCAGATCTCATCATCAACGGTGCATGTATGAGCAATAAAATACAATTACACTGACAATCTTCAAAGCTTACTGTGGCAATGAGGAGTGTACACACCCTTATTGACATGGCACCCAAAATACTGCATATGTTAACATTACACAAACCTGATATGTGACATATGACCTGTGCAATCAAATGCAGTACCAAATAAATGTGTTAGTTGTGCAGATGCTGATTGAGATGCATACAATATGTGGGTGAATAAGTGTGCACACCCTCAACATGATGGTTTCTTGCATCGACTGTTAAGTGCACTACAGCAGTCACTATTTCTGGAAGGGGTATACTAGCATGGCCCATCTACATTTGCCAGTATTTGGTCACTCTGCCCTACAAATGTCCCCCAACTCTGCATGATTGCAAGGTCAACTCATGTGCACAGGCCCTGGAGGTCACACAGTGCCTTCACTATTGCTGTGGAGGCAGGGTTATGTCTGCTATAATTAATGACCTTGACTGTGTGTATATACAACCATTCTTAGTGAACTTTGGAAGTCTGCTTCAGTTCACTGTTGTGTTTCAGGATGATACCCCTCCCCATCCTCAGCCTTTTTGCAGATGCTTGACAACTATGGGACACACGAGTGTCATTTTGCAGTGTCCCAAATACAGAACACCATGTGTACCGGCCTAGTCCTTGCTAATGAATGGCAAACATACAGATATACACTGGCACCAGCAAGGTACAGATGGGGATGGTGGGCCTGAGGTGGAGTGCGATGTTGCTTGTGCAGCACATTTATCTTAATTGATACTGTCTGTAGGTTTTGAACTTGGTCTTGGTACACCATTACACATTGCAACACATGCCTTTGGGGGACTTTTGATGTTATGCATATGCTACCTGTAGTGAACCCTGGCTGATGTTTCCTGTGGAACAACTGTCCCATCTGATTACCCTATCCCATAGGCCATAGTTATGCAGAGTCCAGGTGATTGTTGACACAGGTACTGCACAGCCAGTACTTGCTAGACATTCCTGCACCTCCCTCAGTGTTGCGGCATGTTTCTAGGCATCCTCCATGACCAGTCTGCAACATGTGTCGTCATCTGTCTTGGATGGCCATCTGTTTATTTTCTACATTAATGTTGTCCCATACTTCCTTGTCACATACATGACTGCCTGCACTGTTTGCCATGGTATATGAAATGATGAGGTAAGGCTACATGTCCCACTCCTGCATGCTACCTGTTGGGTATGGGATCCATTCCATGGCTTGTAAGATGTGTGCAAGCCACGGCTGCCTCTATTGCAGGTGAGTGTGCAAATGTGATGGACATACATCTTGGACAGCAGAACATTTCTTGGTGTGACATTGAGGACCTGTACTTGATGGAAGGTGCATACTCATGAAGAGTGAATGCTGTTAGTACCTCAAAAGCTGCTTCCACAATATGTTATTTGGAGTGTGTGCACACATATGTTTCCAGTGTTTGTTAAGGTATGTATTCCCCATATTTGCTGTCCTAACATAGGATTCCATATTCCACATTCATTGCTCATGTTAGGACCACATTATAGGTTGTAAGGGTTGTGGAATGTGGTATTGTGATATGCTTTTGTGTATATCTGTAACAGATGCCATTGTAATAGTGATATATACACTATTGTAGCACTGTATAAGGGTGATGTTTCAGATATGTTCCTACAGTAGGCCATTTGTCCCACCATTATGTTCATCTCTGTGCACACATCTTGCAATAACAGGTTGTTAGTTATATTGCAGGACTCTTACATACTCTTCAGATATGCCACCATGGTGACCACTGTGATGCAGTGCAGTTAACAGCAACAGTAAGTACACATGAACAGCATGCATTATGGGTAGG
>NC_056744.1:1041478690-1041493690 GCF_019279795.1 Protopterus annectens | reverse complement strand
ATATATATATATATATATATATATATATATATATATATATATACGTGTGTGTGTGTATGTACCATTGGAATGTTTACTGCTTCCACATTGTAAATTCCCTATGGTACACAGACTGTTCTCTATGATAAGTTATTTATACAATCCTGACATCATACAGCTGATATGTATTACTGTTAACTTGTTGTGGCTATGTTGTGTAGGGTCCTGGGTATGCAACTTGCAAGTGTTGGTTATTGCATTGCAAGGCAGATCTTTTCAGCTGTGGAGGAGGGGGTGATATCAATAATTACAAGAGGTACTTATTTTGGGCCCCTTCATGCCCATTAACAATGCCTTTGATCAGATATATTTTGATATATATATATATATATATATATATATATATATATATATATATATTTATATATATATACACACACACACAAGAAAAAAGGTAGGCTGTGTGGATAAATAGTACTCAAGCAATAGACCAATATGAACATAAAAATATATAGTGAGCACTGAACCATGGCAATGAGTAACTTAATAAAAAACTTTAATAAACAGACTGTAACAAACAGTAATGGTGAGCGCTTTTGCAGTCAAGCTGCTTCATCAGATAATCACACAGCTCCACCCATATATACATCACAAATAACTGTAAATGCAATTAAAAGCAATTTAAAATAAGAACAATTAAGATTTAAAAGGCCAGTGTAGAATTTCAAAGAGACTGTCCTATAATGTAGTTACA
The DNA here is from genome assembly GCF_019279795.1 of Protopterus annectens. Lineage (NCBI taxonomy): Eukaryota > Metazoa > Chordata > Ceratodontiformes > Protopteridae > Protopterus > Protopterus annectens. The sequence continues at coordinate 1,041,492,957 of NC_056744.1, read as the reverse complement.
CATATACGTATTATCTACATAACATAAATAACTTAAATCAAACCAAAACATATGCCCATATTCACCCTCATCCTAATGATCCACTCAAGTTCCTTGTTTTCAACTATATTTCTAGTGTCCCCCCTCCTTATATTGAATTTAACCTTTTCAATAACCATAAATCTAAATTCATACCCCATGCCCATAGCCATACCATGTTGTGAAAGTGCTTTGGTATCAATGTGTCTGGGTATATCATAGAGATGTTCCCTGATCCTGTCTCGTAATCTATGTGTGGTTATCCCTATGTAAAATGAACAGCAATTAAAATGGTTATTGAAAAGGTTAAATTCAATGTAAAGAGGGAGGCCACTAGAAATAGAGTTGAAAACAGGGAACTTGAGTGGATCATTAGGATGAGGTAGAATATGGCCAGAGGCCTCAATGATATGGTATCTATTCAACCGGTCTTGATCAATAGGCCGTTACGCTAATTAAGTGTTTTGTATACATATATTAGTACATTTTTGGTTTAATTTAAGTTTTTTATGTTATGTAGATAATATGTATATGTGTAACTACATTATAGGACAGTCTCTCTGAAATTGGTTCAGTTACTAACTCAATACTTCTCTACATCTGGAAGGATCGTTGGGTACTTTGTCTTCTGGTTCATATTTGTGTGTTTATCTCTGAAATTCTACACTGGCCTTTTAATTCATAATTGTTCTTATTTTAAATTGTTTTAATTGCATTTAGAGTTATTTGTGATGTATATATGGGTGGAGCTGTGTGATGAACATTGTCTGATGAAGCAGCTTGACTGCGAAAGCGCTCGCCATTACTGTTTGTTATAGTCTGTTTATTAAAGTTTTTTTATTAGGTTACTCATTGCCGTGGTTCAGTGATCACTATATATATATACATATATATATATATATATATATATATATATATATATATATATATAGCTACATTTATAAATACATTTCTCCCACTGTTGAATGACTGTGCTGGATGATATGTTTGAGAAAACATCAGGTTTATTTTGCTCTGAAAGGGCTTAGTAGTAAATAGCTTTGGGTATAGTGTGCAGGGTCCTGGGTTTGAGACTTGCAAGGGCTGATTATTTTGTTGCTGGGCATATCAGTGGCTGTTGGAGACAGAGTGATTAAGGCACTTTAAAGCAGTTGTAAGTGGGTTTATGTGGAGCTAAGCAACACTTATGTGAGCTTAGTTTAGCTTAGCTTTGGGCTGGTCATGGCCGCTTAAACCCGTGCTAATTTCAAATAAAGAAAAGAAAAAAAGGGGGATAGGAAAGTGGTAAAATTGGGGCAAGCAGGGGAACAAACAAGAGAAGAATCAGGTTGGGATGTGCAGGACGGTTGTAGGAAAGAACCATAGCTCTGCATTTCTTTGACAGCGACAGCTGCTTTTAATGTGGGCAATTTAGAATTTGGAGCCTCACACCCTACAGGGAGGTGTGTGAGCATCATACAATATGGATGATTAGTAGGGTTAGATTGTGTGATGGGTATATGTCTCTGGACGAAATGCAGAACTATGTACAGGACATGATTTTTTTGTGGGACAGATGCCCTTTTTTAAGGTGAGAATGGAATGTTAAGGAAGCATTATAGGTAAGTGTGGTGAGGGAGGTTTGGTAGGAGAGGTTGCATTTGTAGACAGACAGGACAGCAGACAGGGGAGGTGTATAACACATAGGGGAGTAAACACCTTGACGGGGAGGGTGGTTGGGAATCGGTGGCTCATGAGCCCCCCAGATGGTAGTAGTGGCACTGATGTCCCCACCTGATGGCAGTTACCACTACTCCTTCACAGCCCCAATAGGTGGCTGTGCTGGGGGCTGGGCTGGAGGGGCTGCCTGCCTCTCTAACTGCACCAGCCTGCCCTCCACCTGGTGCAGGTGGTTATCCAGCTCTGTCTGGAGGACACTGCACACCATGCCACAGACCTCGTCCTGGGTGACAACAGCCTCACTGTCCCCACTTGCGGGTTGTGCGAGCCCTATCTCCTGCAGCAGTTCCACCCGAGGGTGGTACAGGACCAGCAGATGAGAGAGGTCTGGGTTGCGTCCCAGACGTGCTGGGACCTGGTGCCACAGCCAGGTGGGGTGGGAGAGGCAGATCTGCTGGGATCTGCCTTCCCATATGTGCTATGGTGTGGAAATTAACAATGAATATTGGTTAGTCATGCACAACATATTACAGCATTAGTCAAAATAGCATGCATGGATATTCCCATTTACCCAACACAATGCAATTATAACAGTGCCATAGCAAATAGAATCTATGCATATATGTAATGGCATTCAGAGTTGCAACAGCATGCCAGTTAGTGGTATGTCAGGCAGGCAATAAAATGATTATTCAGCAGGGAATATTAGTATACACACGGTTTAAACAATGATAAAGCAAATGGAACAACGGTCCCAACAGTAGAGGTTTGTTTAGGAACATACCCATGTTGGTTTCAGTGTGACGTTGGATCAGGTGAGTTGTGGGGAAAGGAAAAAGTTCAATTGACAACTGCTATCAAGTATATTTGTCAGTACACTACTATTCACTACTCTGACCACACTTACACTCTACCTGGCCATGGGGCTGCTACAGCACACCAACAGCTGTAGATATCAACAGAGCAATAGTATCCTTATTTTAGTTATACACATCAGACCTGTTTCTATACCATTTCCGTTACCTGTGGGCCCTGTGCAGATGAACTGTGTACACCTTACATTGCTGTTTCTACACATATTTCAGCTTCACATATTAGTTGCAGGATCTGGAGTGTGCGCTGTGTCTTTCACATACATCTACTGTGACATTCTCTGTGTGCAAGTTTCTTGGTGATTGAGGAAACTATCCGTGACTGCATGACACTTGAGGTGTTTGTCTGGGCCACACTGCAGAGTGTGGATATCTAGCTTGCATCTATTTGTAGGACTGGGGCTGATCAACACAGCAATTGTACACCTTTCATAGTTATAACATCATACTAGTATTTCTATTCAGATTTCTTTACCTGTGTGTCCTGTATAGAAAATGTTATGTGCTGCAGTACATTACTTTTTTAATTCAGATTGCAGTTTACAACTATAGAACCAGACTGTGAGATGTTAGCAACAGTCCCCGGATTTGAACCGTGGTGTGTGTGCATATTTGAACTACAGGCCTACTCCTTATCAGGTTGAGTTACTGGGGAGGTATGTGTTGCTTGTGACATTTCTGTCTGGTACTTATTTTTATGTATATTACTTTTATTATGACATGTTGCATTATCTGTTTCCCATTTTCAGTACACATTATGCATACATAACAAACATTGGTGTCACTGTATGTGAAACGTGCACATTAGCTGGATTGCACATTTGACTGTTTTACAACTACATACAGCTATTTAGATTTCTGAGTACACAGTGTAGGTTTTAAGTCTGCACCTGTTACCTTTATACATTTTTCAGTACATTCACAGCTACAAGCAGCTGAAATTGAAAGGTTACCACAAGACACTGTTGGCAGACAAACAAGTAAAACACATTCTGATGGCAATATGTACTGCTGCTTTTTTTCAGTTATTTGACATACACATTCTAAAGTATGCAGACAAGCAGTGCTAATTCAGTTCACCACATTCTGCAGGACATAAACATTTCTATTTTTCAGGTACAAGTGAGATGACACACACCAGTGTTTGGGATCATCTTTATTAGTTTTGACATACATATCTGTGTAAAACTCAGAAATTCACAATTACTATTCCTGCATGATCTGCACAGGGGAATGCTTTTCATTTCTAACTGTTAGAGTAGCCCTGACATGGCACTTTCTTGGCAGGTTCACTCAGACACACTTATACATATTCTAATAATCCTCTCCTGCATATTGTACATTGTTTTCTACTGACATATGTATTATACAGCAGCTGGGAATATTCCATTGTAACACTGGCAGCCTGCCACAGGCATTTATTCCTGACTTTTACATACAATTATTTATACAGGCAGTACTACCATTACTATCATTTTGATTTTTTACTGCTAATAGTAGGGGGTATTCTGTACTCACCATACTGCCGACACAGCCAGGCCAGTCACTGGACATGACCCTCAACATTCTGGGAGCTCTCCACAGCAACTGTATGGGGATACATCACACATTAATCACACCTGAACAGTCACAAGTTGAACTTTTTCCATACTTAGAGATACATAAGACTTCATTCGTACAGACAGGTGGAAAATCCTGTGCTCCGGCTTCTTGGATCCACTGGTCCAAGAGTGTACCACTCCTCTGCTTCAGGTCATTATGATGGTGACGTACCTGCTCACCAGTCCGGGGTATGCCAGTGGCATTGGTGAGATTGCATGCAAGCTGGTCCCAGGCCTCTGCTTTGTACTGTAAGCCCTGGTACTAGCCCTGCAGCAGCCTGCCATCATGGGTTTTTATTAGGAGCCCAACCATGACCCTGGACTCCTAGATGCCCCAACGTTGTGCTCGGAATCAAACACCTTTACCAACGCCAGACATTTTGGTCCTTCTGTGAGCAATCTCAAATGGCTGTGGCTGTATTCCCACCTGTATGGTTTAAATAGGCAGTTTTCCTGCACTTTGTCTTGATTGGCCAGTTTTAATATGTTGAACTATGCTTAGCTCTACGCAAATCCGCATAACAATGCTTATACCAGGTAAGCACAGCTGAAAGCCAGTAAGCAATGTTTAAACTAGCAAAGCATTGCTTAAATCTATTTTTTCATTAAATTTATAAATAATTTTTTAAATTTATATTTTACATATTCCCACCTCTGCTGTGCTATACGTGAGCCACATGATTGACATCTATCATTAAAATTCCTTAAACGTTTATTAAATAATTTGGTAGTGGGGTGATTCAAACCAAGTATGTTCTACATGCTATACCATGGCAGTACCACTATGCCAGAGTAGCTTGATTATGTTTTCCGTCACAGTAGCACTTTATCATTTTCAGGATTTCAGCTAGGCTAAGAATAGCTGTACGCAGCACAAACAAGCTGTGCACCGCTTAAATTTTGGATTTATTTGATGAAAAAGGAACTTACATTTTTTAAATTTTTTATTGCTTTCCTCTTGCCCTACTGCTTCCATGCATGTAGGGCAAGAGTGCATACATTTGTAGGTGTGCACTTGAAGGCTGCTGCCTTCTAGGTGTTTATGTTTTTTTTTTTCAGTGTCTGTGGACACTGAAATGTTAACTACTTAACATTTCAGTGTCTGCGGACACTCGTTTACTATATAATATTAGTGCCAGGCTCTAATATTATATAACTTGACATTCATCTGTGTCACAAAGTGCGTATGACACTTTCTGAGTGAAGAGAGCATGTTACATGTGCAGGCACTGCTGACACACACCCCCTGCACTTGCTCCTGGTTCGTGTCCATTTAGATTAAATAGCAGCACACCTTCATGCATATGCAAGGTGCGCTGCTATTCTAAATAAACACAAACCATTCTGTGCAAGAATAGTCTTATTTTTGCATGGAGCTTCATGAATCCTGGGGAAAGTCATAAAATACCAGTATTTGTAGGGAGAAACAAATGCAATGTGGAAGAAGGATACCCAGACAGTATAATAGTGATAGGAGCAATGAGTCTCCTAAAAAAGAATTTACAGCCTTATCTAGATATGCTACCCATACATGTAATGCCATATGAATTGTAGAAAGAGTCAGTTCTGGACACATTGTAGGTGCTGCAATGAGTAGTTTTGATGGACATCAAATATTTAAACATTACCAATTCCACAAGCTTTAATCATAGTTTGACTTAGGAATGGGGTCTCATCATGGTATTAGATGCTAAAAGGACTTGAAAAAGTATAACCCTGGTTAAGCAGGGTGACATCTTGAGTTTCTCCACATGCAGATTACCAGAGACAAAGTCCTCTACAACATCCTAGCAAGCTATAGGTCATCTGCTATGTCCTAGGAAACCCATATTTCATACTTAGACCTATGAGAGACATTCACCATCCAACCAAATACCACACTCAGTGGGGACTTTAATTACTCCTCTATAGACTGGGAATCCTGTTGCAGGCACAGAGATTCCTGGACTTTGTAAACACAAACACTCTAGCTCAGATAATGTATATACCCATTAGAGGTACAAATATATTGGACCTGATACTCACAAATATGGGAGAATGTTGCTCCCTGCCCAGTGTGGTTAGTCTATGGCTTGGAATAAGCACCCTCATTGGTCCTTTTGAACTTTTACATTTTTTTTTTTACGTTTTTAGCTTCTGGTATTTAAACTTCACATTTGATGAGTTTCTGCTTGTTTGTACCGAGCTGAACTGAGGAGGGGTACCAGCCACAACTTTGAGCTGAGATACCGGATGAATAGAGGCTTCTGAGCTTCCCAAAATGTTGCCTATTTTTTGCTTGAATATTCTATTTATTGCACTTTTTATTGTCTGCTGCCTACTTTAATACTGTATTTATATAGAGTGTACTAAACTGCACCATTGTACTGCAATTGTCTGCCTGACTCTGCCAGTTAAATTGTATTTCATTGTTATTTTCACTGTTTACAAAGCTCTTTTTGCTATTTTCACTGTTTGTTAAGTCATTGCTGGTACCTTTCGCTGTTGGCAAAGCAATCCATTCTGCTTGTTCTGTTTTTCTGCCAAGCAGTGTTTAAATAACTGATTTGTTTGTTATTTAAAACATTCTTTAGAGTCTCCTTGCTGTTTTTCTGCTGTAGAAAATGTATTTTTATTGTCTGAGTGCTATTTTTCTGCTGTGTTGAAAAGTTCTTTAGTGCTTTCCCTGTAAATTAGTGTAGCTAGTAACTGTAGTGTAGTCCAGATACAGGTTTGCTGCATTTGGGTCTGCTTGCAGTGGTTGTTTGCTCTGAACACATTTTCTAAGCCATCTTTTATTGGAAAGGCCCTTTCTGTACTCTAGAGAGAAGTGTGCTGATTGAAACCTGTCTGATGAAGGGTGTTTGGTCAAGGGCTTGGAGTAAGCACTCTCACTGGTCCTTTTTTAAATTTTTATTTTAAGTGTTTAGGTTCTGGTATTTAAGCCCTGCATTTGAGTGGGTTTCTGCTTGTTTACGCATCACACAGCACCATGTACTGCCACACAATTGTACACCATAGCCAGACAGATAACTTTGACAATTTTCACTGAGTTAAAGCAGCAGCACATTAGTATAGTCCTTTTCCTTAGTACTTCCCTGGTCTAAGAAATACTGCTAGTAAGCTTTCACCTATTAAACCACCAGCAAAAAAAAAATAAACCCTGGCAGAAATATCCATCTACTGAGCACCTCCTTGAGCAGTCCCAACCCCACCCTTGTGATAACAGTTATTCAAGCTAGCATTATGGGCAGCTGGACTACCCTTGTTTCTTTTGCCAACCTTTTGGACTTGGGTCTCCTGTGGCAGTGTAGCAACTGCCTCATGTACACTGACAACCATCTACTAATAACTCACTCTAGTAAAGAGTGCAAGAGATGTACCTACACCAAAAATATTGAATCCCTGCTCTCTCCCACTCAAAACAGTAACATTGAAGAGGTTGTCAACCCATCCTCCACTACTCTTGCACATGTACCACTACTCCTGTCAAACACATAAATCAACATACATGGAGGTTTTCTCAAAAACCAAAACACCAAAACACAAGACTGCCGCAACTAACTCATGACACATAGCAACAGCAGTGTCTCTCCTATCAAGCCTGCAAGGTGTAACACTAAAAAAACAAATGTTGTTGTCAATGGAGACTCCATAGTGAAAAACGCTGATGTCCCACTCACTAGGGTGAACAAGGAGAAAGTCACAGTCAGCTGCCTGTCCAGTGCCAAAATTCATCAGATCACACATGCACTTAGGTCTCTCAGCAACAAGTTCCATTATGATTCTATCATAGTTCATGTTGGTATAAATGACCTGAGATGTACCTTACTGGACTATATGAAGAGAGACATGACTGATCTCTCTCTGACTACATGTCCCAGGCAGGTATGTCCCTAGCCTTGAGTAGCATAGTACACTCACCTAGAATAATACCACAGCATGAATAAAAAATGATTGATTTCAATAACTGGCATAGTTTTTGGTGTCATTCAAAGGGGATCCAATTTCTGTCAGCCTAGGAGGTCACGGTCGACAAACCTCAATGCTTTGCAAGAGATGGTTTGCATCTGGCACCACTAGTGTTTTGGCTGATGGTAAAGGCCTTTTTTAGGTAAGGTCTCAAAAACAAACTTACCAATGTGAAATTTGCCAACCTTAACAAAATAAGGGTTATATTGCCAAACACTAGAAGCTTAAACCAAAAACTGCACACCCTGGAAGCACTTCTATAACTGGAAGATGTAGATGTCTGTGTGGTCAGAGAAACCTGGTTCAAAGCCTCAGAAAGTACCCCAGCCTTGTAAGGCTAAAATGCCTTCCACATCTTCAGACTGCAAAACAAACATGTGAGAACCAAAGAAGGTGGTGTTTCCATCTATATTACAGATAAATTCACCTCCCATCTAGATAGAATGGACAACGCCATGGAATTACTCCAAGTTCAGGTTACTGTGGGTAAGACCCCCATTCCTGCCATAGCCAGTTGTAGATTCCCCCTCCATGGGTCCTGATGCGCTTGAAGCCTACTTGACCAAAATGGAGTCGATCCAAATATTGCCGAACATTTTGGTTATGGGGGATTTCAATTATCCTACCATAAACTGGGAAACCTACTGTAGCCCAACTTCACTAGTGCAAAAGTTCCTTGAATTTATTAACTCAAATGCCATAGAACAAGTTGTTCAAATCCCAACAAAGAGAAACAAACCTACTAGATCTGGTCCTCACTAATATGGCAAATAGATGCACTTCCACAACTGTCAGACCCTCATTAGTTAAATCTGACCACAAATTAGTCACCTTCAAGCTGACACTAACACCAGAACTCACAATGGGCAAAGTCAGACTAAAAAACTTCACCAAGACAAATTATACCCTCCTAGGGTAGGTATAAATGCATTTTAAGCCCCACCCCCAACTGGAAGTGGTAACTGCACTGAAGCGTGCATTAAAGCCCTATACAATCACTTGCATAAGTGTATAGGCTTAGCTGTTCCAGAGAGAATCAAAGCCAGAGTCCCAAGTAAAAACAAGCCACCCTGGTGGACATCCAGCATCAAAAACCTTACAACAAATGCAAAAAGTTGCTGTCCAAGAAAACCATGGCAAGACCCCAACAATGGAAAAGCACCCTCCTCACCCTCAACAGGCAAATAAGATAACATGTCAAATCCTCTAAGGGTATCTATGAGAAAAACCTAGCTAGCACAGCAGAAGATAACTGTAGTGTCTTTTATAGCTACATACATAGCCTAAAAGGTAGGATACAAGCATGTGCTGAACTTGTGACTAACGGTGTCTCACACACTGGCCCTGCAGAGATAGCAAACCTGCTAGCAGATAGATTTGGTGAAAATTTGACTCCCTTATCCCCTCCAAACTTGTTACAAACCTTCCCCCCAACTCCCCCTTCAATACATATCCAAAGATAAGGTCATTAAAGCCCTGTCCAAGGCAAAAAACACAGCCTCTGTGAGACCAGACAGCATTCCAAGGTGTCTTCTAAACAAGCTAAAACATGAACTAGCATCACCATTAAGCACCTTAGTCAATCATAGTTTAACCACAAGCTTTGTTCCAACAGAATGGAGAACAGCAACAGTTATTCCCCTCCACAAAGGTGGCCTAGCAACAGACCTGGGAATTACAGACTCTTAAGACTGATCAGCATCATCTGTAAGGCCATGGAACATATCATGATGAACCTCATTAATAAAGACATAGGTGACCTCCAAACCCTGGTTACAACCCAATTCAACTTCATCAAGGGCAGAGCCTGCCTGTTAAACCTGGTGGATTTATTCAAAAATATGTCCAGGCCATTGACGAGAGCAAATCTTTACACACAGCATACCTCGACTTGGCAAATGCTTTTGACATGATCCTGCACTCAGGCATTACTGATGAACTTAACAAACTGAATGTAAACCCCTTTGTTGTAAGATGGGTTGCCAACTGGCTCACAAACCATACACACACTGTCAAAGTGGGTAACTCCACATCGGCCAGCAGACCTCTCACCAGTGGGGTGCCACAGGTGTTGGTGCTGGCACATCTACTGTTTGGTATATACTTCTCTGAAGTTCAGGCCAAAACTAAGTGGCTGTGGCTGACCAAATTTGCTGACAACTGCAAACTAGGTGCAATTATTGAATCCCCATATGATGTCAGCATACTTCAGGAAGGTCTTACACAGACCAACGACTAATGTCTTAGTCACAGTCTCAAGCTGAATGCAAAGAAATACATCATCATTCCCTTTGGCAAAAACAATCTCCCTTCATACTATCAAATCAACAACAATACCCTAAGTACCTACAAAGTGGTAAGGAATCTGGGATCACAAGGTGACTGCCAAATTAACTTTGACCACCATGTATCTGCTGTAGTAAGGAAGGCTTTCTATGTAGCACACCTGATTAGTAAAGACATCATCTGTAGAGGAAAGGAGGTTTTAACCCCTCTATACGCATCACTAATCAGGCCCATAATTGAGTGTAACACCCCTTGTGGCATGTACCATGCAAAGCACCTGCACAACTGGAGAGCCCGCAGAGGTTTCTAACAAAGAAGATCAAGGAACTCCAGTAAGTAACTTACACAGACTGACTTAAATCCCTGTCGCTATACTCTGTATCATATAGACTTCTCAGGGGAGGCTTATGCCTGTCTTACAGAGCAACCTCAGACCTAAACTTAATGAATTTGCTGTACATCCATAAATCAAATGGGAGTAGAGCTACCTGTTCCAGGAACCTATGGTCTGCAAGATGAATAGGATATGATGGAGGGACAAATTTGTCTCCCAGTGACTACCACATCTTTGAAATAGGCTACCAGTTCATGTGAAACAGAGCACCTCTATGACTGTTCAAAACGAAACTGGACGAGTGGATTGGGCACCAAAAATTCTTACCAGGAATAGCACCGGCAACCCTCTTGGACATGAGCAGTGATTACTAAATATAATCTTGGGTATTGACTAGAACTATGGTATTACATTGGGATGAAACGGCTAGGCTTGAAATGACCTCAGGGCCGATAGCATAGTCAACTCCTTTGATCCTATGATCATGTCTTCTCTGGAAAGGTGAGATCAGGAAGCAGTGTCCTTTGAAATAAAAATCAATTCTGCAACCACAGTAAACCTTATAACAGTTAGAAACTATTCCAGTGCAAACTACCACTTGTTAAGTGATAACCTCTCAATATTCAAAGCACTTCCAAACCCAAACAACCCAGCACCCTTTGCAGAACTTTTCAAAGAAACTCTGTACAAGCGTGCCAATGGTAGCATTAAGGCTGGTATACTTAGCAGAAGTAAGCTCAAAACAAACTCTAAAAATAGACAGCCTAGGTGGAATCCAAAATTAAACATGTTCTACAACAAAAGAAAAATTATTACAACTAAAATTAGGGCAGTTGTATCCAAAAAAAAAAACTCTTTAATCAAAGTAAATAGAAAACTAGGAAGGCTAATTAAGTCCAAGAAAACCAATTTTGAGGTAAGAATAACTTACCAGGACAAGGACAGCCATAAGGCATTCTTTAGTTATGTCAGAAACCTCAAAGGCAGCAAACAAAAGTGTGCTGACCTGGTTGTAAGTGGAGCCACATTCATGGAGCTAGGAGATATAGAAAACATGTGGCTGACAAATTCACCTCCAGCTTTACCCTTCACTCACCCCCAGCTACCTCTGAAGAAATACTGTTTAACATAACCATTCCAGCTATCAGCAGGAACTAGGTCCTAGCTGCACTCTCTAATGCCAAGAACTCAGCTTCAGTGAAACCCGATAATATCCCAGGGTGCCTCTAGTAACCTGAAATATGATCTATCATGGACACTGGAGTGATTAACTACAACCTCCAAACAGGAATTATGCCATACAAATGGGGGACTTCATTAGTAATCCCTCCGCACAAAGGCTGACCATCAACTGATCCCAGGAACTACAGAGCCATTGTATGCAAAGCCATTGAAAGAATTATCATGGAACTTATTAACAATGACATAAGAAACCTGCAGGCACTGGACCCCATCCAATCTGGTTTCATCAAAGGCAGGTCATACCAACTTAACCTGATGGAATTCCTTGAGAAGGTTATCAAGGCAATGGACAGGGGCAAAACAGTGCACACTGTGTACCTTGACCTGGCTAAGCCATTCAATACAATACCCACTCAGGCAGTCTAAGCAAACTCATGGAATTAGTTTAAATCCCTATTTACCATGCTAATCTTGGCACATATCTGAAAGGGTTAAGTCATACTGAAATCTAAATTTAACAAAGATCAAATATTTTATTTTTACTGACATTCACATTTTTGTGAAATGCCTAAGATGTGCTGTGGCCAACAAAATGTTTAGGAAATAGGACTCATTAAATGAGGGAGATTGGAGTAGTGTGGCATGTATTATGGTGTATAATGTGTTCATATGGGCTCTGATCTGATTTTCTTGGATAACAATGCAGCCAAATAAGGTAACCTAGGCTGACGGAGAAGTAAAACCACTGGCAATGGGTGCTGGTGCTTACAGAAAGAAAATTGAGGAAGGGTTAGAATGGAAATAATGAAGAAAATAAGGAGAACACAGTGGACAGTGATAAGATGGATGTGAAGATTGCCGGAACTTTGCACTCACTGAAGGACATAGATGGAGAGATATAACAGGACACATTAATTTAGAGAAGGGGATGTATGATGACTATGCTAGATAACATAGATGCTATATGGGATCAAATGAGATGAAAACAACAGAGAAATCAGTACTTGTGTTTGGAAAGTCTTTTACAGAAGTCATTAAAAGGAAAGGTAAATCTGTGATGAGAAATGTAATACAAGTAATGACAGTCATAAATATCACTTTTAATCAAAATAGTAAAGAGGTCAAAACAATAGATAAGGTGTTCCTAGGAGGTTGATCATTTTGATTATGTAGAAAAAAAAATTATCTGAGGCACAGTGGAGGAGACAAAAGTTGGAGCTTGAGATGAAAAACCGATAACACGCAAAGGTTTAGCATGTACAGAAACCCTTTCTGTCTGCTTATCATACTTTATTGAGTTCAACAAGGAAAGTGAGGATTAAAAGGTGTAATGGGTGGTACCTGAGTGGACTCGATCTGAAGTGGTAGAGATATAGAAATAAAGTTTTGAAATGGGAGGAATTGTTTGCAGACTACTGTTTAGAAATCTCTTAGGCATTTCACAAAATTTTGAAATCGGGGACGAACGTCTACATTATCAGGAATGCATTCTTAAATGTTTTGGTGGAACCATGTCTTATAGCTCTCAATCTCTTTGTTCAATAATTCTGGACAAAGACATGGACACAAAATCAGGGACAGTTTTTTAAAGAATACTGTAATTAACTTAAACATTAGTAGAATAGCACGTTTTGTGCTAACATACATTTTTTGAACAATAAAAAGTATGAAACTCTGATGTCTGGCATTATTGACTGACTACAATCCTCAATGATTTATCAGAAAATCAATATTCTTATAAGTGGCAAAGCAAAACTATGAAGCAAAATCAAATACTTCTACAAAATTAGGGGTAGCTGAGAGGAATGGAATGAGTGTATCAGCTAGAGAATGTGCAGGGTGTGATTCATTAACAGATTGTGCCTAGATTTTCAGGAACTGGACTTTGCAATGTCAAGCAATGAGACAGGAGGAAATACCAAGTAATATGACTCTATGCAAAGTTATACATGGCATACTAGGAGTCTGGCAAAGTGAGACCCCTAAGAAGTACAGGAACACTGGCACAAGAAAAATGTAAGGATGGATAAGTTAGGCATGGGATGTATGTTGTTTAGGAAGGATATAAGGAGTAAATAGAAAAAAAACTGCACTAGATGCCTCAAATTGTGTAACACAACACAAATTGAACTGAATTACAAAAAAGTGGAGTCCAAAAATCCTCTCTTGAAAATTTTAATGTGACTGGTTAAGCGTTTTCGGCCAACAACTCTGGCCTTCTTCAGAACAAACAACTAAACTGATGCTCCCCTTATATACAAAAAGCTACCAATCCCAACCAATCACATTACATTCAATTAATTAATAAAAAACATAATGTAAAAAACATGTAATGAAAAATATCCAATTAGAACAACATATTTC
>NC_056744.1:1041428690-1041473690 GCF_019279795.1 Protopterus annectens | reverse complement strand
TTTATTAAAGGAACTGACAGTCTTACAGATACAGAAAGCTGTGCAAGAGTCACACAGAACAAGATTAACAACCCTTTCAGAATCACAGTTAAACTTGCCCCCATGGCAAACAGTAGTTAATCTGGATAGCCACGTGTCATCAGGGGATAAAGAAATAAATAAGTAAACAAATAAAGGGACATTGATTACAGTGTCTGTAGTTAGATCTCCAAGTTTATTGGGCCAAACCTCACAATTGAATGAACTTGGAAATCTTATGGCTCTTATTCAGCTTTTGACCCAGGCTTTAGTGAAGTACATCAGTGTGCATGGTGGGGGAGGTGTTTCTATGGCTGATTCCACTTGTAAACATATGAGGTCAGTTGGAACTTCTCCTGCAGCCTGTGTGAACAGTCGTGCAAGTTCTGGCATGGGCAGTTTCAACAACAACAATAACAATGGGGATTTTGTTTCTAAAGGCCAGTTGATTAACTGGCTTGACAACAGTGAGGTCGGGGCAGTGAAAAAAATATATGCAGCACCAGGATGGTTCTTTTATGAACCTTAGTGAACAAATCTCTGTTTTGGAAAAAAAAAATGTATTTAAGTTTAAAACACTCCAACTAGACAATGGATTTCAGGCAGAGAGTGTCAGGAGGCAACAGATGCCTAAGGGACTATTTCTGTGGAAATTTCTGCAGGGTGTGGAGCCTAATTCACCCTTTCATTTGGAGATGGTGAAGTTGTTTGATAGGACTGGTCTCAAGTTGACTCATTTACTTATTACAGACAATGAGAGGCAAACGGCCAAGTTGAAGGATACAATTTCCAAAATCACTGACTCCATTGTGAATGATTTGGATTTCTGTAGGCACCGTGACCCCTGCAATAAGGTTTTTGTGATGGTGGAAGATAAACTTGTTTTGTCTAAGGCCAGAAAAGACTGTAAGTTGATCCTTGACAAGACAGATTACAAAAACCATACTGTCTATCCTGTTGCCATCGCTGGGTTTTACTTGGAGAATACTGAGGTTGTATCACATAACTTCAATGCCGCTGGTGAGGCTGATGGGGGTAATGATGTTGAGGGTGCAGCTGAGGTTTTTTCCCTGAGATGCTCAGAAGAGGTTGGTGGACAACTGGAAGACACAGGTACAGAATCAACAGTATACTGGTGGCTCCAACCATCGCCCCAAGAAGAATTCATACAGGAGGAATTCACAGAGGATTCGCTAATGGTCCTTGGATAATTTTGTCTCTGAATTACCAAGGCTGGACATGGGTACTGTTTCAGTTACATCTTTTTTTGATTTTGCTATTTATAATTATACCAACCTGGCTGTGCGGTCCGAACATCATAAAGTTTTTTTTTTAAAGTTTTTAACTTTATACCAACTAGTAAAGCCTCTGTTGAGGACATCATTGTTGATCTTAAAATCGTTATTAGGAAATTGAATCTTGGGTTAATTATACAGGATCATGTATCATACCAGCATGTGGCTACTAGTCCAAAGAAAAAGAGTGTGATCAATCCTCCCCTGAACTTTGCTCTAGGTGTCTTTGAAAAGATGTGTGAGAGAGATATTCGACAGGTTTTGTCCTCTGAGCAAGGGGGATCAAAGAGAAAAGAAAAAAAAATTCTACAATATGACACCTAATGAAAGGGCACTCCTTAATGAATTTTTCAAGGACAGGAGCATTAGGTGCATGAAACCAGACAAAGGGGGGATCTTATTATTATGGACACCCATGATGGGAGATTATAAAAATTGCTGAATGACTCCAATGTTTACATTATTGTTTCGGTCAATGAAATCAACATTGCCCATTGAGTTATTAGGATAGCTTTGGATGAACTGTTAGCACTTGATTGTATTGCTGTGAGTGTTTATGATTATTTAATGGTTGAGCATCCTGCTATTCCCAAGATTTTTGGAATTCCAAAGATTCATCCATCTTTAGACAATCCAACTCTGCATCCTATTGTGTTGGTTCGGGGCTCAATAACTGAACTCCTGGCCAAATTTATTGATCACAAACTCAAAAAGATCTTGTCTCCCTTTCCACATATTGTCAAAGATTCTTGGATCTCATTGACAAGTTAAGGGGAGTTGATGCCAGTGGTATTACTTTTCTTGCAACATGCGACATCACAAGTTTTTTCACAGTCATCCCACAGAACATGGGGTTTGATTGGTTTGGTGAGGAGGTTACTAGATTTGGTGGCCTTGATTTTGAGGGGGTGCATTTGGTCACTGAATTGATGTAAATTGTACTTGGCAACAACTTCCTATCATTTGATGGTGAGTTTTTCTAACAAATATCAGGTGTGGCCATGGGTGCATCCTGTGCCCCCCTCTTTGCCAAAATAGTTCTGCTAAGTTGGGAACTGGAATTTATCTTCAATTGCCCTGAATTTACGAAATGTAGGGGCTAGCTCAGGTTTTTGGATGACTTGCTGATATTATGGGATGGTTCCTCTCAGGATTTCATCCAATTTATGGAAGTCTTGGCTACCAGTACTTTGTTTTCTTGAGTTTACACATACTGTTAGTGAAGACAGTATTCACTATCTGGACATAGAGATTACAAAGCTATGTGATGGAAGTTTTGGAACAGAAATATACTGGAAACCTACTTTCTATAATGCTTTTCTGTCTTTCGACATTTGCCACCCTTTTCATCAAGAGTCAACTTATTAGAATTTCTGGGTTGACATCAGATGATGGTGCTTGCTTGAAGCAGTTTGATCTTTTAAAAAGTATGTTTCTTAATAGAGGATATCCACAGGACTTGTTGAATAAATTACAGGATGAAATGTGGGCCCTCAGGGGTGACCACTATCCTCCTATTATTCTTTCTGGGTTGGTGCATTTACAGGATGATACCAGCTCATTAGACAACAAATACAACATGGTTTTACATTATTACCTTGATGCTGGAAATATCCAGAAGATTGTATAGAGGAATTAGTATCTACTTTCTAGTAATTTGGATATCAACAAGCATTTTGCCACTGCTAAATCATTTACTTTTAAAAACAAGAGGAACATAAAATCATTACTGGAAATGCAGGTGGTTGGGGGGTTGGTCCACACACTACAAGGAAATGTGGACACTGCAATCAATGTCCCTTTATTTGTTTATCCCCAGGTGACATATGGCTATCCAGGTTGACTACTGTTTGCCATGGAGGCAAGATTAAATGTGATTCTGAAAGGATTGTTTATCTTGCTCTGTGTGACTCTTGCACAGCTTTCTATATTTATTTTATTTTTATTTAACATTTGTTGACCGGGAAAGTCCGACTAGGTTCCACAGATCCTGTTTTCAGCGGAGGCCCGGGGAGAAATGCTCCAGACGCATGTCTTTAGAATGTGGGAGGAAACCGGAGTACCCGGAGGAAACCCACGCGAATGCAGGGAGAACATGCAAACTCCACACAGAAGGCACCCTGGCCGAGAATCGAACCAGAGAACCTCTTGCTGTGAGGCGACAGCATTAACCGCTGCACCACTGCGCCACCCAAGCATTAATAAAAGAATTTGCCAGCATGATTACAACATCAGGAAAAATTACAACAAATGTGCCCTGGCTAGACATGCTGGGCTGTGTACTGCTTTTAGACAGTTTAACATTTTGGTACCAGAGCAAGTCAAGATTGGTGTTTTTCCTGGTGAATGGCAGAATTTTTTACTGCAGAGGGAAATATTTTGGCAGTTACACTTTGATGCCTGCAGTTTCCATGTTTGAATGATACCAGTGAGCTTAAAAGAAGGAGTAACATTTATTAAAACTACATGTTATTATTGTTATATTTTGTTACTAGAATATTTTACATTCTGCATTTTATTTTGTATATCTCTTTTTCTTAACTGCATTTTTCTTTATTGCAGAATGTTGCATCAGCAGTTTTGTGGATGTTTTATCTTTAATTTGAGGAGGGGTTTAGCACTTGTTTGGTGCCTTTTTTATACATAAAAGGATTTCTTTTTTACTGTTCTTGGTTCTGATGATGTCACTTTGTGATGAAAGAACTTAACCAACAGTTTTTTATTGTGCTATGGTGATTAAATTGTTTTAGATTGTTCTTTGGATTATTTCACGTTCATTTTTTGTTATTTATTAAAAATGATTTAAAACATAAATACATTGAATAACTGATCTTAATAAACCACAGAGTTTCAAGTATAGGAATAATGAAAATAATGCTGAAGGATAGGTTTCACATCAATTAAGAAAACTTCTAACTATTTAACTGTAGCTTCCTGTCTAAAAAATAACAATCACTGTCTAATTTCATTAAGTCAACAAGACAAGATGATACTCTTACTTCTGCAGGCAAAATAAGGATATATGCCCACTCATCAGGCTGTTGTCTGGTCCTCGGTGACTGGAATAGCAAATCCTATTATTTCTGCTGAAATGCTCTAAAAAAACTCTGAGTGATAAATACTGATCTGGAAAACAACCACTGACTATTACAACAGCTACTGCAACTCAACTCAGCTGAACAACTGCAATTGAACTGAGCTGACTCAGAGCCTGCTTTTTATAGCAGAATCTTTTAAAAGTCACAGAACATTGTTATGAAAATTCTACTCTCTCATTTCAGACTTTTGAAAAGTAAACAAAAGCAGCTGCTGTGGAGATTCCATTCCTTTCAGTTCTGGTATGCCATGACATCACCTCCAGGTCAGCTGACTGGCACATACTGCATTCAGAATTCTTTTTAAAGAACATGTACATTTGGTCAGCCAGAAAAACACTGTTTGATTCTAAAATTTTACATAAACCAAAGTAATAATAAAAAAAAAAAAAACATAAAACTTATTTGCAAAACTATAGCTAGTCATGCTGGTATATATAGCACATGGTAATATACAATTATTTACAAGCATTTACAAAACTGCAGCCAGACATGCTAGCACAGATAATAATATCTGATATCCTCACATGCACCTTTAAATAAACACACTTAGAAAAGTTCTTGTCACCCATTACAAGCACTTAATAGTACTCACCTCTCACATTAAACTGGGACTTAAATGATAATCCAAGGGTAAGCTTGTGTCTACTTATTCAGTTATCGAGACTAGCCCTTAAAGGTAGCAAAAGCAGCACTCTGATCTCTAGTGGTAACTTATTAGAAAGACCATGAACTCACTGAATTAGGAACCAAGCCCTCCAGCAAATCTTGCTTATTTGTTGAAGCAGACTTATTTCCCAAGGATGGATGTTTGTGGAGCAGCTAGTTTTACAAAGAAAAATTAGCTCAAGTAGGACTTGATCTTTCATGGATCAAAAAATGAGACACAGGTCATCTCAGAACAGCCAGTAGGCTAGTGAATATAAGGAGAGTCCTGCTAACCTATTGGGATAGTTTAAGTGTTTAAGACTTTAATTGTTTTTGTTATAAATGCCTGAGACATTTCCAGTTGAACAGTATGCTTAGATTTGTGCATACCAAAGGAGGCACTGTATTCATTGATGGGTATAGTAAGAGAAGAATATATGAGAAGGATAATTTCTTTTGAGTCATGAACATTTTTCCTTGGAAATTAACTGGTCCAGGTTGAAAGATTTCCTGATTATGTTGGAAAAAGAAAAGTGAATGAAAAAAAATTAAGTGATAGAGAAAAAGAGAAATAGTGTCTACGTTAAGTACCCAGAGCTCGTATGACTCTGTCTGCCTGAAGAGTATTACTATTTATAACAATATATCTATCTTTACATATATATATATATATATATATATATATATATATATATATATGTAATGAGATGGATCCATCATTTTTTCAGCTTGAGACTAGTTTCAGTACACTAATTATCTGCATATTTCACCTTTGCTGGAACTGTTTAACATCAGTGGATGAGAAAATGGATACATATTACATTGTCGAACCATAACAAGTTCGAATGCTATATTGTTGAACCCATATGTTCGAAATTTCAGAATGTTTCAATGGGGATTTCCGTTCAGTGCAGAAAGGGAAGATTTCCCTTTACTGCACTGTAGTGCAATCTCGGAGTTGGTATATTTAAAAAGTGGGGGGGGTGGGAGTGCAGGGGGGCTTGCCCCCCTGCTTACAACCGTCAGGTAGGTTTTTACTGTTTTTTTATTTATTTTTTTGACATTTTCGAACTTTTGAAAGTTCGAACATATTGGTTTGACCATATGGCGTTTGGACTTTTGAAAGTTTGACAACGTAATGTGAACCCGAGAAAATAACAGTGCCCAGCATGCAGTCATCACCAAAGTTGGTCAACCTCACTTCTGGAATACTGGTTTGGATGCCAAACAGGAGAGAGCACAGCAATGATCATCAAGAGTACCAGCAATTTCGCAATCTAGGACATGTTGGATAAGCAGTTTTAAACCCGGCAGACAATGTAGATGGTTTAGATTAAGTTTGTCTAATTGCTCACTGGTACCAGCAGGGGAATACTATCAAAAGTCTTTACTAGGTCAAGATAAGTAGCTCACATGCAATGACAGCTCTCTACAGCCTCTGTAACCTTTTCAAAGTAGCTTACTAGTGTCTGTAGACAGAACCTACCTGTTAAAATACAAAATGATTAGAGTTTAGGTCAATCACTTTGCCAGTGACAGCTTAAATGAGCAATGCTGTAAAAAGTTTCAGTTTCATCAATTTTTTTCTTATCACATTTCTTCAACAATTCATAACATTATCTTTTCTTTCTAACCTAGATAACTTCCCTGAGAAATTTGAAAGTATTTAGCAGTATATGAATGGCTAATTTAGAAGAATACAAAATAAAAGCGATATACATGAAATGCAGATTATTTGCGAGCTGCAAATTTCACTTATCATAAATAATATATTTTGTATTACTTAGAAAATCAAAATGATTCATGTTTTAGGCTAGTTGTTTGCTGAAGTAACTAAACCAGTTAGGATAAGCAAAATATATTTGAACTGTCATAAATTAAAATGCGACAAAACAAGGCACATTCCTATTATTGAACCACCACATTGATCTTTTCTTTTTCAGTATGGGAAGCTAACCATAAATCTAGCTGTATGAGAGCTTCACTTTAAAGATTTTCCAGTTCGCATTCTCTTTTTTGACAAAGGATATTATGACACTTAAGGAACTCTGCAATCAAGTTTAAATTATCAATACATCAAGGTTCATTCTTATGAAATACTTTAATCTTTACAGGAAAGAATATGTGCAGTCTGATACTTTTAAACTTGAGAAGTTTAGCCGCTGGCCATACTTCTTTTCATTTTTTAGCACCTTAGTTTAAAAGTAATTTTTCCACCATAACTAGTTACTATCAATTTGTAATGGATTCTGAGAGCAGTCTGTATGAAACATGCTTCACCTATGATTTATTGATTCTTAGAACTTCAAGGTATGCATTCACAGTTTTTATATATTGAAGAAAGTATTCCACAAAAATGAATGAGTCTGCAGTGAAATAACAGCACTAGGAGGCAAGCTTCCATGCACCTCCATGCAGGGGTTTCATCCTAATACCGTTACTTATATATACTAACTGCAGCAGAAGTGAGGGGTTTATGTAATACAACTAGCAATCAGTTTAATGGCAATATACAGCAAATACTGCAGGAAAACTGGATGCTGAACCAAGTAACTGTGAATTTGAGGGAGCTAACTAATGGCATAACAGTACAACAGTGCAATTGTACATGTTATATTACCATGCGTGAACTTAAGTAGAAACATTTTAAATGAATTGCATCCTCTTAGACAAAGTAAAAATTAGTGTGTTAAAGGAAAATATATTTATTTAATTGTATAAAATGAAAAACAATTTTTGTATAATACATTCTCCCTTACACTTTTACCACCTGTACTTCCACTATAGGAATGCTTTTGTGGCCTTCTTCTCCACAATCTATTCCTGTAGTGCATTCCATGGTTTCACAGCCTTCTTTATGAAAAAGCACTTTTGAAGATCTGGGGAGCTGTCAGTCATTGTAATATACCTTTTGTGCCGCTTCTTGTTCAGAAGGGCCCCTTCATATCTCCTTGACATGCTCTTGTGGACCAATATCATGATCCCCATCTCTTCTTGTCACATGTGAGAATAGCGTTGGTTCCTTTGACAACTGGTCCTATTTGCTGCCTACTATCATATGGCTCTTTCTGGTAACTTTTGTCTGGATTCCTTTCAGTAACCTAATGTCCCTTTCCTTATATGGCCTTCAAAAATCCATACAGTATGAGAGGTGTGACTTAAACAAGGCAATGTAAACTGGAAGCATCAACTCTTTGATTTTGTAATCTTTTCTCCTCAGGGTGCACCTCCTTATTTGATTTGTTATAGCCACTCTTTTCTCATTCTGCTCCCAGTGGCCCATTGCTTGTGTGATCAACAGCTCCAGATCCTGTTTCAGCTCTTTCATCATCAGTTCAATGTCCCCCAGCTGATACTTCAAGTCAGGGTTTCTGAACCCTAAATGAAGCCCTTAGCATTTGTTTACACACTGAACCCTAGCTGTAGCCTTTCTGCCTACTTCTTCAGCCTGTTCAAAACTTTCTCTAGATGCTTTCTCCATCCTGTACTCCTCTGTTTCCTCAGATATGTCAGAGGCAAACACACTATACACTTTACTACTCCACTACACATTTCCTAACTCCAGGTACTGTCCATCTCACCACGTCTATATCACCATATCGAAGAAGCAAAATTGTGAGCATTCGACATTTTACTTTTCAATATGGTGATATAGACCCATCTCACCATAACCTTCTGTGTCTTACAAGTCAACCATGCAGCTGCCCAGTTCTACAGCCTTAGTCCTCCCCCCAGCATATCCAGTTTTTGTACTGCAGTCCTGTGTAGGACCAACACAGATATTATGCTGAAGTCTAGGTTGACTGTATCCAACTGTACTCCCCAATCAATTTCACTTATCACCAACTTTGCAAACTGGATCAGGTTTGGCTGACAGCTCCTTCTGTGTACGAAACATTATTTGCTATGCTTGATTTTTGTCCATGACAAAAGCAACCAGCCTTCTTATCAAGATTCAATCAATGACCGTCTGCTGATCTTGCAGTTTGCCAGCCTTCTTTTGAACCCCTACCCCCCATCCTTGTACTGTGGTATAACACTTGCTTTCTCAGAGTCCCATAGCACTTCTGCTATAGTCAGTGATCTAATGAATATTTCTCTCAGGGAGTATGCCAATTCTATGCCAGATTTCCAATGACTCTGAGAGGCAGCTATCTGGTCCCTGTACTCTAGCTTCCCTAATGGAAGCTACTTAGCTCTGACGCTCCTCAGTCCCTATCCTGGTGTCTCCCTACTATTCTGTCCATTTTGCCTTGTCTAGAACAGAACCCTTCATCTGCTTTCCCATGTGAAAACTGAAGCAAAGTATTCATTCAGTATCATTGTTTTTTCCCTAGTATTCTGTGATCTACTTCCTATATTTGCTCAGCCTAACCAGAGCTGCCCTTCCCTTCTTTCTTTCTTCCATGTACCTAAAAGAATCTTTACTTCACTGTATGATACCGTCTGCCAATTTCCATTCTACTTTAGCCACTGTTGTCCTTATCTTAGTTGCCATTTTGCTAGGGTGTTTGCACTGAACTTCCTTCACCTTCTTTCCCCCTCCTTTCCATCCCTTTTGAGCCGTCTTGTTTCCCTATTCACAAGCATTGCATTCATATGCAGCCATATTGGTCTTATTCTCATTTTCTCTTTTTCCTGTTCCTCTCATTCTTGCCTGTCTCTCTTACTACTTCATCTGTGATGAATTCTGATAGCATGTTTGCAGCCACCATTTGATCCAAGTCTCCTAACTTATCTTTGGCTACCACCCCAAGCAGACTACAATCCAGTTTTCTAAAGCTCCACATCACAAACGTTGTGTTTTGCTTCCTTAGTAACGGTCACCCTAACTCACAGTGTCATGACCACTCTCAGCCAGCACAGGCTTAACCTTGCCCTACATGATACCCTTTATGTTAGTTAGGACTGTGTTCAAAATTCTTTCTTTTCCGGTAAAGTTCTGCACAAGATGACTAAACACCTCACGGTGCAGAACCTCAGTCAACTCGCAGTCTCCCTCTTTCCTGCAGTTCACAATCTCTTATGTCTATTTCTGTCACACACAGATCACCATGACTACACCCATTTTCCTCTTATCCAGTCATTAATTTTTTTCTTCCCTCCTCACATCCTTCTATCTCTCTCTCTCTCTTATTGTGTCTGGAGTACAATATATTCTTTCAATTTACCATCTATTTTCCACTACCTTAATACCTTAATTATTAAGACACAGCCTAGCTTCTGACCCTGGCTGTACTCTTGATCTATTCCTGGCTTAGAGTCTGTAGTTTTCTGACCACACATATGATGCTCTATTTTACATATATATATATATATATATATATATATATATATATATATATATATATATATATATATATATATATATATATATATATATATATATATATATATATATATATATATATATATATATATATATATATATATATATATATCCCACCCCAATCTCTCTCTCTTCTTTGTCACTTCTGGGCAACCTATGACAGGCATGTCCTTCCCCCTCCCCTCTTAAATCTTGTCAAAGGATATTTATTCTGTAAATATGTGAGTTTCATAGAACTACAGAAGGAAGTATTTGATAGCAATATAAACAAGTATTTGTGAGAATATTCTGACTTTCTTAGAGTTGTTTATTCCTAGCATGGAAAAGTAAAATGGTAAATTTTCAACAATGTGAAAAAAGAATTAAGAGAGTTTGTAGATGGAGGGGAACTCTCCAAAGTCAAAACTGTAAGTCTTACTAAATAATGAAATTCATTTAATGGCTAAGCTACTAAGAGAGCCTAGAATGGCTGTAGATGTCAGTCTAAATTAATGGGTTTAATTTTATAAGCACATATATTATGTTTGATTAGACAGCCAACTAAAGCCCCTTAGTTAAATGTAAAATTGCAAAACATAACCACTGTATGACATATAAAAATTAAACCGCTGTGCACTGTTCCAACAATAATATAAGAAGTACAGTAATTACAAGTGTCAGAATGAACATAATCCTATTTATATTATTGGAACATTTCCTGGAAAATGTTCAGATATATAATCTATCAAGTAGCAGGGCTGTTTATGACATACAATATTAGCAGCCATGTAAGAATTTGTAGCAGGTAAAAACTGTAATTGGTTTCTACTCCCTTCCATTACAATGTTACCTCTGCTAATTAATTATTTCAGAATACAGAAATGATCCACTTCATCTGCTTGTTCTGACTGCCTGTGCTCAAACTTAGTGCTGCATTTTAGTACAGCAATATTTGCATTCAGTTGATGTAGGAGCTAATAATGGCTTATCAAGTAAATTATGCCACATAAAATATCTTAGGAAGATAAATGATGTGTCTTTCCATGTGTGTACTCTTATAAAAACAAGTGTCAGATATTATAAGTGGTAGAATTATATCACAAAGTCCATACTGCTACCACTCCCTGTGCAAGAATGCCATATTTTTTCTCCCTTTGCTATACATTCCAAATATGTAAAGGAGGATGCATGACATTGTACATTTTGTTTTCTTCATCTCTATCTTAGCCGATTGTGAAACAACATAAAATAGAGTGTCTTGAAAGATGTATAGCCATAAAGATAAACTGCCTCATTCTTCACAAGAGTTAACATCTATTTTTTTTTTCACATAAAACCCAGCCTAGCCTCAGCCCAGGTGGCTATGCTACCTGCTATATAGGCATAACATATTTTCTTCTCTTTACACATTTTAAACTGCCTGTGTAATTCACCTGTTTTGTATAGCATTATGTTCCAACTACTAATGACTTGTTTGTACTTATTGTAGACGTTTGTACCTTTAGTCTCAGGAGGTGTTACTGGTTCATCTCCTGGCAATAATTTCTTGTCTGATTATTGTATACACTATATCTTGCTGAATTTTTGTAAATGCTTTTACTGTGGAGCTTTTCTTCCCGGGCCTCCATTTAAAAAGGGCTCATCTTGGCCCAATAGACTTTCCCAGTTAACAAACTGCAAATAAATAAATAAATAAACCCCAAAATGAGACACCTGATAAACATCCAGGTTTCCTGAATTGCCTTTCGTATTAATTTTGACTTACTGATATAGCTGAGACAAAAACGACGGTGTCATTTTATTAAAAAAAGAGAGTGAGAACTACAAAGAAAGTTGCTGTGTATTAATTTGCACTTCCAGTTCACTACAGGTTAAGAGTTTAAATTAGTTTTAAATTAATGGTAGGTATGAAGATTTTCTGTATCATCCATTCAGTTTTCCATAGCATGTAGTAATGAGCAGAATACAAATATATCCCAGTCACAGCCTCTCCCTTACCTGGTGACTTATCTTTTCAAGATTTCAATATCAGGGATTTATACTTAATTTATAGCAAAATATGTATATGTTGTTATTGTTTGATTATAGCCCATTAATCATGAAGCTTAAGGTTATCGTTCTGATGGGACATCACAAAGGTTTTAGGCTATCAGCTGCTGCTGAAGATCTTCATCCTGTAGTTGTGAATTCAATTCTGACTGCCTCTTCTTGCATACAAACATTGCTGAGATAAATGACCAGACAACGCCCCTGGATCACCCCTAAAAATTAGCACTGATGCTGAGCAGTCTTAAATGAGTAACAAACAAATAAGGTAAGGTATATATAATTTAGGTAGTTTTCTTTAAGCTAATGAATTGTGAAACTTAACACCAAAATTGCAAGAAATGTTTACACGATGAAGAGCAGGTAATGTGTAACACTGGTAAAGCTTGAAAACAGGATCACTACCAGAACTCTGCGGAAGTTTACAAAATACTTATAACATCAGAAGGAGGAAAGGAGTAAGTGACATCAAAACACACCTCAGTAATTAGTCATCTACAATTCCAGTGGATAACCATCTCCTACCACTTCTTCCCTTTCGCTGGTACATTGACATGATAGTGGTCCAGCTCTCATGCAGAAATAATCAGCTGAAAACTGCTACTAATGTAATGCTGCAAAAATACAAAGAATGTACAGCAAACACAGCTTTCTAAAGACAAAACCATGGTCAGGAACTCAGGGACTTGCTTATTAAGAATGCAGGTTGCAAATTCTGCATGTACTTCCCATCAGCAGATAAATAATTAAGTGTATTGATGTCATACATTTGTGTAGTTTATATAGAGATGAGTAAGAACAGAGGAAGTCAGTTGAAACTAGAATTTATGAAATGGCATTTGGAGGAAGTCCTATAGAAAACATTACAACATAAATTACTGTTTATTTTTTTCCTTTGTTGTGTATCATTCTTAATGTCACATTGCAGAGACAGTTTTAAATGGAGAAAGTGTGCTGTTTGGCTATAGAATGAGTTTTGATGAGCTAAACAAGATAATTATAAAATGAAACGCCAAGCAAGGACCTGTTTCAGACCACAGACTTGGAGTTGCAACCTTGGTTATACATTATAGGGTAATGCTATTCATAATGTGCATGGCATTATAGGGCAATGTTACACACATTATGAATGCTAACACCCTTCGAACCTTAGCATGATGTAAAGGAAATTTCAAAGCAAAACAGCTGTCATAACACATAACTGAAATGGAATATATCCAGTCTGAACCTGAAAAAATGTATGCATACAACTGCCACAAAAACCTGTTCTTGAAAATATCACAGTTGCCTTTTTATTGTGAAAGATGAAAGCTGAGCTGTTAAACTTGTCAGACAAATACAGGATCAAAAAGTTATTCATGCCGCTTTCATATCCTTTTATCTGCACATCCAAATGATGCAAAGCATAAAAGCTTTGCATTATAATTGAGATAATATTGCATGCTGCTAAACCTTTAATGCAGGTTTTGATTTTCTGAATAGCACAAACTATTGAAAATCTCTTATGAATGCTTTTTAAAGCATTTCTCTTAAAAATATACCATGTAAAGAAATTTGAATCTTATAATGCAACTAGTTCTAATAAAATAAATGACACAACCCTGTAATAAAAGAGTGATGACAGGCATATTTAACAGCACAAAGATTTTAATGCATTTCCAATTAATTTTTATTGCTTATGACATATGGGTGCAGGTTATTTGAAGAATTTAGTGTTGTCTTATATT
This sequence comes from Protopterus annectens, assembly GCF_019279795.1. Lineage (NCBI taxonomy): Eukaryota > Metazoa > Chordata > Ceratodontiformes > Protopteridae > Protopterus > Protopterus annectens. The sequence goes on along the minus strand of NC_056744.1, from coordinate 1,041,459,553 downwards.
CATTATCATATAAGCTCTTAAAACTGAAAATCAATTATTATTCAAAGTTCTTAGTGTTTATCTCCAAGAAGTGAGTGGGTGTTTTCTTTTAGTCGTAGTAGTGCATTGTTCAGTATGTTGCTAATATGTAATAAAGGACAAGTCTTTGTATAGTATTTCAATGCAATACAAACAGCATACCTCTTTGAATATGGGTAATTTTTAGGATATGACTTTTACAGTGGACTTCACTGCTTTTACGTTTTATTTTTATTTTTTTGTTTAATTCTTGGCTGTCTCCCTAATCTCTCTTTGCCAGATTTTATTCAACCTTAATGTAATAGTCTGAAATTGCTGTACTCCACTGACTGAAGATTCACCTGAGGCCCTAAGGATATAAATTTTAGGTTTAGAAGCTAGGACTGAACATTGTTTAAATCATTTTATTCCACCTTGACCAACCATTGAAAGATAAGAACTACAGTTGCTGTGATACTTCCATTATGTTTAGTATAACACTCATACCCTGGGATTCAATAAATTCTGTGTAGGCTTCATGTGAAGCCTACATGGAGTTCCATATGTGTGTGTGGTGATGCACAGTGAGTAGCAGTGCTAATTGCATAGTTATGCCGCTCATCACATTTTAATGTAAATAAGTGCAGTTTCATGGCAGGCAACAGTGTTGCCAGCTAGGAAACCATGTAACCCAACATAAATGGCAAACCTGTTTAACTCAGAGTACAGAAGGTTAGTGGGTTTGTGCAGAATGACACAATGATTACCAGGGCTTAAAATATAATATTTATCATAGCTCTTAATCTCTTAGTGCAAGAAATTTGGACAAAGCACAACATAATGAGGGGACAATGACCCAGAAATAGGGACAGATACTTGTTCTTTTAAACTTAGAAATGTGCTAGAATAACAAGGGGTTTGTGTGAAGATACATTTTCTGAAGGATTTGAAGTCTGAAACACAAAGTATGTAATTATTGCGTGACATCAGTCCTGAGATCACTCCAGTGATATGGCAGAAAACCACAGGTTTTATAAGGAATACACCAAAAGATATACAAGGCAAAAATCTGGAAATTCTGTGAAAATCTAAACAGTTGAGAGGTGTGATAGTTATGTATATATGTATACATGCATATTCTACCACCCACATGGAAAAACAATCGTAAACCTCATAAATTTCATTGTATTAAAATGTAAAGAAACAATAAATAGTATGTAATATATAACATAATATATCAAGTCTTACCTACTTTATATAAAATTAGTATGTTTGTTGCAATAAATAAGAAATTTTAGATCACAAATCACATGTACAATAATGAAAATTTAAAAAAATGATTAAGAAAAAGAAAAAAATCTACCAAAGCAGACTTTTCAACTTCAAAACGCAAGACAAAGAAGTAATCTCATTAATACCAGGCAAGGTATAGGAATTTATCCTAAGCTGCCATAACAATTAATGGCATGATAATATATTATGTCATATATTACATACTATTTATTGTTTCTTTAAATTTTAATACAATGAAATTTATGAGGTGTAGGACTGTTTTCCATGTGGGTGATAGAATATGTATGTATGTATTTTATGTATTTTTATGTATTTTCATATTTTTATAACTTCTTAGCATTTTTTATCAGTATATTTGTGATGTACCTTTACATTTTCTAATTAATGCTGGTTTATTAAGCCCAAGAGCCAAATGGTTTGGATTTGGCACCTTTTTGGCTTTAAAAAGGTTGTTACATTGTTTTTATATGTTTGTCTGATGAAGTCTACCTATTTGGGTAGACGAAAAGCACTTCACTATATGTTTTGGCTGGCTGCTGTAGACCTACATCAGCTGTATTACAAGCTGGGTTAAGTACAAACTTGCAGTGTTAAAGATAGTACTGCATTTTATTTTTCTGTTTATTTGTTTCATTGGCTATTGTGTTAAAGATAGTACTGCATTTTATTTTTCTGTTTATTTATTTGTTTCACTGAATATTGTGGTCTTTCTGTCTCTCTGCGGTTAGTGGGGGTTATTGTTTTCACTTCATTGATACTTGGAATTGAACTCTTAGCCTAGAGGGTTTCTCTGTGCTTATAATGTTGTTAGTCACTTATCTGTGAATTTATTTCTGCTGAATATCTGAGATGTTTGGCTGGCTGCTATATACCTACATCAACTGTATTACAAGCTGAGTTAAGTATAAATTTGCAGTGTTAAAGATAGTACTGCATTTTATTTTTCTGTTTATTTGTTTCACTGAATATTGTGGTCTCTCTGGCTCCCTGCAGTTAGTGGGAGTTATTTGTTTTCACTTCATTAATATTCAGAGTTGAACTCCTACCCTAAAGGGTTTCTCTGTACTGGTGTTAGACACTTATCTGTGAATTTATTTCTGCTTCATATCTGAGCTGTTTGGCTGTCTGCTATATACCTGCATCAATTGTATTACAGGCTGAGTTAAGTACAAACCTGCAGTGTTAAAGATAGTACTGCATTTTATTTTTCTGTTTATTTATTTGTTTCGTTGAATGTTGTGTTAAAGATAGTACTGCCTTTTATTTTTCTGTTTATTTATTTGTTTCACTGAATATTGTTGTCTCTCTGTTTCTCTGCAGTTAGTTTCCTGCCCTCCCTCCCTGTTCTTGTTGTGGTATTAATCTTGGTGGCTTTGGAATTGCCTACTCCTCCTGTAAATTTGTGCTTGAACACTCCTCCTTGGTCCATCTCATTTGCTCACTCAACCGAGTACAGTGAGATCATATTTTTATTTCAGACATTCCTACAAGTCCTATCTGTTCAGCTCTATCCCAGTCTAGTGTCATTAAATCAGTCTACCTAATACAGAGAGAATGTCTGAGTAGGCCAACCCACTTCGACTGTTAACCTTGAAATATCTTGTTTCTCCTTTCTACCATTCCACTTTACTTTAAAAAAATACTTTGCTAGAATCTCCTTGTGTTCTGACTGAGTGTGCTTTTCAGCTGATAATTATATTTTTGGCACTTTTTAACTGTTCAGAGTTGAATAAAACAATAATTGAATTCAGTTCTGAATACAGTTTGAATAAACTGCATATATTTAAACTGTACTTGATTTAATATTGCTGCACACTCAAGTGTGCTAGCTTGCACTGCACTTGAAATGTTTTAGTGCTATTTTAGCTGTTTTTCTGTAAAAATAAATAAATAAAGAAACACATAAATAAATAAATAAATAAATAAATTCTAAGCTTTTTTGCCTTTCCTGTAACTAGTCTAGTCAATATACAGATTTGTTGTATGCAGGACTGTTTGTAAGCCTTTGAGTCCCACAAGCCTTTCTGTGTTGGAGGGAAGCCTTCTAGCTTATCAGTTGGAGTGGTAAGCATGAGGTAGCCTATCTACCACAAGAGTGGTTTCTGGCCCAGAAATTGTAATTTATTGGCTGTTTTGGCAGTTTTTCTATTTCTTTCAACTTTCTGGTCTAAAAGCCCACCTTTGCTCTTGTTTCCCACCTTTCCTATAACTAGTCTAGTCCACATATAGTTTTGCTGTATCCAGGACTGTTTGTAAGCTTCTGAGCCCCCCAAGCCTTTCTGTGTTGAAGGAAGCCTTCTAGCGTATCCGTGGAAGTGGTAAACATTAAGTAGCTTATCTACCACAAGAGGAGTGGTTTCTGGCCCAGCAATTTTAGTTTATTGGCCATTTGGGCAATTTTTTCCCATCTGTTTCAACTTTCTGGTTTATAAGCCCACATTTGTACTTATTTCTCATCTTTCATATAACTAATCTAGTCCAGATACAGATTTGCTGTATCCAGGACTGTTTGTAAGCTTCTGAGAGGTGCCAAAATCTGCCCTTCAATTTTTCCCTTAGATCTGCTAGTTATCTCCTATCCTACACTTTTACTAGCTTATTAGTCTAGCACTTTACCATACCAGACTTCTTGCAGCAATTATTGCAGCACACAAAAGTGCTACCATCACTAAACATTCTACAAGGAAGCAGATGCAGTACTTATTATTAATGCCTGCCCCTCCAGGGATGTCTAAAGGTCAGTTCTCTGTGCTTTCTCCTATTACCCTGCTGAACTTGGGCATACTGAGGAAATGTAGCAACTACAATGCAGTAATACAATTATACCACTATTTTATCTGAAGTATCACATTTAAGTATATGTCATAATAAATACACACTAAAACTACAGATTGCTGACAGTAGTCCTTGAAATGTGCTTATACTGCACATATGCATGTTCCATTTATACAGATTACAGTTAACAGCAGGACATTTGTGCCACTTTTATAGAGTTTAATTTAACGTAAATGTTATTAAAGAAATGCAGTATTGTATACTTGTGGTTCATGGTATTTGAACCTAATGCATGAATATTTGCTTTTACAGTTCGGCTATGCATGTTCAATTTCCTACAACTGTATAAAATAATCTATCTTTAACTTTTAAAGCTTCACTAACACTCTCTTGTGGTGCATACATACCACTTGCTTCCCTCAGTCTTTTCATTTGAGCAACATGGGCCTGTCTATTGAACTCACATTTGATATTAGCTGAGGAAGAACAAAAAAGAACAGAAGAGCATTATTACATACCACTATTGAATATATTTAGCGTTATAACTATTACAAGTACTCTATTATGACACAGGTGTGGGATTTCCACATTCTCAGTTTCTTTAAATTAATAGTTGAGGGCATCCCTTTTATACCTGAGTAAGTCATTAAAATGATGCCTACACTGCTCTCCAGTGTGTGGGATTCCAGTAGCACTGGATACAGCCTGGGCCAAACTATTCCAGACCTCAAACTTGTACCGGGAGCCAGAATAATCCCCTGCAGAAGCCTTTGGGTGTGGCGGTTTACCAGGAGTGCAATAAATGTCCAGGACTCCTGGATAACCCCACCTCTGCACCATAAACTGGGAAGCTTCTTCTCTAACACCAGATATGTCTACTATCCACACTACAGCAATGGCTACTGAAATTTTCCTGCCAGTTCTAGTTATCACATTTACTGCTAGTGCACCAGCCTGAGCAATGATGACAACCAAGTTTCTGAGATGCTAAATGGACAGTAGCAGTGCCAAGCAAGGCGGAAATAAATATTTAAAAATGGAAGGTTAATTTTACACTTGCCCTTAGTTTGAGGGGTGTCTGGTAATGTAGCTTGGTAATATATATATATTGGAAATTGGGAGGTAACTGTTAGGTGAGTTAAGATTGGAGACATGCTCTGGGGGCATAAATGTCATGACCTGACACATTTGTTTTTGCCTTTATACACTGATAAAATTGATTTTTACAATGTGGGATTCAAACCTAGGCATAAGGGATGAATCATTTTTTTCCATAGCATTGATTTTTCATTTTTGCCACAAAATTACTGCTCAGACATAGTTAGTAATCATTCATAAATACAGATGACAAGTTAAGGTGTTACACGTGTATGTCTGCGACCTGACAAGTTTCTTTTATATACATCCAGTTGTGTATGTTTTTTATGTAATTGTGAAGGCCGTGCAAGTCAAGATATCAGAATTATACTTACAGAAATATAGTAGGCAGTATACCCTCAGTCATACATCTGAAAACACAATAAGGGTGTCTTATCACTCAGACATATAATTCATATCAGCTCCACTGTCTAAAGTATTATAAGTGAGTGTGAATGTAATAGGAAGGGAAACAGTAAAATGTAGGAAATATCCTGTATTAGAACCCAAGACCATATGTCCAGCCATCCTCCACTTGCACCTGTTGCCACAAGAATGTTGAAATAACACATCTATTTTTCAGTTCATTGCTACGAACTGCACTGTCACAACAGTAAAAATAAGTTGCATACCCTATACTAGAGCCCAGGACCATCTGTACTAAAGCCCTGCACTTACATCTGCTGCCACACAACTAGCTGCATGGCATTTCCATAATTTCATACTCATTTATAAGTTTTCTGTGTTAACCATCACTCAATGCCACTTACCATGTTTGTGCAGTGCCCAACAGAATTAATTGACTGTATCAATTTTCAATTATTAGTTGTTTGAGTCCTGTCTGCAGGAGTTTGTTGGCTGCATGTGTTTTTGGAACCTTGCTAAACACCATGCAATGCTGTTGTGTGGAGTTGCATGATGGAAAGCAAAAATTGCAACAATATACTGCTTTTGACCTTTCCACTTTTACAGATGCCCTGTCTGCAGGTGTTCTGTCTGTTTCCGGAGTGGGTCACTAGTCCAGGTTTTTGCACTGTTAAGCTTCACACAAACGAGATAAGCACAGCCAAACCTGACATTCATTTTCTCCATTTTCCTTCTTTGCACTAAGCTGTGCACCATACAAACACTGGCAAAAAATAAAAAGAAAGAAACTGAGCAAAAGCAATCTATGACACTACAAAATGTTAGCACACATGAAACTTGTGCATATAGGTCTGGGTTTGAACTCTTACTCCTATGAACCTTCAGAACATAGTAAGGATGCCTTATCCCTCTTTGCCATATAAACATGTATGCAGCAGGGAACTGAAATCATTCTGTATACAGTCAACTGCAACATCATCTACAGTAGTGTGAAACCATATAACAGTTATTTGTACATATAGTAATTTTGGATGTAGTGCACTGAGTGATCACACAACCATTTATGAGTATTGCTTGCAAATATGCAGCTCTGTCTTACCTCTCTGTGTTTGTTGCTCATTCATGTCTTATGTGACCAGTAATCTCAGACATGCAGTCTGTCAGCCATTCTATATCATTGTCATTAAAATGTGTGAGGATATTTAATGGCAATAATATAATATACAGCTGTCAACAAATGAAGGGGAGGTTGGATGTTAATGAACAGAACCTGTGAATTGTGTGCTGCTTACTTACATGTCCAACCTTCCAAAATAACTTCTAATACTTTGTTAGTCTAACCTGGCACATCAACTGGATATAGGGCAATCTGTATTGCTTTTATGTTTTCCTTCTCCTTACCAGTAATCATTCACAGTTGAAATCCATTAAAACAAACACTGTGGGAGTGCCTGCACTAAGTTTACATCTGCTAGACGAAGCCAATATTTTGGGATTCAGCTATTCTAATGAGTTTATACCATAATTTGCATATTCACCATGCTGACAGCCCTGAATCTACCCCAAGGAAACTGTGTAACTAGGGAACTTGAAGGTGAGGATACTTGTTTATGTAGAGAATACAGAAAATAGGCTATTACTTTGGGATATATCTGCACAAAAGATTACTGAACTTGAGAAGGTATGCTTGCCTTTTTTCAGATATATGCTGCATATGCTGAAATATCATTAAGAAATAACTATTCAGTAGATAGATAGATAGATAGATAGATAGATAGATAGATAGATATATTGATATATATCGATTAGCAAATGCTGCACTTTTATCTGTATGCATTAGTTAGAAGTGTACTGATGGCATGGGCATATTTGTCAAGGCATTTCATGGGTATATATGATTGGCAATACCTTAAAATGGAATGTTCTGTGTTAAATCTATAGACATGTTTCAAGGACATTTCACTCTTTAGCAGTTTTAGCATTTCAGTGATGGTTTGTTACCAAAATATGTCAGCCTATTCTTTGGAGTGGGGGATCAAAGCTGCATTTCTGTTATGGCACAAACAAGAATATGTTGCTATTATTACTGTCCATTTTTTGCATCTAGCCTGTTGTTCATATTTCAAGTCTCTAGACTGTTTTATGTTTCTCAAGTGGGTAATACTGAAATGTTACCTTTTCTGTTTTATCTGGGAACAGTTATTTTGTAGTTATGTGATACTTATGTGCAGTATCCTTCTGTTGTCTTTTAGGACACCTAGGACTATGGCAGCCAAGCATCACAGTTGCTAGAAATTACCCTTCAGTGACCCTGAGAATCAGGTAATTGTGGAAGCTTTTAGGTGACATGGTTCCTTTCTGCTTGAGAGGGAATAAGGAGATATGTCAGAATGGCAGAATGCAAAATTTGCAGCAGATAGTTGCAGATGTCAATGCGGTAGGGGACCACAGCAAGACATATGATCAGGTGCCATAGGGCCACTGACATGATCTCATCTGCATGGAGGAGAGCAGCTGCAGTGGTAAGTAATCAGATAGATACCGAGGGGCCTGCTACAGAGCCACCACTAACAGTAAATGAAGAGTTCATGTCCACTGTCAAGGATCCAGACAACTCACAGAAAAGTGCAGAACAGCATATCCTTGACATTGTTGCTACTGTTTCAGGGACAGCAAGTATGTTTCAGGCAGAGCTTCCAGGTAGGTTTTGTATTTTAATTATTAAATACTGTTGTATAGTAAAATATTTACATCAATATGTTAGTTCCGTTTAACAAGAAGTTGGTTGGGGGGAATTGAAGTTTGCTACAGCTAACAACAAATTCTGATTTATTACACATGGGGCTTAGGTTGGGCTTGTCATCCAAGTTCTTGTTGAAAGTATAGTTAATTGACATATGAAGGGCAAAACGTTTTATCCCCTGTGTTACTGTTAATTGTGATGATGTTGTCCTTACCTTTTGCTTAACGTCCTTCAGGACCATCCAGCATAGGATGCATACCATCATCTGCACATGATAAGCAAAACATTTTATGTCAGTCCTGATGATCAGTTCAAGGAAATATTTTAGTGTGTGATGTTGATGTCAGGACTGTTGTGTGTATTGCTGTGCTATTTGTAATAGTGGCACCACTGTTAGTTTGTTAACATATATTGGACTATAGTAGTGTAAGTATTAATTTTTCCTGTGTTTTTGCTTATTATCACAGGTGATCCTGACATTGGAAGTGTGGGACTTCTACAACCTGATGTCAGAGTATCAGCCGACTCTGATGATGTTGGTGGCCAAACAGAGGCACAGTTGGGGGTGCAGAGGTTGAATCTGACACTGAGGTTGACATACAGCCATCCCCTAAAATTTCATTGGACACAGCCAGTAGGTCTATGCCTACACATTCCAGTGAGCCCTCAGATATTGGGCAGGTGGAGAGCAAGACAGTCGATGAGGGAAGTGTGGTTATTGTGGCCTCAGTGCCTGATCACTCTAGCTGTAGCAAAAGTGTGGGGAAGGTGCCATGCAGGAGGGTTGTTAGGGGTGCTCAGAGGATGCTTGCTGTCCATCCTCCAGCTGATCCAGGTGTCCCTTCCCATGCCACTCAACATATGTTTAGCTCCATCATGGAGGCACAGGCTTGTTCCCATAGGTTCTCCAGAGAAATGCTTAGGGTTGTAGAATTGGCACAGGCTGACATGTGAGACTGCCTCCACCATATTGCAGATTCAATGGGTCAAATGACTAACACATTGGAATGGGCAGTGTCTATGATAGAACATCTGCTGGGAGGGGGATGGCATCCTTGTGGGCATAGGTCAGCCACTTCATTTGCTGTTAGCCTACGTGGCCATGCCCGATCATGCTCCCATAGTGGCAGTGCTTCTACTGTTCCATCAGTGGTTGAACTGTCCACACTCAGATGTGGCAGGCCATGTGTTCTTGGTCCTGGACATCCTCGTGAGGGGAGCTCATCCAGCAGACATCAGTCATGTTCAGCATTGCATCTGATCATGGGCATGGATGTGCCAGTGCAACTTGGGAAGAGCCACTTCTCATGGTTGGGTACAACAGTGATGAACTGCAACCTCTACCATGCACAGCTCACACCTGTCTGACATACTAAGATGTAGAGCTAACACAGAGCTTGGCTGTGTTCATGTAGACACTCGCACACCATTTTCACCTGGAGGACCCATACTGACACACACACAACAGTTACATAGTTCAGCCATGAAGCTTAAAACTCATTTTGTCTCACTGGCCATTTTTACTTTATCTGAATGTCTGCCTGCTTCTCTTTCTTACTCACACCACTCAGTGACCTTTCCCGTCAGCCTAGGCTTCTTGCCCCCCCTCACAACACCCTGTGCAAGTGATGATAACTGTGCCATATCCCTGTTTTCTATCTTTTGGATTCAGGGATAAATAAGCTTTGTGTCTGATGCTCAGGGTGCATATCTGATGTAGTGCTGAATATATCTGCATTTGTGATGTTGAACTGGTAATTATACCTTTGACTTATATTGGTCTTAGAAAGTTAGACAGTTAATAGCATCAAACTTTTTTTCCATCATTATTGCTAAAGATCTTCTGAAGGTTGTGAAGTCTAAAACTGAAATGTGTATCATTACTTTATAACTTCTCTCTTTAATCATTATTCCAGCACAAACATATGGTGCTAAACTGAGGACATGCAGTAACTGTCACTACTTTTGAGAGGTATGACTGTGTGAATCTTTGATGCCTGAGGCCTACTACTTAATAATGGACACACATAAGTCAAATAAGTCTCTTCTGTCACACGTTAAGGTCATTTCTGTACAAGTCACCCACCTTTTACTTGCTCACACCACCAAGTAACAACATGCAAGGATATGGCAGTCATTCATATTAATACACAATACAATCCAGGTTCAACACTTTCCTTGCAAATCCCATAGTTGCAACAGTTTTAGTTCAGAGCTGACTTCATCTGATACAAGCAGTACACAGCCATTACATGGGTAGGTAAAGGTTATGAGCATTGCCTGGCATCAATGTTACGATATGTATGTGCATAGGGGCAAGCTTTTAGACCCTTAGGAGGTGAGTGACTGTGCTATGCATTGTCTCTTAGCCAATGTGAGGGTAAATTGAGCCCACCTACATCTGCCTACACCATTGGAAGCTGCTGGTTCCCCTTCTAACTCCTCACCTCCAGGTGGCTGTGGTGACCTTGCCATTGGTGGTGGTATGTGTGCCCCTCCCCCTTCTCGATCCTACTGAAGCTGTTTTCTCAGGATGATGTTGTGTAGAATGACACATACTGTGAATATTTCAGTACATGTACATGGATTGTACTGCAGGGCTATACCAGATGTATCTGGGCACCAGAATTGCAACTTCTGCAGCCCAAACACACACTGTATGATATTTCTGGTTTGAGCGTATGTATCATTATGGTGTTCTTCACCAGGTGTGTATGTGTGTGCATTTCTGATGGGTGTCATCAGCCACAGTTCCAGTGTATAACCTGCATCCCCCACTACATGACCATGTGGGATATCCCCCCTAGTGAACATCTGCTACATTTGAGAGATGTGACAGATATGTATGTGAGTTGTGGTAACTGCCTGGGTTGCCAGCACACACATTCAAAATAATTCCCTTGGCATTACACATGACTTGGCAGTTAACAGAGTGGAAGCCCTTTCTATGTATTCTATTTATGTAGAGCCTTCCCTGTTCCGCAGGTGGAGCTACAGGGTAGAACTCCTGCATATTTCTGGCCCTATCTTAAGGAGTATGGGGAAAATATATGTGGTCACTAGCATGTTGGAGCATAGCATTCAGGAATTGATGGAGGATCCTGGATGTTGATTCCTGTGCCACCCTCAGCATGTCCCCTGTTGGTTTCTGAAAGGTACATGTAGCAAACATTCTAAGTGCTACAAATACCTTTGTCTCCACTGAGATGGGTTCTCTTCAGTTTGCCCTGGTTCTGAGTTGAGAATGATGGAGGATGTAGAGGTCCTATAGCATGTCTCTAGCCATCCTGTAGCACTCTGAAATTTCCACATCATGTAGATTGTGATATGTTGACCGGGGTCAGAAAACTCTTCTCCTTCTTGGCTTTGGTATATTAGCAGCAGCAGCAGGATAGACTTCAGCCTATTGCACATACACTTGAATTAAAGCATCAGCGAATTTTCATGGAAAACCAGCACTGAGTTTACATGGTTGCTATATAGCATGTTGACTAGCTCCTCCATCTTGGATTGGTTTATTGGCATAACATTCTGCTGCTTATGCTGTAATTTGCATGCCGCAGTGTTTGCCTTATTTGCTTGGCTCTGTGGGGCTCTACACACCATGCAGAGACACTTACTTAATCTAACACTGTTTGCTACCATGTAGGCTTTAGTGAATTTAGCTGATAATCTTATATTTGGACATAAAGGTGAGCTTTACAAAGAGCATCAACAGTGTATTATCTCATTTGTGCTTACTGAGAATGGGTTTCTTTTATTTTGTGTATTTTGTCATTGATCAACATAACTACCATAGCACCCATCTGTTTCTGGTTTGGAGTTATAACATAAGAATCCTCGGGATTTAATAAAATGTGTGTAGGCATAGTGGAAAGCCTACATGGAAGGTGCCATGGCAGTGTATGCGGAACCCCTTCAGTAGAGCACCATGCATGTTAATAAAGGTGAGTCACTGAGGGAGAGCCATGTAACACGGTTATTGAATCAGTGTAAGGAGTATGTTACTGGGTCCAGAGATGAGTGACACATCCCCTGCACTGTCAAAGGGCCAGATATTAAGGTAGATATATGTAATAAAACGTTATTTTTTTTTTGTCTTTGTACAATGAGGCACACAGCAACGGACACATGTCAGACATCTAAAAATAGAAAGTTGACATATTTAATTATTAATGCAAAGGTCATGTTTAAGTGCAGCTGAGCAAGTTTGCATGGTGCGGCACGTAGCTGTGTTTAAACGTAGCAGAGATATATGTAAAAGTATAGCAGAATTCTATACATTCACATAGCCAAATAGTTAGAGTGACAGGCTTAGGTGCAGTAGGTGCAGGGTTCAAATACAGAGACAGATTATGAAGCGTTTATTTTGCAAATACAAATTATGCCAATTCATTTTAAATCCTGCTTTGCTGAGCTTAGCTAAGCTCTGCTAAGCACAGCTAAACCCTGCCAAGCACTGCTTAAACAAGAAATCTTTTAGCACTGCTTAGCAGTGCCCATTTGAGCATTGCTCAGCCCAGCTAAGCTGGTTTGCACATTTTTAAGCAGTGCCAGTCTAAGTACTGCTCAGCTGAGCTCTGTGGGTTTGTGTAATGCTAAGTGACGTGCCGCATATTTGAAAATTGCCCAATGGCAGTAAAGGGTGGAAAAGCAGGCTTATTTAAGTGAAACAGGTGAGAATACAGCAGAACCATTTGGAGTTTGAATCTGGCAGGAGCTATGGTAGGTGTTGGAGAGGGTACACACTTCTGGGTGCAAAGATGGGACATTCTGGAGTGCGGGGTCATGGTTGGACTCCTTGTAAGATAACATGACATCTGGCTGCAGGGCCAGTAGCAGGGGTCCAAGTACAAGTCCAAAGCCTGGGACCAGCTGGCACATGATCTCACCAGTCCTACAGGTATCCCCCACACAGGTGAGTAGGTCCGTCATCATTTTGATGATCTGAAGAGGCAGAAGATGGGACGTCTCAACTTCTGGGTTTAGGATGCTACAGATGGGAATGCTCCCGAAGTCTGCAAGTACTGTTTGCATTGTTTTACCAATACCTAATCTGAACATATGATAGACAGGTGTGCCTAATGGTGTGCTTCTCTCTCTACAGCTGTAGAGTAGAGAGATCGCAACCTAGATGCCCATGCAGGGTGTCTGGCCAGATTGTGCCGTGAGTGTGGTGAGTACAGATGTATCTTGCAATCTATAGTCATATAAACAAGAAGCAGTAATGTATTAACTGCCATTAGGTATATACAATTTTGATTGTACTGCAGTGACTGTGGTCATAGAACTGGACTGCAGTAAGTGAGTAATGCTAGGTATAGTTCAATAAAGATGGAAGCATGAAACCTGAGAATGTTAAGGAAATAAAGTGTCTACTGCATTAATTGTGGAATTACAGCTGTATTACAACACCTGCATTATCTGAACTGTTCTGCAAGAAAGACTAGAAAAATATACCAATCACTGCATGAAGTCACCTCTAATAAAGCTGTATTTCGCAATATGTGTGCATTTTGGGCTGTTGTTCATGAAATCAAGCATTACATCTGCTGTGAACTAAAAACATAAAGAATACCACTAAGTGACTGAAGGTTAGCTAATAAAGAGTCTTATGCTAAACTGTAGATTTGGAGCTGTACTATAAGATATAATGCATTATGATATTTGTTCTGCACTAAGATCTGAAGGAATAATAGGAATGCCCAAGGTATATTGTGTATATCAGGACTGTCTTTGTTAACCATCGCATTTCAGGTATATGCATTATTGCTGTGAGATATGCTGCTGCAGGCAGGTATGAAACTGTAATAGCTGTAGACTGCAAATATACCATCCGCAACAGTATACGGGTCAGGTAGCCAACCCAGCACTCTGATATGGTTTGTACACATCACAGACATTTCCACCCACTTGGAGTATATAGTGTACACCTGCATTCTATGTATTAATGTATAGTTCATCTACTATCTCTGTCATGCATGAATCTCATGCATGTGTGTTCAACTGTTAGTCCGGTCTTGTATAACAATCAGCTTTTATTACCAGGTCATATTTTGTTATCATGTGAGCTCTAGGCAAATATCAGTCAATCAATATGCAGCAGTGGCTCAGTAGCTCAGTATGATAAATACCATGTCTGATGTATATTTTGACACACACAGACCAGGGTTCGAGTCCAGTGACAAGTACTAGTAAATATTATTGAATCACTTATGTATTGTTAACAGATGTTCTCCCACAGGAATTACAGGTAAATAAATGGCTGCAGTAGCCCTTAGAATGGGTTAATAATTTGTGTGTTCAGATGTAACAGAATGTTTCTCAGCAATGTGATAAGACTTTAGAAAATAAAATCAACAAGTACAATACAAATAAAAGTTGATACAATACATAAAATGTGTACTCTTGGTACGGCTGTATGCCTAGAATGTCTGTGAATGTCTGCTGATAGTCTAACCCCATGCCTGCCAAGGACAGCATGATAGTTGTAAACTCTCTGTACTGTTCATGATACATGTCTCTCAAGTGTCATGCAGTCACGGACTATGATCACTGTTGCCTAATTCCTCTGTCACAGATCTATCATGGACATGATTTATGTCAATAGCACATTCAGACTACATCAGTCCACAGTAAACCTTGGTAGTCATATCTGTCCCCCTGACAAGTAATTGTCCTGTGTAGTTGAGTGCCTGTAGGTGTTGCAGCTTGGCCCATACTCTCCCATGTGGATAGCTTGAGAGGTACATACATGCTACAGAAGCTATAAGGCACATGTATACATAATGGAAGGGTAGACCTGTAGAGCATATAAGAGTAGTGTTGCAAACAATATAGTGTATATTTGTATTAATGGACTGCATTTCTCTCTGCCCCCACCCCTTATCTACATCATAATTTCAAAGGAAAGACTTATTATTCTGGCAAATTCTCTAAACCGCTGATGCAGACAGGAAAGACATTATAAAGACTGGGACTTTTCCTTTTGTATCAGAGACTTTGATTATTCTATTCTTATAGACCTGATGTTGTAAGCTGAAGACCATTTTTGATCTATATACCTTTCATTGTTAAGCTAGATGTAAACCTCATGTGCAGTAAATAAATGTCATAACAGCAGAACTGTCTCAGTGTCTTCATTGAGTAAAGGTACAGGCTACCTGAATAGTGTAGTTTAACACTCAGTCTCACTGCTGACGTCTGGGGGCATATAACTCTCTGATTTCACAACACCCTCCCCATCAAAGATGTTTACCACTTTCATATGTCACACACTGCCCATGTATGCTGTCTTGTTTGTCTTGGCTGTCTGCAAATTCAACCTCTCCTACCCAACTTACATCCCCACACATACCTATATCCCTTCTCCAACATTCCACTCTCATCTTATAAAAAGAAAGAAATGGACATTTGTGCCACAAAAAATTGCCTCATACACAGCTCTCCATTTTGCACCCAGTTCCACTGGACACACATAATCATTACATGAATCAATCAACACATTTATGTTGCTCCCAGAGGCTCCAAATTTTCAACAACCTGCACAGCTGTTGCTGTAGAAGAAATGGAGAGCTATGGTCCTTCCCTATACCTGTTCTGCACATCCCTACCTGCTTGTCAGTATGTTTTTCCCCCTGCTTGCCCCCATTTCAACACTTTACTATCACCCCTTAACCACTTAAAAGTGCCTTAATCACCTTCAGTTTTTTTTTACCCTGTTAGGCACATATGCAGACTAATAACCCCTACTGAGTCTCAAACCCAGGTCCCTGCCAACTACAGTGTACTGCATTAGCCCACTAGGCCACTCAACCCTAAAATAAAGCAGTTGTTAACATAATCCTGATTACCATGATACACTGAATGCACATATAATGGGAAAATTGGCAGTGTACTTAGGACTGTGATGCAGACACCAAACCAGTACAAAGCCAAATAAATCATGATGGATGTACATGAGGCCTGGGATAGCAGGTTTAGCTGTCAACTGCACAGACTGTTGCAGAATGTCCACAGTTGTGCCACCTACTTCTGGCACGGTTGTCACAAAACCTTTTCTGTGCACTAAAGTAATGGCAAGCCAGTGCAGATTGAGGTTAGAAAATCATGACAGAGAGTTAAGTGTCACATGTCATACCCATCCAAACACACATGCTAATGCAAATCATGTGTAACAGACTGTATGCATGCAGATATATCTTGCAAATGCCTATGCTGCAGTATTGACTCAGTAGCTCAGTCTGTTAAATTCCTAGCATGTTGTATATTTTGCCATACACAGTCCTGTGTTCAAATCCAGTGTGTTGCACTTCAATTATGTGCTTCTGAATACAGCAAATAATGATTGATTTTTGCAATTTTAACCAAAACAGGTTGCTGCTACTGCATTCACTGCTACCCATATTAGCACAATAAAGGCTTATAGATATCGACACACTCCTCACCTGGCTGGTTATGGGTACCCTCACCCTGGCTTTGCTGTAATGACAGAGCTGACACTGCTCCCTCACTGACACATACAGCTTGCTGTCCTCCAATGTGTTCACACTCCTCAGTATGAGTCCTGGGCAAAAAGCAGCAGCTGCAGCCTACAACATATGCAGCAGTATGTTCAGCTACCCACTATAGACCTATCATACCTCACCCTCCCCAGAACAAGGGATCCACAATACACCCATACATGAAGGGGTGGGGGAAAAGGACAAGTGACAGAGGTATGTGTCACAGTCTGCCCCTACAAACATACACAGTTGATAGACCAGCAGCTATTGCAGCAGCAGCATGCATATTCTGGTGAATATGGCGTATGACAATCACATCTGTCTTTGCCCTTACTGACCTCAAACCACATTGTTTAACACTGAACTGCCACATAATCAGAAAGTCATTTGACAATGACCAAACATAGCATGCAAAACTGTGGACATACCACATAAATCCCAATACTGGACAGTATTTGTACCTACCCTCTGTGATGCTGTAGTCTACACACCTCAGTAATTTCCTTGTCAAAGTCTAGGAAAGAGGCCAAGGCCTACATGAAGGCCTTGAATATTGCAGTGTTGTGCCATGTCATTGGCTAATGAAAGTGCAACCCAGCAGTTCTGGATACAATTAGCAAGTCTGAGCCATGAACTGGTGCACAGACAATCACCTATTATTGAGCGTTACCTACAAAAGGCAATCAGCTGCCTATAGCAAACAAGTCTGTAACTTGCTTTACCAAGCCAGACTGTGATGTCAGAAGTGTTTTTCTTCAGGATTACTACAGGAAATGATTACAGCACTCTACCAGGTATGTATTACAAGTCCCCATCTAATGGAATGCAGATGGAAGGATGCAGCTATGGGGAATAGGGATTACAACAGTAGGCCCTAGTACATATCTGGGAATGACATGTTGCTAATCATCTGCTGTCCAAAAGCTACAGGAATGCTTTTCTACTCTACCTGCTGTGAGTTACATAGGTTCATAGGTTCATACTAGGCTATCTGCCCTAGGGCATTTATAAGCCTAGCCAGAGTATGTTTGGCTTTCGCCACCCATTTTAAATTAATTTTGCTATGCCCTTTTTCGAGGTTAGTATACTGTGCCTCTGTCTAACAGTGACACAGAAGTGATACCCGGGGTAAACCTACGATCTCCCATCCACTCATCAAGATTCCTCTTGAAGAGAGTCAATGAGGGAGTCTGCCTAACCTGGACTGGGATTTTATTCCTGAGTGAAGGGAGCCTCTGGGTTATGAATCTGTCCCTCCAGCATGTCCTATTCATTTCAGTGCTGAGGTTCAAGTCTCTCAAGTGTGTAGCTCGATGGGATTCAGATTTTTTGAGGTGCAGCATGTCCCTTAATTCCGGGTTGGACATGGCTTTATACGTCAGGCACAGGTCGCCTCTGAGCAGGCGGTATGCCACTGAGTAGAGCTGGAGTTTCTTTAACCGGGCAGCATATGGCATATGTTTGAGCCCTTTGATCCTTTTGGTGAGGTACTTTTGGGGTCTTTCCAGTTGCTGCAGGTGTTTGGTAAGGTACATCCCAAAAGGGGCATTGTACTTGATTATGAACCTGATGAGGGATGAGTAAAGAGGCACGATGACCTCCCCTAATCTAGATGTGAATCCCTTCATGATTAGGTGGGCTATATAAAATGTTTTTCTAACCACTTTGGCCACGTGGTTGTCAAATGAGAGATTGCTATCAACTTGGGTCCCCAGGTCCCTAATTACTTCTTCTGTACTTAATGAATTACCACCTATGTGGTAATTTGTGGGCACTTTGTTTTTGCCATAGGGGATGACTATACACTTTTTGGCGTTTAGCTTGAGGCCATGGCTCTGACACCAGTTGTCTGTTTCTATGAGGCCCTTTTGGAGGATGCTTGTGTGTTTGCAGTCATCTGTGAACTTGGTCAGCCACAGTCCTTCTGTGTTGGCCTGTACCTCCGAGAAATATATACCGAACAAGAGAGGTCCCAGGACTGAGCCTTGTGGGACGCCACTTGTAACTGGTTTGGAGTCTGACATGGCTCCAGCAATTCTAACCATGTGGGTTCTGTCCTTGAGACAGTTTGCACCCCATCTAGTGACATAGGGGTTTATATTTAAGCTGGTGAGCATATCTATAATGCCCGAGTGGGGTATCATATCGAAGGCTTTTGCGAGGTCCAGGTAGGCTGTGTAGACCACCTTCCCTTCATCAATGGCCTTGGTGACTGTTTCAAAGAAGTCGACCAGGTTTAAGAGGCAGGATCTGCCCTTAACAAAGCTGAACTGGGTAGGATCCAGTGTCTGTAGGTCCCCAATATCTTTATTTATCCATGATGATCCTTTCCATAGCTTTGCAGACCAAGCTAGTTAGGCTTATGGGGCGATAGTTTCCAGGGTCCGTTGAGGCACCACCTTTGTGTAGAGGGACCACTGTTGCTGTACGACACTCTTTGGGTACATATCCTGTAGTAAGGCTGAGATTGAACAGTAGTTTTATGTTTGGGTTTAGCTCTTCTTGGAGTTCATGTAGGATGCAGCCCAGGACACCATCTGGACCCATTAATGCTGTGTTTTTTGCTTTGGAGAGGACGGATCTTACCTGAGCATCTGAGATGTCAGGGGGGCAGCACTACGCTGGGATAGATATTTGCCCTTTTGGTGGGGGGTGGGGTTTGCGCTGAACCTGTCAGCTAGGATGTTGGCAATGTCCGTGGGTTCGGTGTATTTTTTGTCATTTTAGACTAATTCTGAGCATATCTGGGAATACCCACCCAGGTTCCTAACATAACTAAAGAAAGCCTTGTGATTATCCTTAGCGTCCAGTGCAATTTTTCTCTCGAAGCTGGCCTTAGACGATTTTATGAGTGCCCTTAGTTTTTTGCTAATACTGATCAGAGATGCCTTCCCTTTTTGGGATTTTGCTCTATCATGTAGTAGCTTCCTCCTTCTATTGTATAGTTTGTTTATAGCTGGGGTCCACCAGACAGGACGTCTGCCTTTGGAGGATTGGGTCTTGGTTTTATTTGGGATTGCATGATCCATGCATTCCTGAAGGTGTTCATAGAATGCATTTATAAAGGATTCTGCGGTCTGGGCCATATTTTCCACAAGCCTGGGGGCTTTGAAGGATTCCACCTCAGTTTTGAGGAGTGTGAAATTTGCTTTAGAGAAGTTTTTCACTGTGATTTTCTGGGCAGGGGGTGTGGTCGGGATGTGAATATCCAGTGAGATCAGTTTACGGTCTGATCTTACCAGTGAGGGATACACTTCTGGTCTGGAGCATAGAGTCCCCATGTTGGTGATGATCAGGTCCAGTATGTTTTCCCCCCTTGTGGGAGTGGTAACAAGTTGTTCCATAGCATCTGAGTTTATGAATTCTAGGAACCTTTGGGCTAGGGTGTTGGAGCTAGAGTAATGCTCCCAGTCTATGTTTGGGTAGTTGAAGTCGCCCAATATAATGGTGTTTGGAGAGACCTTCATACTTTCCAGTGTTCTCAGGAAGGCCGAGTGGGGTTCCTGGGTTTGGGAGGGTGGTCTGTAGCAGGCTATAAACTGGAAGGCAGTGTTACCCACTGTTAGTTGCACATGGATAGTCTCTGATGCTTCGTGCTTTGCCACCAACCTGGAGGTGTGGGTATCTTTGATGAATATCAATACCCCCCCCTCCTTTTGTGGTTCTGTCCAAGTTTTGGGGCCGAAAAGCATCGTATGAGGTATAACCTGGTAGTGCAGGGGTGCTCTCGGTAGCCCTGAACCAGGTTTCTGTTACTGCACAGATATCGATGTTCTCCATGCTAAGGAGAGTTTCAAGTGCGTGCATCTTGAGGTTTAGACTTCTGGCATTGAGTAGCATTCCTCTTAGTTTCTTATCCCTTGTGATACCTATGGAGGTGGGTTTGTCTTTTAAGCCTTGCCTAAAAAAGGCACTATGGGGGTAGCAGGAGCCTTTGCCAATATCTGAAAGCCCAGGGGTGACAGGTGCAAGCCGTCCCTAGCGAAGCATCATGGCTTGTCGAGCATATCATCCCAGGCTGACAGGCATTGGATCCCCTTTGAATGACACCAGTACTTAAGCCAATTGTTGAAATTGATCATCTTGTCTTCATATTGTTGCATCATTCTTGGTGAGGGTAAGATGCTACTCAAGGTCAAGGTCATACCGGCCTGGGCTACATGCTCAGAGAACTCTTCTATGTCTCTTTTCATGTAGTCCAGGGAGGTACGTCTCAGGTCATTCACACCAGCATGGACAATGCCTGAGTCATATTTGTACTTGCCTTGGAGTGACCTGAGTGCTTGTGTTATGTGGCAGATCCTAGCGCCTGACAGGCTGCTCACCGTGACCTTCTCCTTGTTCCGCCTGGTGAGTGGGACGTCAGTGTGCCTGACGATAGAGTCAACTATTACAAGTGTATCAGGTGTGTTCTTTAGCCTTAAGGGCTGTGACTGTTTGGCACACTGGCTTTGTGAGATATGTGTTGCACGTGTTTTGTTTTGGGGTAGCGGTTGCTTGCGTGTCTGCTTTGGAGGTCTCTGCTGCTTAGGCAGATCTTTATTTAGAGCCTCTGAGTATGTTTTTGTGTGATTATGTGTTTGGTTTGCTGTCGTGGTAGGTCTATGTGAGACTGGAATTGTAGTGAGTGTGGTTTCCTTCTCCTCCTGACTGGTTATGCCAGTACTGAGTTGAGAGAGCTTAGCCTCCAGTTTGGCTATATGGTTGCATCTCTCACATGTGTTGGAATTTGTTGGGAGGAGGAGAGGGTTGTCTGTGTACATGAGGCAGTTGTAACATTGCCTCAAGATTCCCAGGTTCACCAGCTGGACCGGAGAAGAGATTGACAACTGACCTTTGGACATGCTAGAATAATATTGGGAATTCCTTTATAATTGAAAACAAGGGCCTATGGGGAGTGAGGGTGTAGTGCTTTTAATTTTTAGTGCTGACTTGTATAATTGCTTTAGTGAGCAAGTGCCAGGTAACTTAAGTGCAATGTGTTACAGGTGACTTAAATGCAAAAACGACAAGCAGTAACTTTCTTTCAAGTGAAACAAGGAAATAAGTACAGTAAGCAATGCAGATATCACTAGGGATCCACAGAAGTACTGAGAAGTTGTGTTTTAGGTGGAATTAGTGTTCCAGGGAAATAACAAGCAAACAAACAACAAGCATACAAACAAAGCTAGATTCAGCAGGCCTGGATCTAGTCTATGCTACAGCAAACAAGGTGTACCAATTTCAGTAAGACACAGTTCAAATATGCAGGCACTATAAACCTTTAAGCAGAAATTCCCAGCTCAGAAGGGCAGACTCCAGCCTTTCCTCCTACAAGAGTGCAGACCACGAACCTTCTAATGTAAAATAACTAGCCTGAAGCCCAAGTGCATAAACCAGAACTAATACACTTTAGGAGTAACAGACACTGAGCTCTCATTCAGCAGTTCCCAACTTAGAAGGATGAAAGCTACCTGCCCTGCCACCACAGTGCATGCCACAAACCTTCCTAATGTAAAACAACTGGTCTGAAGCCCAAGTGCTTAATTAAAAAGACTTAGAATGATAGCTACACTTTAATCAAGTTACTACCAAGCAGTAATAAATACAATTGAATACTTTAAGGAATGCCTGGATTAGTGCTCAAGTTTTGCAAACAAAGCTAGATTCAGCAGGCCTGAATCTAGTCTATGCTACAGCAAACAAGGTGTACCAATTTCAGTAAGAAGCAGTTCAGATATGCATGCACTATAAGCCTTTAACCAGAAATTCCCAGCTCAGAAGGGCAGAGCCCAGCCTCTCCTCCCACAAGAGTGCAGACCACAAACCCTCTTAATGTAAAATAACTGGCCTGAAAGCCCAAGTGCTTAAACCAGAATTAATGCACTTTTAGAATAACAGACACTGATCCCTCAATCAGCAGTTCCCAACTTAGAAGGATGTAAGCTACCTGTTCTGCCACTACAGTGCAGACCACAAACCCTCTCAATGTAAAACAACTGGTCTGAAGCCCAAGTGCTGAAACTAAAAGGCTTAGAATGAGTTACACCAAGCAGTAATAAATACAATTGAGTACTTTTAAAATGACGCAAAAGCAAAATAAATTAGGAAGAAACACAAGTACAGTAAAAGCATATTATTTTTTTTTCAGAAAACTAGCAAAAGCAGTATTAAATACAATTCTCATGCAGTGCAAGTTGGCACACTTGAATACGTAGCAATATTAGTCCACACACAGATTGAAAAAATGTAATTAAATTAAAAAGGACTAAAAGCAAGTGCAGAAAGGGTTAATTAGGTAGAATGTGGTAAAGAGATGGGCCTGGGGGAGTGTCTTAGATCAAATCTACAGTGGGGTGGGCACTGCAAAAGCCACCAAATTTAAACTACAACCAAGAACGGGGAGGGGGGGGGGAACAGTTTCAACACAGATGTGAGGAATGTGCAAATTATAAAGCCAAAAAATATATATACTGTTCTCTCTCTCTCTCTCTCTCTCTATATATATATATATATATATATATATACAACAGATATCTAAGCAAACAATTTAGCTCTATAATACAGATTAATACAGAAAAGTATACTCAGCTTTATATATTTGCAGATAGTTCTGTAAGGCTGTCTCTCAAACTAAGGTTCCAGTTTGAATGCAGATTGTTATCACAGCTGTGGCCCTCTCACTCCCTCCTACAACAGTTGGCTCTTTTATCAATGCTGCAGTGACAGTAAGTAATGGTAGACACAGCTGGCATATCACATGATGTAGTCATTCAACTCCTCTCAGTCTGCGAATGTCACACAGGAATATTTCAGACTTTGTACCAGTGTCACTGACTCTCCCTAATGTACTCTGGTTGGGTCGCTATTTTGTCGACATTCGTATCTCATTGCTTGAAAGATACGGGTACCATACCTGGCAACCCCATACAGTAGGACTGCAGGGCATAGCCATAGCAGTGGGGGAACACAGGTCCATCCTCAGTAACAGAGTGTACATACTGAAAATACAAAGTAAGGGTATGAATACAGTAACAGATATTACTGTAGCATAAATGTTTTCTGAGGGTTCTGGCGTGTGACAGCCAGATTCTCCACATTCTAAAAACAACCAACAATTATTTTCCAACTGTTTGCCAGACATCCACATGTTTCTGGAAAAGGGACCAGATATATCAGGCACATGTACACATTCTGGAAACATCTGTGTACTGGAGAAGTAGGTCACCTACAGGGAAGATACCCTACAGCACATTTGCATTGCCGTCTGTCATTGTGGCACACAGATGTTGCTGGACTCTCCCCATATACTCATAATAACATACACCTATTTGTCAAACAGTGGCTGTCTGACATGGTACTGGGATGTTGCCTATAGGGGACACACCACAGTAGACAGCAGTAATAGGAGTGTAGACATGCAGCACACTCCATCTTGGCACACATGGACATAACCAGTATTGCTACTATGTTGCTGATAGCCACATACATACTGTGTGATAGATGGTAGGGTATGACGTGGGAGGTAGCAGTAGATAGTGCAGGCCAATTTGGATGTGCAAGGTCTGTACATAGTGGAGAGCAATGTATGTGGTCCTGTGATGTATTCCCCTATTCTTGTCTTTCAAAAAGGATGTATAGACGGAGGCACCCACTGACTTTAGCTGCAGAAAATGAGTTATCCTGGATGGCCTTAGACTGCATCACAACATCCTGGTCTCCAGGACTTGCCAGAAGGATGAGCAACATGCTACACTGTGGGCTGACCTTGTCACAGCAGTCAACCATGTAAGGCTACAGGACAGAGGCTATGAGTAGGTCCACCACAGGGCAATGGAGATGGGAAATGCTGCATGGCAAAGGGCCGCTGCTGTGGCAAGGGACCATGCTGCCACTGGTGGAGGGCCTGCAGCAGTAGAACCATTCTCAGCCACAGAGGAATTCCTAGTGAATCTGGGAATAACCACCAGCTCCCAAGCATCCATCAACCCATACATCATGGAGGTGGGTGCCAAACCATCCACAGCTGAGGAGCATCCAGGCAAGCCTCCTATGTTCTTCACAATAATACTGTAGCAGTCATTGTGGCAGCCTATGCATACCAGTACATGGGTGTCACATCAATATGCATTGGGGAGGGGTTGTTTGTAACACACACTTGTGCACACATACTCAGAATGTCAGCAATGTAGACAGTATCACAGTACCTACTGTACATGTTGCTATATGCACATATTATTCTGTAACAATGCCACATTGGTATTGCTGACAATACCCCTCCCTCACATTTCCATAGGTATGTCAGGTGTGGCCAGAGTCCAATGTCCTGTACCTGGTGAGTGTGATACTGATTTTGTATGGATTATATGTACCCTAAAATGTTAATGGGTGCCATTTTGCTGTATATATAACTGTTATGCTTAGCCAGAGTACACAACTTGTATGTTTTTCGGAGGGGTTAATTGAAGTGCATTTAATCTGTAATCAAAGTAGTATATGTGTAGGAGCTGTTACATATTTGCACTTATTTTTGTGAAGGTCCATGCAATCTGCTGTACAGGGGGCAATAGTATGCTGAAGACAGGTGCATTGTGTTTTAGGTGTAAGTCTATCACATACACTGACATATCGCTTATCTCACAGGTGTATAGTAGTGGCAACATTAACCAGACATAGTTGCAGTGCATGTGGTTTAATTGGCAATGTCTTGTCTGTGTATGTTGTAGTCTATTTGTGTGTTGTGCATGGAATCAGAAATAAGACGTGGTATGTGTAATGCAGTTGTAGCACCTCAAGTGTGTGTGCGTGTGTGTGTGTGTGTGTGTGTGTGTGTGTGTGTGTGTGTGTGTGTGTGTGTGTGTGTGTGTGTGTGTGTCTTTGTGTGTGTGTGTGTGTGGATCACACATATAATAGTGCAGGTAGTAATGCATTTATTTTGTCTTTCTCCTCACAGGTGACCATGGGGATTGGAGTCTGTCCCCCTCACAACCTGATGTTAGTGTCTCATCAGACTCTGATGATGATGGTAGCCATAGTAAGGCAAAGGTGGGCTTGTTGAGGGCTGAATCTGTCCCATGGGTTGGCATCCCACTCCCTCCCCTTTTGTTCCCATACAAAGTCAGTATGCCCACACATATCCAGTCCCCTATGGCTACCGATATCAGACAGTCAGAGTGTGGCAGCATCGAACAGGAGAGTGTGGTGGCAATGGCATAAGTGTGTGTAGACACTGCCATAGCCAGACAACTGGTTTAGTCCCATGCAGGCAGATTGACAGGGATGCTCGAAGGAGGGCTTCTATCCATCCACCAACTGTCACAGGTGTCACATCACAAGTCACCCAACACATGTTTCAGTCCATCATGGAGGCACAGGCACATTCCGAATGCAACACCAAATGGTTGCTCAGGATCATGGATGCATCACTGTTTGACATCCGTTACTCCCTCCACCACATTAGTGACCACATGCATCATTTCACTGATGTAGTGGACACATATTGTCTGGGCTAGAACATGTAGTGGGAGTAGGGGGTCAGAGACGTGGCCATAGGTCAGCAACAACATCTACTGATAGTCCAAGTGGACATGCATACTAACACTCCTGTAGTAGCAGTACCTCCAGCAATACAGAAGGAAGGTTACTGTCCACACTATGATGTGGCAGGCCATGGGCATGTGGTCCTGGGCAGTCCTGTGGAGGACACGGACCCAGCAGACACCAGTCACCATATGCGACTAGTACCACATCTGACCCTGAGCATGGTGGTGCCAGTGCAACTCCTGGCAGAGCCGGTTCCTGTGTTCATGGCCAGACATGGTGAACTGTCTATTCTGCCGTGTACGGTCCACAGCTGCCAACATACCCACTTGTAGGGTTAGCACATGGCTTGACTGTATATGCACATACACTCATACATCACTGTCACATGCAGGTCACCAACAGACACACATGGCACCTCTCCACAGCCCAGCTGACCAGCACCCCTTCCTGACTTAAACACACAGTCAACTGTTTGGCACAGCCTAGGCCCCTGGCACCCTCACACAACACCCTGTGCATGTGATGATACCTGAGATGCATCCCTGCTGTCCCTGCATTGATGGTATGGTGTCTGATGCACAGGGTCACTATAGTACATTACATGACATGTTGTAGTGTGGTTGTGTTATGCCATATCAGGTGCTGTATGCCGGGGTGTGTCATGAATACACATCAAAGTGTTTGCACCTTTCTTGCATGATGTTAGATTGGCAATGGTGTTGCAGACTGACAGGTGTCTCTCAGAACTTTGTATGTTTCTGTTGCAGAGGTCTGAGTGGCTATGCTGTGGAGACTTGGTGGCAGTACAGCAGCTCAGGATGGCATGATTGCAAAGCAGAAACATGACATCAGCAAGGAATGTTTGTATATGTGCATGGTTACCTAGGCGTGTATGCGTAGAACAGTGTGTCAGGGGCAGTGGGGGAAGACAGCATAATCCTGCATGCATACGCCATGAAAATGCATCCTCCTTTTGATACTTGTCACCTGGGTGTTCCATACCTACAAATGTAAATGGTGGCAGATAGCATTTATGCCTAGTTAGATGTGGGGTATTTAGTGCCAGCAGGCACTCACAAGGCCTTAAAATGTCTAACCATTGCACACACATAGGCAAGACAGATGGACTGCTGCAAGGGGATAATTTACATACACAGAATTGTCCTTTTTGAAATTAGAACCCCCTACCTATCCAGTAGTATATACTGTAGCACTACGTACTTATCACATGTACCACAGAATTTATGCATTCTGAGCATGTCTTTCAGTGCTGTTAAGGTGGATGACATTAGCAGGCTCTGTAAAGGAAGCCAATGGGGGTGGACAGTGCCTGAAAATGTATAATCATTGCACACAGATAGGTATGAGAGGCATACTGCTGTGAAGGGGTATATTTACACACACACACACACACACACACACACACACACACACACACACACACACACACATACACACTCACTCACAGAGTTGTCCTTTTTGAGATTAAGACCCCTACCTATCTAGTTATATATATTATAATGCTATGTACTTACCGCATGCACCACAGAGCTTATGTATTCTGTGACTGTTTGCCAGTACTGTTAAGGTGGATGACATCAGCAGGCCCTATGAAGGAGGTGAATGGGGGAGCGACAGGGCCTGAAAATGTATAACTATTGCACACAAGTAGGTGAGACAGGCATACTGCTGTTGCAAAGGGGTATATTTACACTCATACATTCACTTACAGAGCTGCTCTTTTTTGAGATTGGAACCCCTACCTATATAGTAGCACATACTACACTACAATGTACGTATCACATGTACCACAGAGCTTATGTGTTTTGAGAATGTCTGCCAGTGCTGTTAAGGTGGATGACATCAGCAGGCCCTGTAAAAATGGCCAGTGGTTGGGGGTTGACAGGTCCTGAAAATGCAAGACAGACACAATGCTGCAAGGCAGTATATTTACACACACACTCACAGAGTTGCTCTTTTTGAGATTAGAACCCCTACCTATCTAGTAGCATATAGGTTTGTAGGTTCATATGTCAGTACTAGGCTATCTGCCTGAAGGCATTTATAAGCCTAGCTGGAATGTGTTGGCTTTCACCACCCCCTTAGATTAGTTCCCTGTACCTCTGTCCAGTAGAACCATTGAAGTCATCCCTGGGGTAAACTTTCTGTTTCCCATCCACTTGTCAAGGTTTCTCTTGAAGAGGGTTAGTGAGTAGCTCTGCCTAATGTAGATTGGAATCTTGTTCCAGAGCATGGGAAGTCTCTGGGACAGGACTCTATCCCTCCAGCACGTCCTTTCTATTGTTGTGGTGAGGTTTAGATCCCTGGATCATGTGGCTCGATGGGACATGGTTTTCTTTAGGTGGAGCATGTCCATCAATTCTGGGTTGGACATGGCCTTGTATGTCAGGCAGAGATCACCTCTGAATAGGTGTTATGTAACTGAGTACAGCTGGAGTTTCTTCAGTCGAACTGCATAGGACATCTGCTTGAGGCCAGTGATCCTCATGGTGAGGTACTTCTGTGGTCTTTCCAGTTGTTGCAGGTGTTTTGTAAAGTACATCCCAAATAGGGCATTGTACTCTATGATGGGTCTGATGAGTGATGCGTAGAGGGGCCCAATGACCTCTTTAGATCTGGATGTAAACCCTTTTATGATTAGGTGGGCCACATAGAAGGATTCTCTAACCTCTTTGGCAATGTGATTATCAAAAGAGAGGTTACTATCTACTTGGGTCCCCAGATCCCTTATTGCATCTTCTGTATTTTAGGAGCTACCACCTATGTGGTAGTTTGTGGGCATTTTGTTTTTTTTCAAATGGGATGACTATGCACTTTTTGGCATTTATCTTGCTGCCATGGTTTTGACACCAGGTATCTGTCTCAGTGAGACTTTTTTGGAGAATGTTTGTGTCAGCCAGAGAGTCAATTATAGCCCCTAGTTTGCAGTCGTCTTCGACCTTGGTCAGCCATAGTCTTTCTGTGCTTGCCTGTACTTCTGAGAAGTATATGCCAAAGAGGAGGGGTCCTAGGGCTGAGCCCTGGAGAATGCCACTTGTAACTGGTTTAGAGTCAGACCTAGCTCCCGCAACTCTTACCATGTGGGTTCTGACCATGAGCCAGTTGTCAACCCATCTCGTGACACAGGGGTTTATGTTCAGGCTGGTGAGCTTGTCTACAATTCCTGAGTGAGTAATGATGTTGAAGGCCTTGCGATTTCAGGGGCACTACATTCTTCTGGTACAGTTATGGGCCCTTTTGGGGGTGAGAGGGGGTAAAGGTTGCACTGAACCTGTCTGCCAGGATGTTGGCTATATCGGTCGGTTCAGTGTATTTTGTGCCATTCTGCACTAACTCTGAGCAGATCTGAAAATTGCCACTTCGATTCTTGACATAGCTAAAGAATGCCTTGTTGATATCTTTGGAGTCCATGGCAATTTTTCTTTCGAAGCTAGCCTTGGATGATTTTATGAGGGAACGTAGTTTTTTCCTGATACTGATCAGTGATGTCTTCCCTTCTTGGGATTTTACTCTTTTCTGTACTAGTTTCCTCCTTCTATTGTATAGCTTGTTTACGGCAAGGGTCCACCAGACTGGTTTCCTTTTCTTTGAGGAGTGAGTCTTGGTTTTGTTTGGGGTAGCATGATCCATGCATTTTTGTAGGTGCCTGTAGAGTGCATTAGTAAAGGATTTTGCAGCTTGGACAGTGTTATCCTTTAGCATGGGGGCTTTGAAACTTCCCACCTCGGTTTTAAGAAACGTGAAGTTTGCTTTTGAAAGGTTTTTCATTGTGGTTTCTTTGACTGGGGGTTGTGGCAGAATGTGGATATCCAGAGTGATTAGTTTATGGTCAGATCTAACCAGCGAGGGTTTGATCTCTGGTGTGGAACACCGGTCGCACATGTTGGTGATGACCAGGTCCAATATGTTGTCACCTCTGGTGGGGGTGTTGACCAGTTGATCAAGGGAGTTTGAGTTTATAAGTTCTAGGAAATGTTGGACAAAGGAATTTGTACTTGAGTAGCTCTCCCAGTTAATGTTTGGGTAATTGAAATCACCCAATATCAGGGTGTTTGGTAGGACCTTTATGTTTCCCAGTGTTTCCAGGAATGTGGAGTGGGGGTCCTGGGACATGGTGGATGATCTGTAGCAAGCTGTAATTTGAATAGCAGTTTTGCCTGTTGTTAGTTGCACGTAGTCGATCTCTGAAGCATTGTGCTGTGCCACTAACCTGGAGGTGTGGGTATCCTTGATGAATATGAATACTCCCCCACCTTTTGTATTTCGGTCCTGGTTTTGTGGCCGAAATGTATGGTATGAGTTGTAGCCTGGTAGTGCTGGGGTGCTCTCTAGAGCATTAAACCAGTTTTCTGTTACTACAGATATATCAATTTTCTCCATACTGAGGAGTGCCTCGAGTGCATTCATTTTGAGATTTAGACTTCTGGCATTGAGTAGCATTACCCTCAGTTTTTTGTTACTTGTGCTATTTACAGTGGTGGGTTTGTCTTTTGAGCCTTGCCTAA